>NC_034590.1:130527571-130575708 GCF_900095145.1 Mus pahari | reverse complement strand
CTTCTTCTTCTTCTTCTTCTTCTTCTTCTTCTTCTTCTTCTTCTTCTTCTTCTTCTTCTTCTTCTTCTTCTTCTTCTTCTTCTTCTTCTTCTTCTTTTGGTAAAACACACCCCCTTGTTTGCTGTAGGCCTTATACTGACCTCATTTGTATTAATTTTGTGAGCTTAAATTCATACTGTATACATCTGCTGGGAGATTTAACAAGTTCAGACCCTTTCCTTCTGATGCTTTGAGCCAGTGCAAATGATATGAATTCTGGGGGAGTGCTGTGGAGCATGTGGGATGGAGGGGTGACTCTGCTCTTATGTGGTTCTTTTCTTTCCCTCCATTTTTGCATCCATTTGGAAAATATAATGTTTCAATAGATTGATTTAAAAAATTTAAAAACATTTGATTATTCTTTATAATTTTTGTTAAGCTGTTCAAATTAATTCATGAATCAATTAATGTTTGAGACAAGAGTCACCTTTCCAGGGTGACCTGGAACATGCTATGTAGACCAGGCTAACCTCAAATCATAGAGATCTGCCTGCCTTTGCCTCTTGAGCACTGAGATTACAGGTGTGTACTACCATATCTTGCCTGACTAATTACCTTTAAAGATTAATTTTATTATTCATTAATTTGTTCATGTGCGTATGTAGGCTGCATGTATGCAGGTTCCTGTAGAGATAGAAGAGGGTGTTCGAGCTTCTGTAACTGCAGTTGTGAGTTAGGATCTGTACTGAATAGGATCTGTACTGGGTCTTCTGAAACAGAAGACAAGTGTTCTTAACTAGCGAGCCCTCTCTCCAGCCCTCTCAGTCCCTTAACTCTGTAGTTTTAAGTTTGATGTTACTATTAGAAGGACTGTCTATACTCAGGGCAGAAATGCAGTGCAAATCTGTAACTCTTGTCAAACAAAGCCATCACCCATGTGCTAACATTCACCTAACAAAAATTTTAAAGATTCATCCCATAGGTGAAAAGGTGCTTCCTCTAAAGCTACATTGCCAAATAGACTTTTAACTTGGGAATTCTAGCAGGGAAAAATTAGTTAACAACTTAGCATGAAGTTATAAAAGAATTGATCAGATTTTTTTTTTCTTTCTTTAGGGCAAGTTAAAGTCTTCAGAGCTCTATATACATTTGAACCCAGAACTGTAAGTATTCTGATTTAAACTGAAGTTGACACAGCCCTGTAAGATGACTTTATTCAGACACCTGTTCTGGCCTAAGTAGTCTGCGCTTTCTGCGATGCATACATCATTCACAGAACGGATGTTCAATCCCTCTCCACTGCTTGCCTTAGTGAGCAGAACTAAACCCCAGGTTGACTTGTATGGCCTGAGTTTAAAGGTCCTAGACTCCCTCACATTGCTTCATCCCTTTGTATGGTGACATCTGTTTCCAAGAAATATCTATAAACTTCAGAGACCCAGTCCTAGTCAGCCTTCATGTGAATCACACCAACTTTGACCCTCTATTGTGTTTTATAAAAAGGAAAGAAAGAACCAAGATATGTTTGCTAGATATATATGGTGAGGTGGAAGGGGATGCCTCTATGGGCCCATGCTGGGGCATCCCTTCCCCCTGAGGTACCAGCCATATGGTGAATAGAGTATGGAATAGAGTTTATTTAGGGCATGGGGAGTGGCGTTGAGGAGGGAGTAGAGACAGAGGAAGAAAGAGGGGGTGGAGGGGAATGGGGAGAGAAGGAACAGAGAGGGAAGAGAGTAAAAGGGTAAGAGTAAGAGAGTAAGAGGATGGGGAGGGGACAAGCAGCCCCTTTTATAGTGAGTCAGATATACCTGGCTATTGCCAGGTAACTGGTGGGGTGGAGCCTAGAAGGAATGCTAACATCCTTTACCTCACACCTTCTGCCAACCTCCTGGAGTAGTTCTTTCATATCTCTTCTGTCTGCATTTTTCCATTGCTGTGGCTCTGGTGTCCACCCATCCACCCATGGTTTAGTGAGCTCATCACACTGGATGAGGCCTTGAGGTTAGTGCAGGAAGGACGTAGAGGAAAGCTAGCTAAGCGTGAGTGAACCAGCAAGCTCCACTCCTCCCTCCTTTTTTCAGGGTTCCTGCTTGAGATCATGAGTTTCCTCAGTGATATAAGCCATATCGCACGCCCCCCCCCCCATCCCCCAAGCTGCATATGCTCAGTGTTTTAATCACAGCCACAGGAAGGAAACCATAACACACACTATATGTATCTCCATAGCACCCATCCCTGCGGTCACATCCTTTGTGTGTGCCTCCACCCACTCTGAGTATGAATCACTGCCGCCAGGTCAGAGCCTGCCAGGAGTTCACATTCTGCCACCTCCTAATCCTGGATACCCAGGTCCTCATTAAAAATGGGGATGCTGTTCACTGATGCACACCACAGGCCTCCTTACAGTCCTGACAGAAGGTGCCTACTTAACATTCCTCAGCTGGTGACCGTCAGCCAGTGACAGTGATGTTAATAGGCAGTCCAGGCTTGCACACTCAGATGAGCTCTCCTGAGACTTCAGAGTGAGCCAGCCTCTGGGCACAGGCTGTTACTTTCACCACAGTAGGCGTTGGTGAGGGTGGACCACGGACAGAGTGCTTGTGGAGGGGCTGCTGCTGCAGCATCAACAACCTGAAACTTTAGTCACAGACATACAATTCCTCATAATCCTGGAAGTCAGGGCCTCAGATTGCACAAAGGGCTAAGACAGGCAGAGTAGCCTGAGGACAGAGTCATCTTTAACTTTGCTTACAGGGACAGCCTCTGATGGGATCAGGACCACTGTCTTAGTTAGGGTTTTACTGCTACGAACAAACAACCACAACCAACACAAGTCTTATAGAGGACAACATTTAATTGGGGCTGGCTTACAGACTCAGAGGTTCAGTCCATTTTCATCAAGGTGGGAACATGGCAGCATCCAGGCAAGCACAGTACAGGAGAAGCTGAGAGTTCTACATCTTCATCTGATGGCTGCTAGGAGAAGACTGACTTTCAGTCAGCTAGGATGAGAGTCTTAAGGCCCACACCTATAGTGCCTCGCCTACTCCAACAAGGCCATACCAACTCCAACAGGGCCACACCTTCTAATAGTGCCAGTCCCTGGGCCAAGCATATACAAACCATCACAGCCACTCAAGGAGGATAGTTATGAAGGAGAACACACAGCATCAGTTGTCCCTGCCAAACCATACAAGCCACACTCCTACTCTAGAGTGAGACCTACATTCCCCAACAGTAGAGACTGAAGTGACTCTTGACTCTTCCTTTGCTCTCCCCAGTTGTCATGAGCTGGGTCACTGTTGTCCTTTCTCACCTACTTCCTCTCCCTGTGTGACTTCCTCGTACCTTTGGCCTTTCCTTACTCTCAGTAGGACTCAAGCTTCTCTATTCTGTTTGTGTTCCCTGCTAGGCTAATGTTTCCCATGCGTGGGTTTGGGCCTCCGTCTGCAGCGCATCTGTATTTGATTAGTTGATCCTGTAAGGTCTAGCTCTTGTTTCCAGTGCTTCTGGCCTCTGCCCATCCTCCTTTTGCATCACTCAGGGGACTCCTGGTAGAACCCATGTCTTCACCTTTTCTGGACCATAGTGTTGCTCCTCTATGGTCATGTTAACTGCATGCCCTTCCATGAATATTGCTCTGAGTACCACTAGAAGTGGGTGCCTCTTTCACTGTGACCTGCTCAGGCACAGTGCTGTACAGGCAAGTGCGGTCTTTGGGCAGAACCCAGGTTCAGAGTCTGTGCTGAGGTTTCTGATTTGTCCTGCTTTCTTCCCTGCTCGTGACCTGGAGATTACTTAACTCTTGTCCCTGTTGTTTCTATTGGTTTCAGTGAGGACCATGATAATGTAAAGGCATCAGCAGCTGGAGTAGTCACTGTTGCTAAGGAGTGCTAAGGTTGTTGTACTGATAGACATTTAAGAGATATCTTTCCTTTGTTGATATACTGATTACTAGTTTCCCTCCATTTCTTCTCTGGAGGAAGTTTCTCCATGTTATTTTTAAAAGCCTTAGTCATTATTGAATGTATAGGAGAAAAAATATATTTAATGCATTCAGTAATTTAAAAATATCCCATTTTTAAACTGTGACTATAGATTTTGATATGCTGGTCCTGAGTATCGATAATGCCCATTCTACATTCTGTAACCAACTTCTCAATTCCTCCATGTTCTCCCTCCTGTCAGTCTAGATACTGAAGTATCTTGTCTAGTGGACAGGAGGCTACCAACTCACAGGGCATTCCTTTTACCTTTTGTTCAATATTGGACAGTCTCCCAGATATTCATTTACTTTTGTGAGTTTGTGATCCTGTCTCTTGAACAATGCTGGAGCATAATTTGTTCCCTGGGACAGGCATTCCTCATCTTTGTAGGGGCACATAACCCACTAAGCACCCAGCAAGTCATGTACAAGGCACACACACCATGACACAGGGACACTACAGCATGGCACACAGCACACTGTGGCACATGACACACCACATGATCAGCACACCACACATTGTGTATACCACATGCACAGCACACCACTTAGCAAACCCTGGGCACAGCACTCTGGGAACACAGCACGTGGAGGTCATAGCACCACCTTATATGGAGCACACAGTTCACAGCACACTACAGAGTACACTGAGTATACAGCTGAGTGCATAGCACACCAGGTACACACCACACCACAAGCTCAGCATTCTGAGCACATTGCTCTGTACACTGGGGTCACCGTCCTTCCATACTCTATGCTTGGCACACCAAGTATGCAGCACATCACACGCATAGTATGCTGAGTATATAACACATTGAGGTTATACCTCAAAAAGCATTGTAGCCTGGAAGTATTAAAGGCTGAACTGGAAGCTGTGAGCCCTTTAATTGCGTATACAGCATCCTAGAAGGCTACGGTACTGCTTTTTAGCTAGTGTTACAACCCAAGGAGAATTGAGAGTGATGGCCAGTTCTAGGTTTGGTAATGCATTGACTGGATAGAGTGAGGCAGTTGTGGCTCCTGATATCTTGCCTCAAGGAAAGGCATTTCTGGCTTCACCAAGCCCCCTTCTGTTCTAACTCCCCCGGCTCCCATTGAGATGAAGTGTCACACAGAGACACCTGGACCGGGTAGACACGTGTGAATGCATGTTGACAGGGAGGAACAATGTGCATGAGGGGTGCTACTTTTTGGAAGAAAACCAGATGGACCTGCTTGGGCCTACAAGGCTTGCTGGGCTGCCCCAGGTGATAATGTGTGGTCTAGAGTGAGGAGCCAGAAGCCAAGGCAGGATCCCAGCCATGTTCCTCACTGTCATCTGCAGCCTAGACTAGAGATGTACAGAGTACTGTACAAAGGTACTCATGACCCAGTGCTGCCAAGTGAGAAGCCAAGCATACTAAGCTGAGGAAAGGGACTGTTTTCCATATTGCTGTCCTGTGTTATTGAGAAGGCATGGTGGGGAATATTTTCTAAAACCACTATCATTGAACTAGATCATGATGTCATGGTAATCAGTAATGGCAAAGTGTGACATTTCTGTGAGAGAAAATACAAGCTGGGGTTAGGAATTGTGGCTCCAATGTCACATGCCGTGTGACAGTCTCATCTTTAATGGAGCAACAAGAAATGGCCTCACTCCTTAGTATTGTTGGAGAGAATTAAACTAGTATTTGCAAAGGTGCAGACCAGTGGGTGGCACATGAATAAGTATTATAAAATATTAAATGAAGACATTCACTGGACATTTATTTTTCCTCTTGATTAATTTTTGTATCTTTGGGTTACTAAATCTAAAAAGTTTTATATGTATTTGCCCTTGGTACTAATGTACATTTACCCTACATTTGCCCTACATTTGCCCTTGGTCCTAGTGTGCATTTGCCCTCAGTGCTATAGCAGCAATCCTTGCTTGTTTCTTTTGGCTTTTGCTTTACTAGAGACAGTGTCTCTCTTTGTGGCCCAGCCTGACCTTGAGCTCAGAGCAGTCATCCTGGCTTAGCCTCCTGCGTCATGAGTCACCAAGCCTACCTCACTTTGTTCTAATACCATATGGTTCTTCAAGGAGAGATGAGAACTTGTGGTTAAAAACTAGACAACAAGCTGATGGAATGACGTGCTCCAGGCAGCTCTGGGTCACTGCTTTCCCACTCCTGTTCCGAGAATACAATGCCAGGAATGTAAAAGTAGATCCTTATTGAACTGTCTACATCGAGGAGTCTATTGTGGGTTCTTAATGGAAAATGTGATTCTTTAAGGTAAAGTCTGATTTTTAAGCCATAGTTACTTGATTGACTGTATTCTCCTCAGCAGGGCCAAGAGTTTCATAAACTACTCCTGAGCCATTAGGAAAGCTCACACCTTTATTTTGTCCTTTTGGAAGAAAGTGTGTAGGTAGCATTGTACTTGAGAGCTATTAAAGGAGAATAAGCTATAAAATCCAATAAAATGGGCAGACTTTTTCTCTCTGACTGATTGGCTACTGGTTGTTTGCCTCATTTGAACAACAAATCTGATGGAGAATGGAGGGGTTTGGGAGGGGTTTGCTGTTTTGAAGTGGTTGGGTTAGCAGTCATTCCTGTAGAATAGCTGCTGTTCATTTAAAGCCAGATCAGCACTGTGAAGTCTTCAGATGACTCAACTTGGTGACATTTTCGAAATGATGCCCTTTACCAAGCCACAAAATACAAGAATTACTTAAAAGATGCTGAGAGTTTTGACTATAATTATCTTAAAAATTGGGCTAAAGCTCACACCATAGAGAATTAACCACTTTAAAGCAAACAATTCAGTGGAATTATTACAGTTGCCGTGGTGAACAACTACTTTCTTTACCAGGTTCCAAAGCATTTCATCACCCCAGAGTAAAACCTTGTGTCCAAAGAGTGGCCATGTCTCATCTCCACTCATCACACAGAGGAGTGATCAGAGATTTGATGTCTGTGCATATGTATACACAGATGTATACACAGATTTAATGTCTGCATATGTGTACACAGATGTATACACAGATTTGCTGTCTGTGCATATGTGTACACAGATGTATACACAGATTTGCTGTCTGTGCATATGTGTACACAGATGTATACACAGATTTGCTGTCTGTGCATATGTGTACACAGATGTATACACAGATTTNNTGTCTGTGCATATGTGTACACAGATGTATACACAGATTTGATGTCTGTGCATATGTGTACACAGATGTATACACAGATTTGATATCTGTGCATATGTATACATAGATGGTTGGGATGTGTTTTAGGCTGTTTATTTGGTGGGGATTTTTTTTTTCCTTGTGTTCTTGTTTATTTCATGAATGAGTGATCTTGATGGAAATTTAGGCAGACCCGACTTTTGAAGGAAACTAAAGGGACAGGAAAAGGTAGCTCCTTGGTTTCTCTGAAAGCACTGACTGGAGAGGGCTCATAGTGAGCTGTGAGTGGACAGGTTCTGAACAGGAATGGTCTTGGGACATCTCTAATGTAAAAAGGGCACATCTGACCATTGTAGAACGGTGGAAAGTACAGTCACCTCTGTGGCTGTACCTCCCCCACTTCGAAGTTTCTTCTTCCTTCCGGTGCTTTGGCACTTTCTAAGGAGACGCAGTCAAGGAGTGATAAAATGTCAGCTTAATGCTCTGAGATGGCCGCTGTGTTCAGCTGCCGTGCTTTGGTGATGAATGTGGGACTCTCCTAAGTGTCTCCGAGAGGCTCCTGTTTGCAGCTAGTCTTAACGGAAATTGTTTCTCTAATCACTTCTATGACTGCAGCATATTGAAAGTAATATTGGCCATCCATCTTCAAAACAATGGTTAGAGAAAGATCTCAGAGGTCTTTTATTTCTCTTCCCCTGGAATATTATTTCAGATGAAGTTACAGTGCACTTCCTCGGGTCCAGTGGGCTTAACAAGTTTTTATGTGGCATCTGCTATGAATCTGGTCTCTGTAAATCGAAGTGCAAAAAGTTATAAATGCTTTAGGAAGTTGCCTTTAAGGGAAGCCATCCATTTTGGGCGATGTCATAAGTCACCATTCACTAGTTTGTATGCCCAAGTGCATCTCTTGTCTGACTTCATATTGTGGTTGCTTTAAGCATGGTGCAGTTGATAACAGTCTTTGTTTATATTCAGGGGAAAACAACAACTTAATATAAATAATTCTGGAATGAAATTCAGCACTAGGGCAGTCATATATACTCATCGCAGTCTGCTCCAGAGGGGAGGCAGACACTTGGGGAATGAATAGATGAAATAACTTGCTTTTCTAGTATCATTTTTAGTTGTATGTGTAGAATGGGCAGATATAACAAGTCTTTTTTTCTAGATATTTTATAGTAGTATTTTAAAAATGAACTGTGTAATAAGAGCACATTTAGAAAAATTTTGTTTATAATTTATACGTAATCACCACCTTATCCTGTGTCTGTGTTTGGTATTTTTTAGTCTCATTTTGTAAGCACCTGTATCCATAGCTGAGATTTTCTTTCAGTGGGCATTATACTTCCTATTTACTCAAAAACTCATGGTGTTATCTACTGGAAGTTAACAAGATGTGTAAACTGTTGGCTGTCTTAAGAGAGTTTGCAGGACACTTGATGGGTCAGGCCAGGGTGAGGCACTAGCTATGAAACTAGGCCTTGCAGTTGCAAGCCTTTCTGGATGGGCAGTGACTGCTTCTTGTTCTTTAGGCTGTCAAGGCTGAAGTACATATAAATAGCCATGTACAAGAAACACTCGTTCTCTGTGAGCATGAAGACAGACCATGGAATAGTTTTCTGAAAATAAGCAGATATAAGTATTAATATTTTTCATGGTTTATTTATATATATGTTTTCCCTCTATTCTAAGAGGGAAAGTTTTACCTATATTCTGTATGGTGTGAAGATCCTTTGTAATAGAAGAATATAAAAGGTATTAGAATCGCATATTTGTGATCCCCCCACACAATTCTTTGATAGCATCCAGCTTTAGAATTCAAATATTAATTTATTGTAATATTTTTATGTGTTTATTTATTAATGCTAATATAGAAGTGATATTGTATATATGAATACTTTAGGATTTAAAATTACAAAATGAAAGAAATCACTGTATTCTAAGGTAGGAAAAATCTCATGGAGTCATTGTTCTTTTTTTATTCCTTCTAGCCAGATGAATTATACTTTGAAGAAGGAGATATTATCTACATCACTGACATGGTAAGCCTAGCTAATATTCTGTATTATGACTGCATACTATAGATATATTAGCATAGTGCTGGACTGTTTTATGTAGCCATAATATTGTGGATTATTTTAGGTATATATTTACATATAAATATATATGTAAAGTCTTGCTTTTTGACACATTTATGGTAACACATCATTGAATGTAGTTATCTTATTCACCAATAGGAAATAGTTGAATAAGTGTTGTTATGACCACAAATGAAACTCTGAAGCCATACAAAGGAATGAGGATATCTTTCAAATTATAGTCTAATATAATTCAAATGGGGTAAAGCAAGATAAAATGCATACATTATGCTTTACTTACCTAATGAAGGGTTAGCGTCTATAAATATGCCTCTATTTTCTTACTTTGAAAGTAAAGGAAAAACTAAAATATGATTTAAGAATCAGTTTTGTTATATGAAGGAAGGGAAAATAGATTTTTAAAATTATAATTTGTTTTGAAGATTTTTATGAGGTGATAGAACTAATAAAAAGCAGCCCCAAGAAATTAAGAACAGAATAAATCAGATGACTTTAATCATGCTCTGGCAGTTAACATAGCCATCCAGAAAGGTAATATTCTCAGTAAGACTTGGCAGTTTGACTAAACATCCCTAGTGACTATATCAAATAAAACACACCTGCAGATAGGTGGGTGGGTGGATGTATGTATGTATGTATGGATGGAGGGATGAGTACCCATCTCGACAGACATTTGCTCTCAGGCTACTGTGAGTCTGGCATTTGAGGACAGCTGAGTCTCTAGGTCTTTCTGCTTCTGTATAGGGGTGATCTTTTTTATATCAAAAAGTTATCCAAAAATGAAGATAAGTCCAGAAAAACCTTTAGAAAATGTAGCAAAACATGAAAGTATATCAGAGAAGAGATGTTGAATTCTAGACACTTAATTCTACAGCTGTAGAATGGGGGATGCTTGTGTACTTACATTCCTGATAAGGGGAGTGGGTGCTGATGGCGAGGATTTGAGGATGCTGATCAATGAGGAGATGCACTTGCGGACCCAGATGGTTTCAGATACAGCTCCATGCTGACTCCCTTGTTCTCTTGGCAGAGTGATACCAGCTGGTGGAAAGGAACTTGCAAAGGCAGAACAGGACTGATCCCAAGCAACTATGGTAATTGGCCAGCTGTACTGTGAGCTTCCTGTTCATAAGGTGGCCATGCACACCGGTGTGCACTCACTGCTAACTAACTCACTGCTTAGAACAATTCATTGCAACAGGACAAACGCACAGTTTCCAGAGAAACACTATGGATTTACTTATCTGCTAGTACTTGTTTTTTTGTGATGTTCTTAAACTCCAGATCTTCTGGTTTGTGCTGAAGAAGTCCTACTTTGTAAACTCACATGTGGCCTGTTATACTCACTAAGTGCTTATCATAGCACTTTGTCCTTGTTAAGATATGGCCCCTTTGTAAAATTATTAATATTTTTGGTTAAAAGATGACACAAGATTGGTGAGCAAGAGTCCCGGATATTAGTCTTTTTCTCCCCATTAGTAACAGGGTGGAGTACAAAGGACACCCAGAATGATGCCTGTGGGGAGCCCTGTGCGCTCTGGGCTGCATGTGGTTCTGTTCCTCTGAAATCCAAATGCATCTTTCCACTGTGCTACATTTCCAGCCTTGGCTGTAGAGACTCGGGGTAGAAAATAAAGAATGGCCTATTCAAGCCCTCTTATAAGGGTCAGCAGGCTTGGGGCTGGAGCAGCAGGTTCTCTCTGGGCTCTCCTCCTCATTCTAAGGCCACAGTGGAACCTTCTGAAAGCAGATAGACAGCAGCTGTCCCTTGTGAATACAGGCAGTGCTGAGTGGCTCTTGGCCCCTGCTGCTTGCCCCAACAGAAGGGAATCAGGTGTTTTCCAGAATGTGAAACTGGATATCAGATGCTTATAGCTTTTATGACTGTTCGTATTAAACAGTCGCCTAACCTTGGTGTTTGGTTCAGTGATCTGTTCTGCTAGTGTCTGTGCTTGCTGTTGTTTATGCAAATAATCTCTGTGTAACTGCTTTATTTCTTGGCTTGGTTTCACTTAGCGTGGAGTCCAGCCTCTCTTAAAGGACATACTATCAGTTATTTTCTGTTACTTTTAATCCACATTATGTGAATAATTGAGCAGTTGTATCTGAGGCCCTGGCCATGAAGCCCATGGGCATAACCAACTACCGTGAATTACTGAGCAACCCTAATGGTGGGCTTATATCTTTGTTTCCAATCTAGTGGCTGAGCAGGCAGAGTCCATTGACAATCCATTGCATGAGGCTGCAAAAAGAGGTAGGTCTGATTCTCTTTTTTCTTTTTTGGTAGAGGGTATGATATATGAAAATGCATAGGCTTTCTAAATTTTTTTCTTTGAAAATCTCATACATGTAAACAAGTGTTTCGGCCACTCCTCCAGCTCCAACTCTCCCTTCCCTATAACATGCCCCTCTCCCAACTGCATGCTCTCGTTTTAAAATAAGCAACCCCTGAATCCAGTCATTGTCCCTGTATACATGGCCATGGGACCATCCAAGGGGGCATGGGCCACCTACCAGTGGTCCCAGCCTCGAGGTCAATGACTGCTTTCTCCATCAGCTATCAACTTCAAATAGCTCCTCAGCTAGGAGCGGGGCTCATGAACCCCTTCCCATCCACGTAGGGATTCTGACTGCTTTCGTTGTGTGCATATAACTAGATGTGCAGAGAGTCCACAGGAGCAGCAGCCGAGCCATGCCCAGAAGACAGGGTTGGCAGCACTCTCCTCTGTTCTCTGGCTCTTTACATTCTGTCTTCTTACTGTGCAAGGATTGCTGAGCCATGGATGGAGAGGGTGGCCCGCATAGCCTGCGTGCTGAGCGCTCAGCACTCACTCTCGCTCAGCACTTTGACTGGCTGAGTCTCTGCATTAACTGCTGCCCACTGCAAAAGAGGAGCTTCTCTGAGCGGCACAAATCTTATGAGGATAAACATACATATTTAGAAGGCAGTTGAACATGACCATTTAAACAAAACAACAGCTACATTTGTGACATCCCCAGCCATGGGGGTTGACGCAGTTTATGACACATTATGTAAATAATTAAGCTGTTGTATCTGAGGCCCTAGCCATGAAGCCCATGGGCATAACCAACTCCCGTGAATTACTGATCAACCCCAATGGTGGGCTTATATCTTTGTTTTCAATCTAGTGGCTGAGCCCCAGTGGATGCTCCCACGGCCGTGTATACAAGGACAATAACTGGATTCAGGGGTTGCTTATTTTAAAAAGAGAGCATGCAGTTGGGAGAGGGGCATGTTATAGGGAAGGGAGAGTTGGAGCTGGAGGAGTGACCAAAACACTTGTTTACATGTATGAGATTTTCAAAGAATAAGGAAAAAATTTACAGTATGAATTCCCTCCTGTTTATCAGGCCTCAAATACAATCAAAGAAATTGATTGTCCTCATAACAGTCACTCCACTAGGCTCATCTTGCCCGACAGGTTGGTATTATAGCAAAATGCTTGGGTTTTAATGATACGGTGTGATTAAATTCTGACAAGTACATAGATAGCCAGGGCTCAAACATCCAGATTAAGATCTTGAGCATCTCTGTGCTCTCAGAGTATTCCTTCAACATGCCTTTCCACCTGAATCCCTGCCTTCTCTAGAAGCAATCTCTGTGCTGACGTTCCTCACCCTAGAAGGCAAAGAGTGATTTTAATTTTAAAATAGCACTTACAGAAGGTCGTGATCTGATTCTCAAAGCTCAGACTCAGGTAAGGCAGTTAGGTGTAACATCATTAAAATGCAGCGTTCTGAGTCCTGAGGGCAGGAGGGCAACAGTGTCCTGGGACATAGCACTTAGGAGAGAATTGATGTGGGGGAGGCTCCAACCCACCAAGGATGGGAGTTGTCTTGACTTTCTTCCTGTGGGTGACACTTACTTCCCACAAGCCTGGAGCACTTGGCAATGTGTGGGCACATTTTGATTGTCTCAAGTGGAGGGATGGTGCTGACATTCTCCCGGTAGAGGCCCAGGCTGTTGCTAAACATCCCACGGTGCCCAAGGCAAGCCCCACTACATAAAATCTCTCTTGGTGATTCTATTAGGAAACCTTCCCTTGAGCAGTGGGAAGTGCTGGTGCAGC
Organism: Mus pahari; assembly: GCF_900095145.1. Taxonomy (NCBI): domain Eukaryota; kingdom Metazoa; phylum Chordata; class Mammalia; order Rodentia; family Muridae; genus Mus; species Mus pahari. The sequence goes on along the minus strand of NC_034590.1, from coordinate 130,562,394 downwards.
CTGGGCAGGCTGTTTCATTCTGTTCCATTGTTGCATGTGCAAGAGGAAAGAAAGGAAGGGCTTAGACAATGACATAAATAAAACACTTCTTTGTCAAGGAGCTACTTGGGATATTAGCTTGAATTCTTTAAATAAGCAGGTATACTTTAGCATAGAGCAGTAGCTCTGAGCAGCTTAGTTAGTATAAGATACTGTATCTTTTATTTCCAAGACCTGAGAATGCCTTTAAATGTGAGTATGGAGAGTTTCTGTTTGTAGTTAGGTTTTGTATTACACCCTGCCTTTCAGGATTAATACATCTTTTTTTCCACCCTCCAAAGCAGAAATACCTTTAAACCTATCTTTGGCAACTCCTATTAAAAATGGATGTTACTGCAGCTTCTCAACGACCCAGGGTGCAGATGCACCGTACTAAGTGCATTAGTGGGCAGGCCGTGCTTTAAGATTTGCTGATTAATCCATCACAAATGGGAGCTTACAAAGGATGAAATTGATTTAAAAGCAGAACAAAGTGGGAGGGAAAGCCTTCTCCTTGTGTTTTTTATAAGTGTAAAATTCTTTCAGGCAACTTGAGCTGGTTGAGGGAGTGCTTGGACAACCGAGTGGGTGTGAACGGTCTGGACAAAGCTGGAAGCACTGCCCTGTACTGGGCATGCCACGGTGGCCACAAAGGTACTGAACTCGATGCTTATCTGATTTTGTGCTCTTCAACATCTCCTCCACCTACGGGAGCCTGCCTTCTTTAGTGATAAAGGCTGTGTTCTGGGAAAGGGCAGAGCAGTGGCGGTGCGGAGTGGCAGGTGAGCCCCTTGGTGCAGACCCCATGAACTTCCCCTTCTCTCCGGCTTTCGAAGGCACCAAAACACACCAGTAACAGGATAGCAAACCACGGTCACCTGCCACAGAGGAAAAGCAGAGCTGGTACGGGTAGCCTTTCCCTAGCTATGCTTTTGGACCCACATTTTAAGTTTAATGCAATTTGAAGTACCACACTGATTTAAGCCTGCAAATCTGTTGCGGCCATTAATAACAGGTTGGATTTTTCTAAGTATTTTATTCTAGCCCAATCCCACTATCCACTCTTTTCCGCCAACTGAGATAAATCTTTGGGTCTGAAATTTTTCTTTTGTAATCTAACTTTTAAGTTTTGTTTTTTGTTTTTTGTTTTTTTCCTGAAGATAAAATTTGAAAATCTTGTAAGAATTTTCTAGAAATTCTCCTAACAAGCTTTGTCTTTTGCTATTTTGTTGCCTGCTTTTACAAAGTTCACTGTTTCTGTCTTAAGAAATTGTGTTTTCTGTTTGAATTGCAGACATAGTGGAGGTTCTGTTTACTCAGCCGAATGTGGAGCTGAACCAGCAGGTGAGGCCACATGGTGGGCACCATATTCAGCATTCCCACCGCTCTCTCGTTCACACACTCCAGCTTGTGCGCATACACAATATTTTAATTCAGGTGCTCCAAGCAGATGGAGTTTTGTTGTTGTTCCTGTGTTTCCTTGCTGTGGTACTGTGGTTGGAAGCCAAGCCCTCACACATGCTGTTCAAGTACACGTGGTCGAGATAGTCAGCTTGCAAAGAGAAAGCTTTACCTCAGTCCCAGTTCGGGAGGTGGTGATCAAGTGGCCACTTGGCTCTTGGGCTGGTACTATGAGTGAGCATGTGGTAGTGCTGGTCAGCTCACTGTGTCTGTCTCCAGGGAGCAGAGTCTCACCACCCACTTTGAGTACACGCCCCAGGGCATGACGGCTCCTTCCCACTTGTCTTTCTTCCCAAAGTTCCATCAACTCCCTCTGGATAGCAGCATGCCAAGGACCTCTGGGGACACTTAAGATCGCAAACTACAGCTAGGGCCCTTCTGCTAAAGGTTCCTATCACTGCCAAGTTCCCAAAACATGAGCCTTAGGAGACAAACTTTCACCACGTCTAGCCCTGGCAGTTTCCAGTCTTGTTTGTGATCTGACTTTTCTTACTAAGAAAATTTAACTTTTTAAATTTTTTATCATATATTTCATCATCTTTATCTTTTTTAAAAAAGTCCCCTTTTGCCGGGTATGGTGGCACATACCTTTAATCCCAGCACTCGGGAGGCAGAGGCAGGCGGATTTCTGAGTTCGAAGCCAGCCTGGTCTACAAAGTGAGTTCCAGGACAGCTAGGGCTATACAGAGAAACCCTGTCTTGAAAAACCAAAAAATAAAAAAATAAAATAAAAATTCCCCTTTTAAAATTTATTATTACTATGATGATGATGATGATGATGATGCGTATGGGTGTTCTGCCTGCATGTTTGTACACCACATGTATGTAGCACCAATAGAGACTAGAAGAGGGCATCAGATCTCCCCCAGGGACTAGAGTTGCAGATAATTATGAGCCTCCATGAGGTTGCTGGGAATTGAACCTGAGGCCCCTGGAAGAGCAACCAGTGAGTGCTCTTAACCACTGAGCCACCTCTTCAGCCCCACCTTTATTTTGATTTTTTTTGTTTTAATTCCCCAGAATTGTGTATTCATTTTCTATTGCTATGTAGCAAATTATCCCTGGCTTATCATTGTGTATTGATTGGGTGGGTTGCAATTCTGTTCATAACATCACAAGATTCTCGACTCAGGATCTCACACTGTAAAACCCAGAGTTAGTGGGAACTGGGTTCCTGGGAAGCTTGAGGTCCCCTTCAAAGCTCACTACAGTTGTCGAGATTTGAGCGTTTTGGTCCCTGTAGTACTGATGCCCTGAGCTTTTAGAGGCTCCCCCTTTCCATCAGTAGCTAACAAAATGGCTGGTTGCTGTCTTCCTCATGGTAAGCAGGTGCTGCTCTTTGCTCTACCGTTTAATCCTCATTTTAAAAGCCTGCCTGATTAGATGACCCCCTCCCCAATATACTCGCACTTTCGGTGAACACAATAACTGTTGTCTGCAAAGCGATGGACTTTCTATTTTTAAATACCAGGTCTTACTCTGTACCCCATGCTGGCCTTAAACTTGCTGTGTAGACCAAGCTAGACTTGAACTCACAGGGATCCACATATCTCTGTGCCCTGAGGGCTAAGATTAAAATTGTGTATCACTGTGCCCCAGCCAAGAGGAGTGATGGCCTTTGTATTCTCTGACTTCACCCACACTCGAGGATGAGGGCTCTATATGGGATCTCTTTGAGGGTAAAAGGGAATGAGTATTTTAGGGGTCGTCTGAGAAATTTGCTGCCGACAAGCTCTTACTTCACTCTTACTTTTAATAGCATCCCTTTCTTGTTTGGTTATGTAATACTAATGATATGGCTAATATATTAATTATTACTCTTAAAAATGTTCTCTGCTATTTCTTCCCTAGGAACTTTTTAAGTTGTTTTCAAACACTCGGTATCTTGGTTCATTCATTTGCCTGTGCAATTGACAGCTGTGTGAGCTTGGTGGGGGAGTGAGGGGCTCCTAGACACACTTCTCCATAGGCTGAGGGGTGACGCCCCGCCTGTACTGTTGGGTATGCTCACATAAATACGACTCCAACCCCCAGCAGTGTGGGGCTGCACTACAGAGGTGGAGTGCACTGTCCTCACTGGGTAGGGAGGTGGGCCGACGTGCTGAGCGTGCTGAGTGAAGGAGCTTACTGTTGTCTGTTCCTGTTCCTGGCTCTGGTCACCTTTGCAACCCATTGTGCATGAGCTTGGGGACTCTGGGGATTTTTCAGCAGGTTATTTCTACTCTGGTTTAATGGGGCAAATGCCAGTAACTGGTCCTAGGGTTCTAATGAGGTATGAATCTATTTGGCCACTCCTGTTTCCACTCCGAGCCTCCTCCTTGCCCAGTGCCTCTAGGAGTCTTCAGTTCCTGATGGTTGCTGGTCTCTGCATTTCCTGCTGGAGTGTCCCTCTGCAGGAGGCCATGTCTCAGCCTGTCTCACCAAGCTAGCTTTGCCCCTCCTCCATCTCTCCCAGAGCACCTTCTCTCTGCCTGAGTTCCTCTTCCCCCTAGAATTCCATGTGGTTCTGTAGCTTTTCTCTTAATTTAGATTTATGTGGATTAAACTTATGCTGCTGCCTTCACCCGGTCCATTTTGTATTTTTAATACACGATTTTCCCTTTCTTTCAATGTAGAATAAGCTGGGAGACACAGCTCTGCACGCAGCTGCCTGGAAGGGTTATGCAGACATTGTCCAGTTGCTACTGGCAAAAGGTAAAGTTTTTATTGAATTTTCCTGGTCTTTGCTTGGCTTGAAAACTGGTTCCTAATGAAGCAGGCCATTTGAAATAGTAGGAATACTAAGTCTCCTTCCACTAAAACTACACGGCATTATTACAGTTGAGAGGAACTAATTGGAGGCACATTTATGGTTCCTTTTTACTTTGAGTTAAGATGCTGATAAACTTAAAAAAAAAAAACATACAAATGTATTGCTTTTAGAAAGAACTTCCTGTGCATATCTGCAGAACTGTAGGGCTTTAGAGCACTGTGTCCTGAGAAGGTTGACGTGAAGTTGGTCAGGCTCCTGCTTGCTTGGGAGTCTTAATAGACAAGGAGAAATGCTGTAGCTGCTGTTGCCTGACCGAGCCTGTGCTGAGGCTCATCTCTTGCTTACATTCGATTCACAGCAACCAGCTAACTTAGGGACTGTCCAACCATTTTTCTGCTTATACCATAAATATTAACTACTCTTACAAGGCCAATACTGTGGAGCCTTTCTCTAAGCCACAGTTATAGATTCTATCTTTAGGAACATTTGGGGCTGTGTTGTGGAATTATGAGCAATTGTTTTTGGTTTAAGTGTGACGATGCTGTAAACCCCTGATCTAAACGATTACTTACTATGAGGGCTGTTGTTTTTGTCTGAAGGACATGCTGAAGGCTATGTGGGTGATGTGACAGCCGCAAGCTGTATGCTGCTGAGCCATACTTGATGCTTTGTTTTCCAAGTGGTTGCAAGCACTCATGTACTGCATAAATAGTAGAAACCTTGTGATAGGTGGTGCATGCTTGTAGAGCCTTCCTGACAGACAGTTGGACAGTAGCCCTTGGTACCACTTCTAGTGAACGCTGGGTAAGCCTGTGAACAAGTGCACCATTATTTAAATACTGTAAAGTTAAAAATGAAGTTATAAGGCAGGTGAGACGGCAGAGTAGGTAAAGGTGCTGCTGCCAGCCTGAGGGCCCGAGGACTTGAGTTCAGTCCCTGGGACCCACACAGTGGAATGAGGACCAGCTCTGGCTTTCATGTGTGCAGTATGATGTAGGTGCCCACATGCATGCAAATAGATGTAATTTTAAAATGAAATAGCAGAGTGACACAGCTAGTTTGATGTTGTGCACATGTTCATATGTGTGCAGATCATTGTCAACATGGACTGCTCAGGCCCACTCTGAGAGTGGTCACCTTTGAAGGAAGAGCTTAGTTCAGGAGGGCAGGACAGCATTGTGGAATACACGTCTGTATTTTTTTGTTCTTCAACAATGCAAATGTCTCCATGGGTTCTGATGTCATTTTTAGCACAAAGACAAGGGGAAAATGAGTGGAAGAGGGCTTATGGGGACAATGATTTGGGGAACAATGAGTTGCCTGTGAGTGGTATTGTTTTGCCATATGCTGATTTGCATATGAGGGCACCTGCAGATATAAAATATTAATCCCTTGGCATCCAACCCAATGGTCTTTTCTAAGGGCCCTTGAGCTGAGGAAGAATCAAAGGATGTGTTTGGTTGAAGCCCCAACACCTCCTGCTGAAAGTCACCTAATGCATGGGTTATGGCTGTGGCTTCATAAATCCTAGGATTTACCTAGGGCCTGGTCATGGGCTCACCATGTGCAGTCCCTAGAAGCCTGGAAGGGAAGAGCCGGTTTAATGGAGCAGCAGGCTCTCTGATGAACCATGCCAGCCATAATCATTCTGGACCAGAATTGTTCTCTGGTAGCTTTGCCTAAGTGATTAGCTGATGATGGAGGATCAGCTGCTGGGTGCTAGTCTGCAGACACATGACTTCTGTTCCTTGTGTTGGGAAGGTGCAAGGACAGACTTGAGAAACAACGAGAAGAAGCTGGCCTTGGACATGGCCACCAACGCTGCCTGTGCATCGCTCTTGAAAAAGCAGCAGCAGGGAACAGGTATTGTCTTCAATCACTCTCCTTCCTGTGCTTATGGTCAAGACTTTGTAGTGTTTCACTGCAGAGGCCGAGTTCCCCCACATGATAAATGATTGTCAACTTTGAATATATACCATTGTCTAATTCAGATCTAAAATAAAATGATAGTATCAAGCAAGATAGGGCCTTTCATGTTCTCATTTCCTGTGCTCTTTGTTAATAATGGTATGCTTTCCAGCATCACGACATGGTTATGTGAGTGGCTGAAGGTAGATGGAATTAAAGTTGGTGTTCACCACTCCACAATTGCCTTGTGCTTTAGACTTAATGAACATAGCAATACACCACAATTGAAGTTTTTCCAGGCTTTGCCAAAGGCTGTGGAATCTATTCACAATATTGTGGATGGTCCTTCAAATTTAGAAATGAGGTACACATTCTTCAAGATTAAAATACAGATGTGGGAAGATAAATGTGAAAGAATGAAGTGCAGGATAAAGAAAGGGAGTGTCTTTGTTATTCTGTATTCTGTTGAGAAACCACGGCCAACGCAACTGTTATAAAAGAAAGCATTTAATTGGGGGTTTCTTACAGTTTCAGAAGGGTCTATGATCATGATCATGTTGGCAGGGAATGTAGTGCTAGAGATGTAGCTGAGAGCTTTGAGTCCTGTTCTGCAGTAAGCCAAGAGAGAAAGACAGACAAATAGACAGACAGACGCAGACACAGACACAGACTTGGCCTAGTATAGGCTTTTGAAACCTTGATGCCCACAGCCAGCAACACACCTCTTCCAAGAAGGATACTCCTCCTAATCCTTTCCAAACAGCCTATCAGCTGGGGACCAAGCACACAGTTATATTAGCCAGGGGTGGGGGGATGTGAGGGTTGGGGGATATGATTCTCATTCAGACCACCACAGGGTTTAAAGTGCAAGTCATGTGTCCCTACACAGAGCCTGGCTGCTTGTTGCCCTCTCTGTGTGTGTCCTGGGAGGGTGTGCTTTACCTTCTCGGTCACATTCACCTCACCTTTCTCTCTCTCTCCATCATTGTGCCTTTCTCCCATCCATTCATCCTTATTCCCTGGCCTGTGTCAAGCCCAGAGTTTAGTCCCCTGCCTGAGGCTGAGAAACAGTAAGCATTCTCCTTGTCTTTGGGGTTTAAGAGACCCTCCTAAACTATCCTCCTTGCCCATTGCCCATCATAAATAAGCCTGCCCATGAGCCTGCTGCCCCTTTGTATTGCCTTCCACTTCAGTTCACACATAGTGTAAAACAGCCTGGAGCTTGGTGCTTTAACCATGGATAATACTCATTGGAAGAACTGGTGTTTCTCTAAAGACAGTCATTATTGATGTGAGCTCTGGAGGTGATGACAGAGTGTTTGTTAGCTTAGCTGGTGCTATGCAGCTGCAGACTTAGGAGAGGCAGTATTAGTAACTGTGTGGGACAGAAAGTAGAAACCATGTTTGTTCCTGGGTGGGTGGCTTTTGCTTGAGGTTGACCTCCCAGTCCGTTCTGTCCAGTTGGGTCAACAAGAAAGGCTGTGGCCTAACTTCCTTTCTTTGCCACTGACTTCCTGTTGCTAGACTTGTGCCTTCAGAGAGACGCTACTGAGGTGTAAGGTTTCTTAGGTGCTGAAGGTTCTCATTCTCTGTCTCTTGTGCTTGGTCCTAACCAGCAAGTTATCTTCAATAGGATCTTTGCTTTCAAACTTGATAGGGTTCTAGGTCCATCTTCATATGTTCCCCAGACAGAGCATGTCATATTTCCAGTGAAGTCTGGTCTGTGCTAGTGAGAGACCTTGATTTGGTTGCCATACTACCCTGCATCAATTGAACTCTAACAGTGTTTGCTCTCCCATTGCATTTTCCTTGTCAGGAAATTTGTTACTGTAAGAATTTGATGAACACAGCCAAAGAGGCAGCAGTTAGATTAGCCATCTTCCTTTTGACCCCAGTGCATTTGATAGAGTCCAGATTTTTATTGATTTTTTTTTTTTTTAATTTCAGTCTCTTGCTTCTTCTTAAACTTACTTTTTCCTGAAATGAAACGGAAGCACCTGTGTTCTCACCCTCTCTCCCGCATTGCTCACCTTTCTGTGTCCTGCCTTCAGGGAAGGCACAGGCCGTGCACTGACTGACATGGAGTGGCTGCTGGTACTCCGTGCTGGCCGCAGTGCCTGTGGCTGGTGGCTTTGTGCTGGGGTTTGTGCTCGGACAGGTGGGGTTGCACATTGTCAGTGACTCGGCAGCCCCTCGCAGTGAGGCTTTCCAGGTTGGAAAGCAGCGATGGGAAGGGTCACAGGGAGAGCATGACCCCTGGATCGGGGAAGTTCATGTTTTTCAAAAGCACTGATGGTGAACAACAGTCTCAACCGTGTGTAATTTCTTGGTTTGTAATTTTCTTCCTTTCTGTCTTCTCCTTAGATGGGGCTCGAACACTGAGCAATGCTGAGGACTACCTGGATGACGAAGACTCAGACTGATTCCGCCTCGACCCGCTTTGATTGTTGCCTAAACTTCTTTTGCTTTTGCCATTCCAGAACCTGGGTTGTTTGCCAGAAGAGTATTGATAACTGTTCCTTTTAAAGTCTGTATGAGCACAACACTGTTGCACTGTGATCTGTGATGAGTCGGGGTGAGTGTGGGTCATTCTCACCTGCAGCTTGCCAATAAGTAAAGAGATACTTTGTTGTATAAAATACATATATGCTCACCAGGGTAAAATAAACAAAAAAAAAGATTATTTCTATTTATCAAGCAAAAGGAATTTTAATAATTTTTTCTTTTAAAAAATCATTTTTTTAAGTTCTTTACCTCAAGGAATGAGATGTTTTGAGTGGGTTTTTCAAGGGGGAAATGCTTATTATAACAATAGACCAAAACTCTCAACAGAAAATTGTCAGCTATTCTGACAAAAATAAACATTTAAAGAGACTTTATTATCTGTTTTTGTGCTATCATTCATTGCTGGTGAATAAAGCTTTTTTATACTCAGGTAAGAACTGATTCTATGTTATTTTTAGATCACATTTTATATTGATTAGCACAGAAGAATCACAACACTGTATTCCTCTCATAGCTTCCTGTTCTTTTTTCTTTTTTTTCTTTTTTCCAAGACAGGGTTTCTCTGTGTAGTCCTGGCTGTCCTGGAACTCAACTCTGTAGACCAGGCTGGCCTCGGACTCAGAAATCCTCCTGCCTCTGCCTCCCGAGTGCTGGGATTAAAGGCGTGCGCCACCCCTGCCCGACTCACAGCTTCCTGTTCAACACAGTACACAACTGCATATCTTAGAAAAGATAACACTTTAACAATTGTGAAATACTCAGAATTATATTCATGGTAGTACTTAGACTGTAGAAACTCAGTGACCTCATTTCAGTTTGATTAAAGTGTGGAAGCTTAAAAAACGATTCCTATTTCTTTGTGAAAGCTGCCATAATTTTCAGGGCAATGTTAGGAAACATGAACTTTGCTCTCTCATATATCATTTGTTTTCACAGAATGTGTGTCTGGCTCATAAGGGTTTGGATTCCTTTGCTGAGTCAGGCTATACAGGGAGCCTTGGTGTAATACTTCATTAAAAGTTCTAGTTTTAGCCGGGTGTGGTGGCGCACGCCTTTAATCCCAGCATTTGGGAGGCAGAGGCAGGTGGATTTCTGAGTCCGAGGCCAGCCTGGTCTATAGAGTGAGTTGCAGGACAGTCAGGGCTACACAGAGAAACACTGTCTTGAAAAAAACAAACAAACAAACAAACAAAAAGTTCTAATTTTGTTGGGTCTTTTGGAGAACAGTCATGATAGGTCCCTTTTTGTGAGCTCTCCATAGCCTCAGAAATAGTGTCAGGCCTTGGGACCTCCCCTTGAGCTAGATCCCTCTTTGGGCCTGTCGCTGGACTTTTTTTCCCTCAGGCTCCTCTCCATTTCCATCCCTGTAATTCTTTCAGACAGAAACAATTATGGGTCAGGGGTGTGACTGTGGGATGGCAACCCCATCGCTCACTTGATGACCTGTCTTTCTGCTAGAGGTGAGCTCTATAAGTTCCCACTCCCTACTGTAGGGTATTTCATAAAGGGTCCCTTCCCTGTGAGTCCTGGGAGTCTCTCACCTCCCAGGTCTCTGGTGCATTCTGGGGGGTGGGGGTCCCCAACCTCTTATAGTCCCAACAAGTAGCTGAAAGAGTCAGATGCAGATGTTTGCACCCAACCGATGGACAGAAGCAGCTGACCCCTGTTGAACTAGGGAAGGCTGAGAGAAGATGAGGAGAAGGGCGATTATGTAGGGTCCAGCAGTCTTCAATCTGGATCCCTGAGATCTTTCAAACACTGGACCACCAAACAGACAGCATACACCAGCTGATATGAGGCCCCTAACACACACACAGTAGCGGACTTCCAGGTCTGTGTTCATTCAGAGATGAAGCACCTAACCCTCAAGAGATTGGAAGCCCCGGGGAGTTTAGAGGTCAGATGGGGTGGGGGTGGGGGCAACCACGTGGAGATGTGGTGGGGTGGGGAGGAGGTATGGGGTGTGGAGCAGTCGGAGGGTGGATGGGGAGGGACGGGGAATGGAATATGGTATGCAAAAAATGATTTAGAAATAAAATTAAATTTAAAAAAAGGTTCTAATTTTGTGTCACTGTGTTAAAAATGCCATGGTCTCAATGTGTCTAGTTTCCCAGCCCTGGACCCAGAAGTACATCTTCATGAATTTACTGCTCATTTCAAAAGGCATATTGGTCAAGAGAAGGAAATGTTGAAGAAGGAAGTGGGCTAGCTCAGGAAACCAATAATGCCTGTGCAGGTGCGTCTTCTGCCTATAGCTAGTTTTTCTCCATGGGTCCCTTGAGAAAGGTACCTGGAGGAACCAGTTTGAGGTCGTTAAGATGCCTCACCTAATTTAGTTGAAAATAATCTGTAAAAGCAATGAGAGCAAAGACGGCCTTAAGGAGTGTATTGTCATCTCCAAATAGCTGTGTTATTACATTGTTTCATTTTGGTTGGTTGAGACAGTCTCATCAGGCTGTCCCTGACACTGACTGTGTAGCCCAAACTGTCCTCAAACCCTGTCTCTGCCTACCAAGTGCTGGGGTCATAGGTGGTGAGTCTCCACGCCTGGCTTGTTAATACACTCAGTCCAGCTGTTTGGATTTCTCTATAAGCAAAATTGGAAAGATACCAGTTCCTTCCAGAAATGTTCTCTCTTCCCATAGAACTTGGAAGGACTTTTCACTGGAACAGGCAGGGTATGTGCCTCTCAGCACAAAGCTTTTGGAGGTCGTGAAATATTTCATTCTTCTGTCCTCTGCAAGCAAGGCAGCTAAGCAGTCATTGTCAGGGTGGAGACAGTGGAAGCATGAGCCAAGGCTGTTTGGCGGGGGAAAGGGTCATGTTTAACTAGCTAGTACTGCATAGGCAAGCCAGCTGCCTTGTCCCTCCCTTTAGCTTAGGCTCTCCCAGGAGCCCTGCACCACCCCACACCCCCTCCTGCCATTGCTGCCTGGGTGGGCAGGAACCCTTGCAGACATTGTTGCTTGCAGTCCCAACTTCAAGTTGCTTGATTTTTTATCTGATACATTCAACCTCTTTACCTCTGTGTCCCTTGCCTTCCCCAGCTCCCGTGTGACAGCCACACAGACCCCAGGTGTTTCCAGGCCAGATTGGATCCATCCAGCAAAGCCAGCTCCCCCTTCATTCTATATTCTGCCTTCCAGACACAAGCTGACTGCAGTCCGTGATGCTGTTTCTCCTTTCCTTCCTGAAGCTTCTTTTGGAATGATTTAGCTGCGGTGAGGGTGAGAGCTGACTGGCAGAAGGACAGCACTGGGTGTCAAGCTCTGGGAAGGAAGCCGAGTACCCCATTGTGAGCCTAGCCTACAGAATTGTACCCCTCAATTCACTGCTGCCTTTTCTAGTCCAGACAGCAAATCTAGCCCTGCCCCAGGAGACTGAGAGTGAAATGAGACTCTAAACTCTCCAACCCCTAACTGAACGCCGTAATTATGATAAAATTATAATAGGTGCTTTTAATTAATATTTGTATATTTATATATTTAAGGTAAAGAATAATAGCGCGCACACACACATTCTCAACCTGTGAGAATCCCAAAGGTTGGCCAGTTATAGCTTTTAGGGCAGGAGAAAGGGGGCACATGGAGAACTTATGTGTGGCATCAAGTTTGGTGCAACTGAACAGCTTATTTAGCTGTGGCTGAATTGCCTGTCTAGCTGATTTGAGCTTTCTCTGAGTTGCTCAATGCTCTTCTCGGCAACTGAAATCAGTTCTAGGAAGCCCACCACACTGCACAAGGAGACTTTGGCTGTATTCTGGAAATGACTGGCAGTTTGCTGTAACCTGAACTTCTGATAGTCACTGTGGCCTGTTCAGGCCATGGTATCCCTAGGAAGAACAAGCCTTCCAGCCTCCTGATGTGCAGTGACACTGGGCCAGCTGCACCCCAAAAGCTTCATGCAAAAGTCAACCCTCTATGTCAGGGCTTCCTGTTGGGCTTCAGCTGTTGCAGATTTGTTGCTGAGTGACTGTGTACTAGAACTGCTGGCTTGTGTATTTCTTCAGTGAATCTTCACTGGCTACCCCCACCCCCCAAAAATATGTTATTTAGCCAAATTTATAAGTATCTGGTTATTAAAATGTGAAGTTTTGGTGGAATAAAGATCTGGTGACCCCTATTTTTTTGCAGTAAAAATAGCATAGGCAAATGGATTTCTTAAGTGCAGGGAAAACTTCAAGCCACAAATTTATGGGTTTCTGTCTCCTTAGTTCTTAATAATACGCTTTTTTACATGTCCCTCTCTTCAGTGACATCAAATTAAATAAAACTGCCCTTTACTAAAGGCCTGCTGATTTCTGTGGTAGACACTTTCACAGACATTACATCATTATTTTTCCCATTTTTATTGCTTTTATTTTATTTTTAAACATTTGTTACGATTTTTGATAATTTTATACATGAGCACCATTTCAACTCCTTCCCCCTCCAGCTCCTCTTTGCCCTTCCCCACACCATGCTCCACCTTAACCTCATTGATCATTTCAGCAACTGCAGAAAACAAGCCTTAGCTTTGAGAGGCTCTGGTGGTTTGCATAGGTTCAGGGCCCCGTAGATTCTTGTGCTTCAATGCTTGGCCATAGGGAGTGGCACTATTAGGAGGTGTGGCCTTATTGGAGTAGGTGTGGTCTTACTGAAGGAAGTGTGTCACTGTGTAGTTGGGCTTTGAGGTTTCTTATGCTCAAGCTCTGCCAAGTGTGGAATGAGAGTCCCCTCCTGGCTTCCTGCAGAAGACAGTCTCCTTCTGCCTTCAGATCTAGATGTAGATCTTGGCTTCTCCAGCACCAAGTCTGCTTGCATGCTGCCATGCTTCCCACCATTATGATAACAGACTAACCTCTGAAAGTGTAAGCCAGCCCTAACTATATGTTTTCCTTTTGAAGAGTTGCCTTGGTCATGGTATATCTTCACAACTATAGAACTCTAAGATGGAAGCTGTGCTGTAAAGTTAAGGGGCTTGCTCAAAGTTATTTTGCTAGAGGGGAACACACAGGTCTGGCAGACAGATGAGCCCAAGCACCTGACAGAGACTGACATTCATATTGTGTCAGAAAAGCCTGTGGAAACCTTGGCTCCTTTGGAACTGAAACCTGGATGTAGGCATCTGAAGAACTCAGCCTGTCTGCTCACCAGCCACGCCTCTTCAAACAACCCAATGAATGTTAGTAAAAGACACTCTTTTTCCTGTCCTGAAAATATGTAGGCAAAACTTTTTGGTTCCCAACTCCCAAATAAAATATGATTCCGTAACAGCTTTCCAAAAATCTACTGTGTACAAGTGTATGGAAATCCCACATATTCTGTGTAACATGAAAATAGTGGCGGTCTTGGAAGGGCCAAGGATTGCTGCTTATGGGCACGCAGGAAGGTTCGCATCCCAAGCACTTTCACTGTTGTCCTTTGTGGGGGTCCTCAGTCTACAGGGCTTTCCCAGGATGCTCTCTGCCTGGGGTCTCTGCTTGTACTGTCTACTGGGAGGACTCCTGGTTGTGGCTAGAAAGGAGAGCTGGGGCAATCCAAAGGGACACACTAGGGAGGCACAGAGACCTCCAAGGAAAGTGGGAGAGACACAAAGGGACGAGCAGCAAAGAGAGGGGCCCCCTTTTGCAAGCTGCTCCTGATAGAAATCATCGGAGTGCTTCTAGACATGGTATGAACTAACCAGTACCCCCTGAGCTCGTGTCTCTAGCTGCATATGTAGCAGAAGATGGCATAGTCAGCCATCATTGGGAAGAGAGGCCCCTTGGTCTTCCAAACTTTATATGACCCAGCACAGGGGAAGGCCAGGGCCAAGTAGTGGGAGTGGGTGGGTAGGGGAGCAGGGGTGGGGGTGGGGGTATAGGGAACTTTTGGGATAGCATTTGAAATGTAAATAAAGAAAATAATAATAAAAATATAATTAAAAAAGAAATGTAAATAAAGAAAATATCTTTTTTTTTTTTTTTTTTAAAGAAGAGTGGTTAGGCTTTAGAGTCAAGTTCTGGATTCGTGTTTCCTCTGCTGCACATGACTAGGACTGACTGCTTAGAGCAGTGTGATTCTCAACCTTCCTCATGCTGCGGTGACTCCAGCCATCAAGATACTTTCATTGCTACTTCATAACTGTAAGTTTGCTTCTGTTAGGAATTGCAATGATATCCAGGCTAGCTGGTATGTGATCCTATAAAAGGATTGTTGGACCCCTCTGGGAGGGTTGAGACCCACACATTGAGAACCACTCCCCTGGCATGTTAAGGCTTCAATAAATTGATACAAATGCTATTGAATAATGCGTGGCATTGATTGCTTAATAAATGCTATTTATAAGCCAGGTAATAAAGATGTTTTCATTAGAGACAAATGTGGGTATAAAAGGTGCATCAGAGTTCTCCTGCCACCATCCAATGCTCTCAGCCACTGTCCGCATAACTGAACCGTGCTGTTCCCTTCCAGTCATGAAGATGTGCTCACATGCAGCAGTGGTTTGCAATATAAAGTTACTTTTTTTTTTTTGAATTACAGGGGAAGGTTGCATACCTTGAAAAGGCCTGATTAAAATCAAGTACCAGGAGTGGTTGTGTACAACCACTAGCACTTGGATGAAGAAGTAGGAAGGTCATAAATTCAAGGTCGTCTTTGATGACATAGCTCAACAACAACCTGGGTCACACAAGGCCTTATGTCTTGATAGTAGTAATAACTCAGAAGGAAACTGCGGGGAGTATCTGGTCCACTTTGAGCTTTAGGTGGTCACGGAGGAGCAGCGTGATGGGCTTCAAAGACCATGGGTCCAATGCTCAGCACATACTGATTTCAAGTTAAAGGCGTTCTCCTTGCTCTAGGCATTTTTCCCTGAGCAGATTTCCAGGTGTTTTCTATCCACCTCTCTCCCCCCCCCCCTTTACCCCTTGTTCAGGAGCACTGTAGCCACAAGGGAGCACAAATGGCCTGATGAACTCAACACCTTCTGTTTCTTAATCTCATCATAAATGCTGTTGTGATTAGTAAGGGAAGCAACTGAGATGCTGGCCCTAGTGACATTTGAGATGACGGTAGGCATTCTCTGCATTTCCTGGCTCTCCATTGCTATGGTGACCTCTGTCAGGTGACGGGAGTTGAGTGTCTTGTGTCCTCTCTTCCATTGTGTCTTAGTCACTGCAATAACAGGGTCATTTGATCCTCAGCAGTGTGTCTGGTGACAGAGTGTCAGTCACTCATCTATCAGCAACTGGCTTGTTTTTGTTTAAGGAATTTCCTCTTCTAAGTTGAGGAATAAGAATTAACCATTTGTGTTTAGTTAGATAGTCCTTGCTGTTTAGAGCACAGGAGAATCCCCAGAATGAAACCATAGCTTGTAGAAAGAGATGTAAATATTGTGGCTGCTACATTTTCTTTTTAACTAAGAGCCCAGTAAACTTTGCAATATCTTTAAATAAATATGAATTTATTTTTTTCCCAAGTCATTGCTAAGGTGCCTTGTTTATTTTTAATAACTTGCATATATTTTTGAAACACTATTGACAATGATTTCACACCTACACATAAAATTTCATTATATTCAAATTAGTTTGTGGCTCTTTTCTGTTACCTACAATTGTGGTTTAAATTACAGCTTTATACATCCAGTGCTATTTAACTTCCTTTTATTTTAAGTTTTATAATAAACTTTATTCTTATGGAAGTCATGGTCACTTAGTATAGTTTTAAAAATATTTTTCGTTTATCTTTGAATTTTGTAATTGTATACAACATATCACTTGGTAATACCTATCCCCATCTCTACGCTCTCAATCCCCCTGAGGTCTCCTACCTCTATTTTTAAATTCTTTCAACACACTGGGTGCTGCCTTCTGGAATGTTGACTGACCTTGGTCAGGTTTTGACAGGTTAATAGTTGCTGTTAGTTGATGATTGCAGACAGTCATGCCATGGACAAAGGACAGCATTTCAGAGCTCTGCCCCTCATCTTTCAGCTCTTACATATGTTCACCCCCTAACTGGAGATGTTCCTTGATCTGTGGCAATGGGGTGGTTCTTATAGAATGATCCGCAGCTGCGCACTCACAGTTACTCACTCTTAGTATGTTGGGCAGTTAGGGGCATCTGCATTAAACGCTACCTGCTGCAAAAAGAAGCTTCTCTGACCAGAAGTGAGAACAGAACACGTTTATGGAATAAACATAGATGTTTATCAGGCTGTTTGACTACACACAAATTCCCTGACATGTTGCCTGGCCTCATCAGCTTCTTTATGACAAGCATCTTTATACAAACTTCAGTGACTCCATAACTCTTGTATTCATCAAACCTGCAAAATGAATACAATATAGATCTCTGCTGGACCAGAACAAACTCTTGTTTCTCCTTAATAGCACTAATCGCTTTAACATTTACAGCCATGTAGTCCATACCTGACATGTCCTCAACTTTGTAAGGGCCTACATTCCTTTCTCCACCAAATTGAGTGGTGGGGTTTTAACATCTGTCCTAGTTAGGGTTTCTAATGCTGTGAAAGAACACTGTGACTGAAGAAACTTGGAGGGGAAAGGGTTTATTTAGCTTATACTTCCACGTCACTGTTCATCATCAAAGGAAGTCAGGACAGGAACCTGGAAGCAGGAGCTGATGAAGAGGCCATGGATGGATACTGCTTACTGCCTTGCTTAAGATGACTTGCTCAGTCTGTTTTCTTATAAAACCCAGGACCATCAGCCCAGGGAAGGCACCACCCACATCAGGCTGGACCCTTCCATATCAATCACTAATTAAGAACATTCCCCACAGGCTTGCCTACAGCCAGCTCTTATGGAGACATTTTCTCAATTGGAGTGTCTTGCTCTCAGATGACCATAGCTTGTGTCAACTTGACATAAATTTAGCCAGAACTACCTTCTGCTCTGCCCTCTGTTCTTCCTCACTGTGTGTCTGGGTAAGCAGAATGACCAGTAGCCATGCCACAACTAAGCTAAGCTGTCTTGAGATTTTGTCTACCAAGTAAGTTACCCATTGGTTTGGAATTTAGCATCACTCAAGTTTTTTGAGCTCAGGCTGGATGTAATATGTTTTAATCAAGTGACAGCGTGATGCAGCAGGAGGGGGTGCCTTGGCAGGTCCATGCTGGAGCACCCACACTGCCCCCCCCCCCACTTCTCCCACCCCATGAATCAACCATATGATAGGTCTGGTATAAAAATAAGTTTATTTGGCATGTGACATGGGGGTCTGGGGAAGGGAGTAGAGGCAGAGAAAAGGTGCAGAGAAGGATAGAAAGAAAGAGAAGAGGCCTGTTGGGGGAGAGAGAGAGAGAGAGAGAGAGAGNAGAGAGAGAGAGAGAGAGAGAGAGAGAGAGAGAGAGAGAGAGAGACCTTTTATATGTGAGCCAGACTGGTACCCGACTGTTGCTAGGTAACTGTTGGGCTGAGCCTAGAGGAAATGTTAACAGAATGAAGTCAGATTTTTTTTTGTCAGAATTTATTTTGTTTTTGTTTTTTTTGTTTTGTTTTGTTTGTTTGTTTCTTTGAAATTAGATTTCTCTGTGTAACTCTGGCTGTCCTAGAACTTGGTCTGTAGACCAGGCTGACCTTGAACTCAGAGATCCACCTGCCTCTGCCTCCTGAGTGCTGGGATTAAAGGCATGTGTCACTACTTCCCAGCCCTCATTTTAGTTCTTGATACAGTCCTTCTTTTTTTTTTTTATTTTATTTTTTATTTTTGAGACAGGGTTTCTCTGTGTAGCTCTGGCTGTCCTGGAACTCACTTTGTAGACCAGGCTGGCCTCGAACTCAGAGATCCGCCTGCCTCTGCCTCCCGAGTGCTGGGATTAAAGGCATGCGCCACCACGCCCGGCAATACAGTCCTTCTTGCTGTGAGACTTCCTGAGCACAGGCTTAATATCCGCATCTCTCCCTGCCAGCATTCTAATCTTTCAATTGCCCACTAAAGCCACCTGTTAAGCTTTTCTTAATATCACCAGTGAGTCTCTAGCTTGCAACTCAAAAGTGTTCCACATTCTTCTACAAACCATTTCCAAAGCCCTGAACATCACAGGGTCAGATATATCACAGCAATAGCACTGTTTCAGGCTATAATTTTTTTTTATTTTAGTTTTGCTCTTCCCCCCAATTCCTCCCATAACCACCCTCTTCCACCTCTCCCCAACTTTGTGTCTTCTTGTAAAAACAACTGTCATCCAACTTGTGCTGCACGTATAGACTCCTGGCTGTGGGACCATCCATTTTTACTATGGGTGACTTAATAGGGGCCATACCCTGAAAGAAAACCAACTTTTCTCCAGAAGCCAAGAACTGTGGGTAGATTGTCAGTTGGGGAGTAGAGACCTGTGAACTCTTTCTGTTATGCTAGAATATTGACTTAGTTGATCTTGGGCAGGCAACTAGAGCTGACCTGAGTTCATGAGTACAGTTGTTCTGTTGTGTCTAGAGAACACTTAAACTATGGTCCTTTCCAATCTCTGCTTCTTATTTTCTTTGATTCCCTGATGCCAATTTAAGACACAAAACTGCCTTGTGTTCTTCTGTGTTCTTTCTGGTAAGAGTCAGTGGTCGCAATAGTTCAGAGTATGATGGCTACTCTGGTAAACACTTCAGATGTGGGGTTGGATTTTAGACAGGTCCAAATTACCATTTCACTTGGGAAAAGAGGAGATTAATTCTTACTCTCTGGAGTCTCTGATGACTTTCGGGACATGCTTCCCTGGTAGACAGCAATGATGTGAGCCTCTGGGAACGAGGGCTATGTTATATGAAGTGGGCCAGCTGCTCAGGTCTCAGGCAGGGAACCAGAGTAGCCCCACGGGGAGGAAACCAGCCTGTAGCTGAAAGCTGTTGGTGACCTTCCTCGGACAGCTGGGACCAGCATGTCCTAAGTCCAGAAGTGAGCCGTCTTGGATTCAGATCCTTCAACCCTTGAGAAATCACCTTAGCTGATACTTGAAGTGGCGTGGATACTCAGGCAATCTTTTACTGGAATCTTGATCTGCAAAACCGTGAATGAAATAAAATTGCCCTTTTAAGCCACCAACTCTTAGGGTTATTTGTTATCTGTTATGCAGGTCACATAACTACATTTCCCATGCTATTTAATTCTCACAATAACCCTATGAGTGATGTACTAGTATATCATTTTGATGGTAATGAACTTGACCCAAAGGTGCTAATTTGCCCAAATGACTAGCTATCTAGGGTGATGGGAAATGAGTCAAGCTCTGATGTAGCTCACATAAACTTTTGAGCTAAGCTACAAATTAATTGTACTATTTGAGTTTCAGTTTACACGAATATACAAGCTTGTCAACGGTCATTAGTCTTTCAGAAGTCAGATTGCCTCTTTTTAATCTTCAAATCACAGTGCTTTATAAACAACTGAGAAATTTTGGAGATACCCATCGTGTAAGCTGCCCCCCATCTCCCTGTATTAACGGAATGGTTACTGGTCTCCGATAGCCACTCAGATCGCTGAGTAACGAATGCACAGAGAAGTTTTAAGAGGTCAGAAGTGAAATAGAAGCTACAAGTTGCACAACTGCCTCCAGAAGCGATACTGGCTGTCAAGACTGCCTAAGCCCAAAGGATCTATCTTTGCAGCATAAGCTTTTAGCACCAGCTTATTTACCTTTAGTTCAAGACAGATGCTCAAACGCTTTCTAGTAATTGCAAAGGACTCGTAACCATTTAGAGATATGAATCTTGACTGTTCCGGCTTTCCTCCATCTCATACAATTCTGATATATCTCTCTACCTAGACCTTGCCCCTTTCCTTTTGCCCTAAATCCACACTTTGGCAAAGCTCCATGCCCCTTAGCACCCTTCCCTAGTGACCTTAGTTGAGACATGCTATAGTTCTCATGAGTGTGGCTCCCATGCTCCCGGAAGCCAGTACACTAGACCCGTTTTTGGTCACAGCTGCCTTCTAGTTGGTGGGTGGAATTCAATGGTAGGGAAAAGAAAGGCATAACAACGAGGCATGACACTGAAGGTTTGCCAAGTTTTCTGGGGCATGATTTTTCATAGCTCAGAGACTGTGAAAATGAGGCCACATTCTTTGCTCTCTAGACTGGCAGTGGCTGCGGTCCCAGTATGCTAGCACATGTCTCTTCTCTGTGAATGTGTACCCCAGCTATTCTTCTACATGACCACCCGTGGGGCAATGGGCTATGCACAGACAGCCTGGTATTCAGTCAAGCTTAGGTCCTGAACCCCGGTGGGATTGGTGGGTGATAATTTCCACCTACATACAGAATGTGTTTGATCATGTCTCCTGGACCCCTGGCTCCTGTCGAAGTTACCGCCCCCACATCCCCCACAGGAGATGCTCGTGGCTATCAGTCACCTAGACAATGTCCCAAGCTTCTAGCATTCTGGCTAGACTCCACCCCACAGTTACCTAACAACAGCAAGATAACAAGCCCACTATAAGAGGGGCTGCTTGGCCCCTCCTCACTCTCTCTTTAAGCTTTCACCTTTCTTACTCTCTACCTCTCTTTTTTTCTTTCCCTTCTCCTCTCTCTCCACATGGTCATGGCCGGTCTCTCTCTCTTTCTACCTTCTCTCTTTCCCCCTGCCTTTCTACAATAAAGCTCTAAAACCATTGACTGTCTCTGATCTTGAAGGCCCGCTGTGCTTGAACGATGGGAAAGGCTTTCTCCTAATGAGCTGTGTCTAACCTCCCGCCAGAAGGCCTTCTTAAGCTACAGCCACAGACCAGACTAAGGACTCTTGCCTGCATGGGAACCACCCAGCGCTCCCCTCTCCCCCTGCTTTCTCCTGCCTTCCTCCCCCGGGGCTGAGTGCTGCCCCCAGGGACCCCTATTCTGTTCTCAGCTCCTCTGCCATATCCAGCGTGGAATGGGATGCCGGAGGCTGAGAACCTGGTACCCAGGGCTGCCCCTTGTCCACCACCTGCCATGTGGGATCAGTGGCCTAACACAGTCAGATGCCCACCCAGGGCCACGTGGAAAGCCTGCGGCAGTCCCCCTGCATCCGCCTGCTCAGAGCACCAGAACTCTGGTGGGACTCGGGTTCTCACCCACTCCCCTCTTTCCCCAACACCCACAGCCCCGCAACCACCTTTCTCTTTATTTTGAGGAAAGCAGTAAACTGTACTTGGGCTCACCGCAATGGCTTCTACTTAACTTAATCATTTTTTCAAGGTTCTATTTCCAAACATGTATTGATAGTTGGAATTTCAAAATATGACTGGGTTACAGGGAAGGCACAGTTCTGCCCTTACCGAGGTATGTGGATAACTGAGATTGTTTCAGATGACTGACTTGTTTCAGTATACTGACTTGGGTTGACAAGTATCAAATTACTCTATTTTAGTCCTTGAGGTTCTCTATAATTATGGTTATTCAGGTGAGTGTAGACTAAACATTGGTTAGGCCTTTGCCAGATAGAGGGTGGGAGCAACACAACAGGTGAATCCTCCTAGCAGCCTGGTAGCCAGTCCTGGATGCCTTTGAATGAAGACGTAGAACTCTCAGCTTTTCCAGCCCCACATCTGCCTGGATACTGCCTAGGTAAGTGGCCTAGAGACTGTTTTTGTGATATTTTGATGAAGAACATGGTTGATTTTTGTCATTGTTAGAATAGTCTGCCTGAGGCTAAGGAGAAGTGATTTAGACTAACTGTATTGATAAAGGAAGTCCCATAACAGCCTGGTACAAATTCTGTTGTGTGGTTATTAAAGTTCACTTTTATGAAGAGTGTTTTAATGAAAAGGAGCACACTGAGAAAGGAAAATATAAAATGTATGGAAATAAAGGTGCACCAGGAAGTGAAGTGGAGCTGAAACCTATGTCCAAGCAGATAAACACATTAAGAGAGGGCTGACTTTGGGGCAAGAGCCCAACCCAGCTAACCTTAGGTCCAAGCATGGTGGTGCACACCTTTAATCCCAGGAGAGAGAAGCAAGCAGATCTCTTGAGTTCAAAGCTAGCCTGTGTAGAGCAAGTTCGAAGTAGAAAAAAAAAGCTTAAGTCAGGCCTAGTGGTACACACCTTTGACCTCAGCATTCAGGAGACAGAGCCATGCAGCTCTGTGAGTTCAAAGTCAATCGACAGAGCAAGTTCCAGGACAGCCAAGCTTAGCTAGTGAAGGAGTTGGAATACAGAAAGCAAGGGTACCATGTTCCAGCCCCAGCAAGCAGTAGAATTCTGCAACTTTGGCCACGTGGCTCTAGCTTTAGAGTCAAGAATAGAAGGGACTACTAGGACAATTCTTGCTGGTTAGCTGGAGCAAAGAAATTAGCAGTGATTAAGAAGAGACCAGTACCACTGAGGTGAAATCTTCTGGGAAGTGTTTTCTGAGAGCACAAAGTTGTGTTCCAGAGATAGCCAAGGTTGTACCTGCTTATCTGGACTTGGTAATGTGTAAGAATCACCAAGATGTTACTGGTTTTTAAGGCATGAAGGGTACATGAGGACCTGCTGAGGCTTGGCACTGTGGGAGACCAGGAAAGGCCATTAGTGAAGGTGCAGCCTCAGTTGCAGTTGATGGCCCAGGACTGAAGGAGTCATGCAAAGAATGACCATGAAGAGAGCCTATGAGAGGGTATTGGTGAAAGTGCAGCCTAGTTGTAGCAGAAGACCCCAGTGTATCCGAGATGCTAGTATGATGGGATGACCATCAAGAACAGTAGCAGTGGAGTAGAATCAATCAGAGCCTAGAGTGCTACAAAAGACAGAGCTGGAGAAGTGACTCAAGCCCCTTGGAGGAGCCCAGAAGGTCATGTGTGGATCCTAGATACTGGAACAAGAAGCTGTAAAGTTGAAGTTGCCTGGGATATCCTAACATGTTAAAGATGTCAGAGCCGCCTGCCTAGGAAAGCTGCTAACAGGAAGTGGAATCAGCCCGAGAGAATGAAGATTTTTTGCTGCTGAATGCAGATCTGCCAACAGCAGTCAACAAGGGTGAAAGGAATTGGAGATCCAAAGAGCGCTTTGACATCAGCCATGGAAACATGGAGTTTGGGGTTGTCCAGCTGGTTTTCTGTCTTGCTTTGGTCCAATATTTTTGACTTTACATGGGATTACAGTTAAGAGGCTGCATGAATCTCAGAAGAGACTTTGATCTTTGGACTTTTAACATTGTTGAGACTGCTATAGACTATGAGGACTTTTGAAGTTAGATTAAATGTATTTTGCAGTATACCATGACCCCCATAGACTTGTTTTAACATAGTGGTTTGAATATGCTTGGCCCAGGGAGTGGCACTATTTGGAGATGGGGCTTTGTTGGAGTAGGTATAGCTTTGTTATAGGAAGTTTTAAGACCCTCTTCCTAGCTACCTAGTAGCCAGTCTTCTCCTGTTTGCCTTTGGATGAAGATGTAGAACTCTCAGCTCCTCCTCCAGCCTCACACTGGCCTGGGCACTGCCGTGCTGCCTTCTTGATGATAATGGACTAGACCTGTGAACCTGTAAGCCAGACCCGACTAAATGTTGTGCTTGTAAGAGTTGCTTTTGTCTTGGTGTCTGTTCACAGCAGTAAAATCCTAACTATGACAGTGAGTGAGTGTGTGTGTGTGTGTGTGTGTGTGTGTGTGTGTGTGTGTGTAGTGAAAAAGAAAGTGAAGAGAGAGGGAGCAAAGAGACCACCTGAGAACCAAGAGGACCAAGAGAACAAGAGAGCATGGAGCCAAAATGGCTGAATTATGTACGAGTCAGGGAAGGAAAGCCTGAGAGAAGGGAAGGCTGGAAATGTTTAGGGTAGCATGTGTGATGTGAGGAGTAGGTACATCAGCTAGGATCACTCTGTAAGAGGTACTCACCATTCTGATAACCAGGCAGCATCTGATTTTTTTTTTCTTGCCTCAAGTTTATTTGTAAAAACAGCATAGGACACTGGTCATCTGCAAATAGTGTGTAGGAAGGTGTGTCACAGCAGTCCATCTGTCTTCACACTGGCAGGAGCCTTTTCTATAGGGCTTTCACAGGGGCCTGGGCACCTTTGGGAGCCTGAGCTGGAGATGAAGCCCGGGCCTTAGCTGGAGCTGCAACCTCTGCCTTGGTTTAAACCTTGAGCTTGGGTTGGCGGAGCCTTGGCCATATAGCTTCGAATCCTCTTCTCAAGTGATGAAATCCAGATGGCTGACTTTGTGACTGGGGCCCTTTGGCATCTTGGGTATGATGGGCTTAGGTTTGACAAGGGCCTTGGTGGCCTCTGTGCGTGCATGCATAGCCTTTGCATTGTTGGCCTGCATCTTCTTCAGGACTTTCTTGTTATGCTTCTTGGCAAAGGGCAGGTTCCTCAGGAACTTGAGGTCAACCCCCTTAAGAGATTTATATCTTTGTGACCTGACTTTCTTGATGCCATTTCTGTGCCATTTGAAGGATTGGTTGTGTGTGGTGTGGTCCTTGGACTTGGCCACATCTTCATGGTAACCTACAGCTCCTTCAGTGGCATTTGTACCTTAAATAGGCACCCGAGTTATCCGTTTGTCCTGAGTTTGCATCCTAACAGTAAATTTCCTGGGGGCTTTTCATGGGAATAATTGCATATTTTCTTCCCATTGTGACACATGTGCATAAGACTCAACAGGAAAGCACACCCACAGTCAACTTCTTGTCACCTCCCACATTATCTCTAAGGGATCTTTCCTTCCTCTACCCATGAATCTTATTAAATGGAGTAGATGTTTTTTGATAACGCTCCAGAGTCCAAGCTAATTCATATAAAAAGAAATATTTAAGTGAATTCTTCAGATAGTTAAAACGTAGGGATTTGATGCCTAGATGGTCCGCTGTCCTTCGGGTTGGGCTTGTTTCTCTAGTTCCTCCAGAATGGACCCCATGTGCTTTGGGCATCTGTTGTTTTCTCCAGTACATCTGGAGGGCTCAGTATTTCTTCAGATCACAATCTGCTTCAATCTCCTGCTCCTTTTGAATCCGCATCCTGGATGGGAAGGCTCCTGACCTTCCTCTCACATCTTTACCATGTGCATGGCCTCGTTGACCTAAAATGCCACCAACCACAGTTGCCTAATGGCAGAGGTGCTTTTCCTTTGTTGCTTTGGGCAGTGCTTCAGGGCAGATTCCTGTCCATACTCTCCCCATGAGTCATCTCCCGCTGCTTCCCCTGAGGTGTCTCCCCTGGGAGATTTTCCCATCCCCTAGCTGCTAGAAGGACCCCGAACATTTCTAAATGCACACAGCATGCATTTAGAACACTGCATGTTCAAAACCTCAACAGGCTTCTTTGGACCACACACACCTCTTTGGCCACCATCTCATGTTCTCATTTCCAGGCCATCGCCAGTTCTTTCCTGCAGTAACTTGCCTACTTCTCAGTCAGTTCATGCCACACCATAACTCAGCTGTCCTTTAAGTAATAACACTGCATCCTTGAATATGCTCCATTGGATCAGCCCTGGGCCATTTTGACTCTCACTGCCACTGACAGCTTCTCATTTCTTTTTTCATGTAGCCAGAAAATTCCTTTAAAGAAGTTTATTCCTTCTGGCCTTCTCCCTCCCATCTATCCAGTGTCACACTATTCTTCCTCTGCCCTAGCAACCACTGACATTATATACACACTCAAATATGCATCCCCTGTATTAGGTAGGAAGGGTTTTTCTAGAGGAACAGACACAATAAGCTGTGTGTGTTTGTGTCTATTTTAAAGGGAGATTTACTAGATTGTCTTACATACTATGGATTGGATAGTCCAACTGGGGACATCTGCATGTTGGAGAGACTGAGAACCCAGTAGCTTCTCAGCCTACAATCTGGATACTCTAGCAGTCCTAATCCTGTACTGAGGACCAGAAGAATATCCTGAGGAGTAGAAAGCCTTTAGTCCACAATGAAGGCTGAAGAAACTGAAGTCTGATTTCACTAAAGGTTTCAGCAGCGGCAGCAGCAGCAGCAGCAGCAGCAACAACAATAACAGGGAAAGCATGCTAACCAACAGGAAGCACAGGCAGGCAGCACAGGCAGGCAGGCAACACTGCTTTGACATCACACTTTTTTCTATCTGAGCCACCTGTTGCAGGGTACCCTGTACTCTGAAGAATTATTTTCTTCCTCAGTTCTTCTTGTCTGGAAATTCCTGCACAGATCCTTTAGAGAAATAGGCGGATTTGTTTGTTTGTTTGTTTGTTTTAAAGGTAATTCCAGCTCTTGTCAAGTTTGATATCAAGATCACAAACTCTTTCCTGGAAAAAGTAATTCTTTCAACAGACAAGATCAGTTAATTTTTGTTACTGACATGCTCACGCTTCGACCATTTCCTTTTATGTGTTGTAGGTACTACATGCTTTTTGTATTTTATTGTATTCATCAAATTATCTTTATCACCTTCTCACTTTGAATAGTTTGATAGTTAAAATTTTATTTCTACTGTTTGAATGTTCATTCTTAATTTTGTATCTGCTTGGATGGTTTAATCAACCCTAATGCTTATATTCTTAATTCTCTTTTCAATGGCCATTAAATTCTTTAACACCAATTGACTTTTTCTCTTCTGCGTTATTATTGCCTGGCTTTGGTTCTTTTGTGTCTGCAACCTGATATCAGTCATCTTTACTTAGGAATGGTGGAGAGTTCTGGACACACTGAGGTTTTCATCTAGATTGCTGGGCAATGGACTAGCTGAAGCCTTTTTCCTTACTGGGGTTGGTGGGAAAAGGGAGGACTATATTGGAAACTATCATCCTAAGAGGGGCCAGATCCCATTAAGGACCTTGTGTTGGAATACAGGCACATCATCTGAAGAACAGCTTTTCATGTTTAGACTGTCTGTGGCCAAGGCCAAACTGTTTCTCCCTCTGAAGCATCCTAAAAAGAGAGGATGCAATCTGAAGAACCTTCCTCCTCCTGGAGCCCATATTCCTAACGTAGGTAGTTGCTTCTCATCCCAAGAACATCTTTTCACCAATGCCAAGAGAGCGGACTCTGGTCTCTACGTACCCAGCACTCACCCAATATTCCTTTCAATTTAGCACATTATTCGTGAGCTTCTCACTGTAATTTTCTTTTAGGTTTCATCTTCCTTCTTGCTGAACTGTATCATTTAGTGATTACTTCTAAAAGTTATATGTGACATCTTCAAATATCCTTACTTTTTCTTCCTGGGGAAGAGATGATTTGTCTTCATATAGGAAATTCTGAATCGTTTCCCTGAGAACACTGTCTAGATACTCATTTGTTTTCTGCATGGCAGACTGTAAAAGTCCGATTGTTCTTCATTTCTCTGCATAAATTTTTTTTTTTTGCTCCCCTTGTGAAAACTTTGTCATCCCCCCTTTGGCTTTATATCACTTTATAACAATAATGTTTCTAAAGTCCTGTACTTGATGTCAAAGATACCTTTTATGTTGAGATTAATATGTAATGATTAAATTTAACGAGTATAAAATTGTCATTGTGATATAGGAAGAATAGCTCTATCCAATTTCTCTTTAATTCTACTTATGGGTACTTCTGAATCTCTGTGTTTTCCAGTAGACTACCTGAGGGGCTGTGGTCCTTAGTTTGGAAATAAAAAGAATCCCTCTCCAGTAGTGGAAGAGTGTTGGGATTTTCCTCTGTGGGGGTGTACTATTCATCTTGATCATGCTATCAGGCTCTGTAGAACATGCATGTGTCCTGTCTGATTTTGTCAGAGTTCTTGCCCCCTCCTCTCTCTCTCCCTCTGTCTCTCTCTCTGTGTCTTTCTCTCTCTCTGTCTCTCTCTGTCTCTCTCTGTCTCTCTGTCTNTCTGTCTCTCTGTCTCTCTCTCTCTCTGTCTCTCTGTCTGTCTGTCTGTCTCTCCTTTGTTGCTATTTAATTAAAAAACATTCATAGTGTATTAGGGTTCACCAATGTAATCTTATTTTACTTGAATTACTTCTTTAGATACTCTGTCTCCAAAGACATTTTGTATTCTGAGGTGCATAGGGTTTCAGTTTCAACACATGCATTTTAATGTGGGAAAGAGAATACAGTTTAGCCTGCAACAAGAAGAGTATCTGAAAGACTGAGATTATTTTAAAGAGGTACTTGATAATTTATCTATTATAAATATTGTAGCTTTAATCATACAAATTAATAAATTTCTCTGATATGTTCATACACACTCACTCATTTCAGTAGTTTTTAACTCTACTGTCCGGTCTTTTCTTCTTCCCCATTGTCTCCCCTCCTTCTCCCTTATTGGTTCTTCTTTCCCATTGTCTCCCCACCTTCTTCCTTATTGGTTCTTCTTTCCCATTGTCTCCCCTCCTTCTCCCTTATTGGTTCTTCTTCCCCATTGTCTCCCCTCCTTCTCCCTTATTGGTTCTTCTTTCCCATTGTCTCCCCTCCTTCTTCCTTATTGGTTCTTCTTTTACTTCACACGATCTTTACATTTCTGCACACGAGGGGAAAGAAGAATTACAATGTTGAAGAGGGAAAGACTTTTTAAAATAACATTTTGTTCATATAATATATTTTAATTACATTTCTCTCCTCTCTCAACTCCTCCCAGATTATTTTTATTTCCCTACACACACACACACACACACACACACACACACACACACGAAAATTCAAACAAATAAACAAACAAAAAAACCCTTATTGCCACCCCCCCAAATATGCCCAAATAAAATAAAACAAAAAGTCCCCTCCTCCCATAAAAACATGGAATTTATTTTGTTTTGGTCAACTACAGCAGGGTATGAACCATGTCCTACACTGTGGTTGATTTACTCAGTGACACTCCATTGTAGAAAACTGACTTTCCCTTTTTGTTGCTAACCAATGAGTATCAAGTGCAAATAGGTTTTTTGATTAAGGGTGAAACCTGTGTCCATATTCCTGTCTCAGTGTTGGGACCTTATGTGGCTTCAGTCCATACAGGTCTTGTGTGTGTTGTCTCTCTTAGTTTATATGTGCACCAGTCCTACTGTGTGTGTAAGGAACTATGTCCTTGGAGTTATTCATAATCTCCAACTCTTACCGTTTCCCACTTCCTCTTCTGCATAGACCCCTGAAGCTTGAGGGAATGTTTGATGAAGGTATCCCACTTAGGACTGCATGCTCCAAACTTTCTCTTTTCTAGTTGTAGGTCTCTGTGGTAATTCCTGCCTACCACAAGAAGACGCTTCTTTGATGAGGGTTGACTGAGGCACTGATCATGGGTTTACCATGGTACCACTAGGAGTCATTTGTTGCTATGCTTCTTTAGCAGAGTAATAGTATTAAGTTTTCTTACAGACCCATGACCTATCTAGCCTCAGGTACTTGACCACATTAGCAGTGTCAGGCATGGGTTCCATCTCACAGGATGGGCCTTAAGTCCAAAGACAAATGAACAAACAAACAAAGCACAACAAACACATACACAAAGCCAAAACAAACCCAAAACAAAACAAAAACCTAAAACAGTGATTGGTTACTTAACGTTTATACCACTATATACTGCAGACAGGTTGCAGGTCACAGGATTTGTAAATGGGTGGTATTGATGATCTTTCTTCTCTGGTAGCATGAAGAGAACTTTCCAGTACAATGGACACTAGGCAGAAGTTTTTACTTGGGGTCCAGCTCAACTTTGTGTGTGTGTGTGTGTGTGTGTGTGTTCAGTGACGTATGCAAGTGTTGTATTCAGCAACAGTACCTTACCATCATGCTGTGGGGAGTAACTTATAGCCTTAGCAATAGCCCATGATGTTAAATGGGTTCCATGGTATCCTATTGGCCAATAACTCAAAACCAAAATGTAACCCATTCCTGGTACTGGAGGTTTCACTACGTGGGACATTGCCTCCATCTAGATTCCTTTCACATATGTATATATTTTAGGAAGCTTCTGCAGTAGTAGGTTTTCTTTTCTTTTCTTTTCTTTTTTTTTTTTTTGGTTTTTTTCGAGACAGGGTTTCTCTGTGTAGCCCTGGCTGTCCTGGAACTCACTCTGTAGACCAGGCTGACCTCGAACTCAGAAATCCACCTGCCTCTGCCTCCTGAGTGCTGGGATTAAAGGAGTGCGCCACCACACCCGGCTTAGTAGTGGGTTTTCATATGGTATTTCAAATGGTGTTTTGTATTAGCTGTCCTCGCCATATTTTTTCATTTAAGCTTCTCTCTCATACGTCTGCCCATTTAATCCTATTCTGGTTTTGGCATTATCTTTTCATAACACTATATTGTATTTTCTCTTCCTTGGGAGATCCACCTGGTGCCTTACTAAGTACCCCTCTCTGGCTATTTGAATTGTGATATATATATTTTTTCCCCAAAACTTAAAAACTAAGATCTCTATATAAAAGAAACAAACATTTTGCTTTTGGGGTTAAGGTTATATCACTTAGGATGATTTTTTTTCCCTAACTCCATCCATTTACCTTCAGATTTCTTCCTCCTTCCCTCCTTCCCTCCCTCCCTCCCTCCCTCCCTCCCTTCCTTCCTTCCTTCCTTCCTTCCTCCTCCTTCTTTTTTTTTTTTTTCAAGACAGGATTTTTCCGTGTAACAGCCTTGGCTGTCCTAGAACTTCCTCTGTAGACCAGGCTGGCCTAGATACCCAGAGACCCACCTGCCCCCGCCTTCTGAGTACTAGAATTAAAGGCACTGGGCTGGAGACCTGTCTCAGCTGTTAAAGGCTAGGTTCACAAACAAAAATATAATTTCATTTTTCTTAACAGCAGAGTAATATTACATTTTGTAGATATGTCACATTTTCCCAATTCTTTCACTTATGATGGACTTGTAGGCTATTTTCAATTTCTGAATATTATGAACAGAACAGCAATGAACATGGATAAGCAAGTGTCTGTGTAGTAGATATTGAGTCCTTGGGCCTATGCTTAAGAGTGGTATAGCTACAACTTGATATAGCTCTAGTCCCAGCTTCTTGAGGAACAACCACACTTATTTCCATATTTATTGTACCAGTTTTCACTTCCACCAGCAACAAATAAGTGTTCCCCCCCCCCCAATCTCACAGCATATGCTGTCATTTGTTTTCCTGACCTTTGCTATTCTGTCTAGGGTAATATGAACTCAAATAGTTTTAATTTGCAGTTCTAGAAATTCTACAGCAGCCACTAGGTCTCGTGTTCTACAAGAATCCATGATCCACCTGCCTCAAGCACTTTGGCAGCTTCACTTTCTTCTGTGCACATGCTCCATGGGTTTCATATTTTAACTCCCCTATAGATACACCATCATGTGTTTATTTTATTATTTTCCTATGATCTCAGAAGGGAAGGGATTCAAATGAGTGTGAACTAGCTGAAATATCAAAGGGAAAAATAATTAATGATCAATATTACTGGTAAAATAAATTTAAGCAGTTAAAAAGTTCACGTCAGGAGGCAGAGACAGGCAGATTTCTGAGTTCGAGGCCAGCCTGGTCTACAAAGTGAGTTCCAGGGCAGCCAGAGCTATACAGAGAAACCCTGTCTCGAAAATACCAAAAAAAAAAAAAAAAAAAAAAAAAAAAAAAATTCACGTCAGCATGCGAAATTCATCATGCTTATGGTGTCTGATTTTAGCGATAGTTTTATGATTTGTTATTTTCGTACATTATGAAGTTGGTGAAACTGTTCTTTTGGGTAAAGAATTTCTGACATCTAGGAAGTCTATATATTTATGCTCATGAACTTACAGTACTTTTTATAGATTCTAATAAAATAGCTATGATTCTGATCAAATAATATTCTGATCCATTATTGTAGAATCTCTCAAATAAAACAGGAAATTTTGAACTACTGAAGAGCTAGGAATTTACTTTGTGTCTAGGTGTCTACTACAGACAGCTTTCATATCTGTCACAAATTCTGCTACTGGCCACTAGAGGACACTAGTTTCAATGACTTAAAAAAGGATTACTAAAAATTGTGCACACATCATTTGTTGTCCGTAGTATTAACTTTAACATCATACCTGATCACATCATCTGTAAAATGTGACTTTGTTATATTGAGCTTGAGAAAGAGGTTCTTGTTTACTATGAATTTTCTGCTGAAATAGAAATGCAAAGCTACTTGCCTATGGGAGAGTGTATGAGAAGAGTCAAGGAGTACTGGAGACAGTCTTACTCAAGGAAAAGAGAAGATCGAAGAGTGGAGAAAGAAATAGAAACCAAGTTGATAAATGGAAGAGAATGAGATAAACAAAATGTGAAAGGAGAGAATGAGACAGGAAGGATCCATGTGATATTAAGGCACAGGTCTGTGCCGTGGAATTCCTTCAGCCCCACCTCCAAGTTTCTCAGATCTATATTCTGTATCAGGCTAAATGGTGACTTTCCATGTCAGTCAGCTTTCTGTCTATAAAGAACCTGATATGAGTGATTTAGAAGAGAAAAGGTTTGTCACAGCTCAGGTCAGGAGGTTTTAGTGATGAATTTTGCTTTGGGCCTCTGCTGGGTCTACTAGGGGAGATAGCAGTGATGGAAAGTATATGGAAAAGTTATTACCTTATTGCCAGGTAATGTATGCGGTAAACACACATGGTATGTCCTATACTTGAGTCAGGTTGAATCCCAAGTGTTGCTGCCACCCTGGGGGGTGTGTGTGTCATACTTTGGAAAGAACTGCGGTATGGGACCTCACCTATGTATTCTAGATGAACTTTAGGGAAGAGAAGCTTGCCAGACTTGAAAGCGATTGGTGGCATCTACGGAAAACACGCTGATTGCTAGCCAGCATTCTGCATGGCCAAGACCTGTATGCTGTCGGAAAAAGGCCACATCCGAATTGGAACTAAGAACTTGAAGGCATTGATTCCTCTCTATGTGTAAAACTACCCAGCCTTACTCTTCTAACCATGATTAATTAGAATGTTCAGCATCCACGGGCTCTTGCTTTTGTCCTACTTGTCACAAATCAATTTGTTCAAAGAGGTTCCCAGGTAGCTCTAGAGAATGCAAGGGATTCTTGGTTATACAGCATGATTAGTGGGAAGCATGGGCCCACATGGATTACCAGAATTTCCATATTAATTTCCTTTACAGATCAATAAAAGGATAGGAGGAAGAATTAGAGTCAGAAATATTCTTTTTTTTTTTTTAAGCATAGTTTGTATCCTTAATAAAGTTCCAACCTATAATGGTTGTGTCATGCAGAAGAGATTCCAGTCAAATCCATGATGTCATACGAGTGGATTAAAGCTGATGTTTTTTGACTCTATGTCTTCAAAGAACATGTTGTTTAGTAAAATGACAATTAATTGGAGTGAAAATGGCATTCATTTGAACTGTGCAACCACACAAAATTTTATATATTTATTTATGTGTTTCTCTAGAATCTATAGTAAGGACTCTAGTATAATCCAAGTTTCTTTAATTTCAGGTATGGGCATAAAATATTAATGAGAGTCAGAAGAACCAAGGACTACTTACTGCCACACAGATATTCATCCACAATATTGTTTACAAAAATGAAACCTGAAAAAGGATCACTAAATTTTCAATAATTGGTAATTGCTTAAATGAATTATGGTATATTTATACAATCAAATTTTTACCACCATTTAAAACACTTTGTAGAGTCATATATACTTTAGAGTCATAAATTTTGGTACAAAAGCTTTTCTATGTAGATTTACTTCACATACATCGTCTGTGCCAATTAGGTTTTTTTTTTTTTTTTGGTCAACTTGACACAATTAGAGTCATCTGAGAAGAGAGAGAACTTCAACTGAAAAACCCACACCCATCAGGTTGGCCTGTGGCACCCATCAGGTTGGCTGGTGAGCAAGTTTTTGGGGCATTTTCCTGATTACATATTTGTGTAGGAAGCCTGCCCATTGTGGGAGGTGCCACTCCTGGGTAGAGGGGCCCAAGCTGAGTAAGAAGGACAGCTCAGCAAGCCATGGGGAGCAAGCCAGGAAGCAGTGCTCTTCTGCGGTCTCTGCTATAGCTCCTGCCTCCAGGTTCCTGCTTTGAGCCGGACTTCCTGCCATGACGGATGATAACCTGTAAGCTTAAACCTCTTCTTCCTTAAGTTGCTTTTGATTATAGGACGTATCATAGCAACAGAGTCACAAACTAGGACAGCTTCTCAGAGATTCTGTTTCTCTTATTTGACTACATAAGAGGGACTGTGCCTTCCAGGTAATTTTTTTTTTTTTTTTCATATTGAAGTCGTCAAGTATTTATTTATTTATTTATTTTTGAGACAGGGTTTCTCTGTGTAGCCCTGGCTGTCCTGGAACACACTCTGTACACCAGGCTTGCCTTGAACTCAGAAATCCACCTGCCTCTACCTCCCAAGTGC
>NC_034590.1:130516684-130526266 GCF_900095145.1 Mus pahari | reverse complement strand
TTTTTTTTTTTTTGAGTTTTTGGAGTCCAGTTTCTTGCCTTCCAGGTAATTTAAAAAAATTAATTATTCTTTAAATCAAGAATTTTAACCCTGAGTCAAAACTATGGTCTTAAGACTAAGTGCGTTAATTACTCATCTCTTTTTTTTTTTTAAACCACAGTAGTTTCTGATTAGATAATGTAACATAAAGCACACTTGAGTTGGGCACTATTAGGTGGTTCTAAAATACTTGGATGTGCAGTCACACTTACATGGATGGGATGAAGGCACAGAGTTTGTGTCTTTCCCATGTATTCAGGACAACGCTTCCTTTGGCTCCTTGGTTTTCAGTCCTCTGGCTTAACATCTAAGTACAATTACATCTTTGAGTGCAAAATAGCAACCATTTCCCCAAACTGGAAAAACTAGTAAATGAAAATGGTGCATAGCAAATCTATCTTTCAAGAGAATGAGTCACAATGATCCCAGACAATATTCACTCTCCGGATCATTCTTCAGCAAGGAAATACAGTGAGTATTAGTTACTCACTGTATTACATCTAAAACCATATTCAGATGTTTTCAAGGATTGATATTACTTATTTAATGTTGTGGGTTTTTTTTGGCAAAAATTATTTTCATATAATTGGTTGGAAAAAGTCAACTTATTTGACTATAATTAGTGAAAAATTAAAAAAAAATTCATTGAGTAAGGTTTTTCCTAATTAACTAACATAGGTAGAAAAACCTTGCTAGATAAAATTAAATAAAGCAAGCTGAAGCCTTTGGGCAGTAGAAGACAGACAAGTAGAACTGTGGACATGTTCTATCAATAATGAAATTGGTAAGACACATTGTGATGTGAGATGCAGGTGATTGGCTGGCTGCTTCCTCTTTTCTCCTTCTTCCCCCTTTCCTCCTTTGCTTCCACTGTTCTGTTCGCTTAAGCAGCAGGAAGATGATTGATTCTATAAACTAAAACTTTCCCCAGTCATTTTTTTTTAATGCCAGTGTCTGTCTTATGTAGCTTGAGATTCACCTTTGTATGATAGAGACAAATCGACAGAGAGCTGATGATGAAAAAAAAATTGCAACAAACAAAAAACAAACAAAGCAAACCAAAACAAAAAACAAATCTTAAATTTATTGCTTTTGAAATCAAGAGCTAGGAAAGCCAGTTTCAGAAAGTCATGATTCTGAGAAC
Source organism: Mus pahari (assembly GCF_900095145.1). NCBI lineage: Eukaryota > Metazoa > Chordata > Mammalia > Rodentia > Muridae > Mus > Mus pahari. Next base: position 130,525,083 of record NC_034590.1, on the reverse strand, counting down.
TGGCCCTCTTCCAGTGAAAGGTTTGGACACAGATAAACAGAAGGACAGTGGGACGGGGAGAAGGCAGGGCATCTCGATGGACTGTGTTCTGGAATTTGGAAGCATCTCCTAAGCTATTTGGGTCTGGGTGGCAGGAAAGTATTAAACCTCTTAGGTAGATATCTGTGAGCTGCTGACTGGGCGCAATTCACCTTGGGCTTTGGCTGGTTACTGACAGGGAAGGAAGTAGGGATAAATATTAACATCTCTGAAATTTACTATAACTCAGAGATCTCTTTGTTTTAACAGTAGGCTGGTAAGAGTTTGGAGCAACGTAAATTTGGGATGATAATAATGTGTAGACCTTATTGCCCTTAAACCACAGTAAATAACAACCAGTGCTACAATATACAGAGATAACATTCCTGGGAAACATTTGCTGTCAGCCTGAATTTATATTTACTTTCAAGTAACTCTAATAAAACCAACAGTTTTGAAAGCCCAGAGATTCATATCATTTCCATTAAAACCTAATTTCAATAAAATACAGAAGGTTAAAATGTGGCTTCATTTCAAACCAGGCTCTTGCCTAATTAAAAAAAATAGTATTACACCAATGAAGTATCTCTTTAGGTCTTCGAGGAATAAACTGCCTCGCTGTTCGCATCTACTAAACAATTGCAATGTCTATAGAAGATTAGAAATGTGCACTCACCTTCTTTCTCTTCTTCCTTGCTTCCATTTCCCTTGGGCTCTTTGTCATCTCTTTGAATCAGTGTCCCACTACAGTTGGCACCATCGCACATGCCTTATCCTGCATCTCCCACACCATTTTGACCACTATCCTGTTTTTCATTTGTTCTTCTGTCCCACTCCTAAATTTAATAAGATTCTTTTTTTTTTTTTTTTTTTTTTTTTTCCCCCCCCCAAAAATAAAAAAAATTTTTTTTTTTTTTTTTTTTTTTTTTTTTTTTTTTTTGCTCTTCTCTCTCTCTCTTTCTCTCTTGGTTTTTCTAGACAGGGTTTCTCTGCATAGCCCTGGCTGTCCTGGAATTCACTTTGTAGACCAAGCTGGCCTTGAACTCAGAAATCTGCCTGCCTCTGCCTCCCAAGTGCTGGGATTAAAGGTGTGTGCCACCACTGCTAGGCTGCTCTTCTAGTCCTTTAAACATTGGTGATCTTCTGGTTCACTCCTAGTCTTGTCTCCACTTTCCCATCCCTCCTCCTCTTCCTGAGAAAGCATCTTTATTGTCAATGCTCATGTCATCTTCATGCTGCCTGGTCCCATCCAGTAGGAAAGATGAGTACAGAGCTTTCTGCTTGGCATGGGAGAGCCCTTGTGCCTGCATTTGGGTCTGCTATACTAGGTCTCTGGGTTGTTATATGTGCCTGTGTTGTAGACAATCTAGAACATTCCTTTTCTCTCCCCTCTCTCTTCCTTTTTCCCTCTCTTTCTATCTCTCTCCCTCTCTTCCCCTCCTTCTCCCTTCCCACTTCTCTCTACCTTCACTGCTCTCCTCTTCCACCCCCACGCATGCATGCACTTGAACATGTACATGCACATACCCACACAGACATTCACCCTTCCTTACACCTTTCACATTTCTAAATTGTCCTCCCCACTCCTCCTTCCTAATTCTACTTCATAATGTTTGATCCTTTCAAGATTTAGATGATGTCCTGCTACCTCCTGTGACCAGATTCTCACATCTTCTACCCGGATTACCAATGTCCTTATTTAGGACACATACTCCACCATGTTCATAGAAGCCTTATTTATAATAGCCAGAAGCTGGAAAGAACCCTGATGTCCCTCAACAGAGGAATGGATACAGGAAATGTGGTTCATTTACACAAAGGAGTACTACGCAGCTATTAAAAACAGGGTTCTTAGAAAAATGGATGGATCTGGAGGATATCGTCCTGAGTGAGGTAACCCAGTCACAAAAGAACACACATGATATGCACTCACTGATAAGTGAACATTAGCTCAGAATACCTGAGATACAATTTGCAAAACACATGAAACTCAAGAAGAAGGAAGACCAAAGTGTGGATACTTCGATCCTTCTTAGAAGGGGAAATAAAATACCCATGGAAGGATTTACAGAGACAAAAATTTTGGAGCTGAGACTGAAGGAAGGACCATCCAGAGACTGCCCCACCTGGGGAGCCATCCCATAAATAACCACCAAACCCAGACACTATTGCAGATGCCAACAAGATTTTGCTGACAGGACCCTGTCTCCTGTGAGACTATGCCAGTGCCTGGCAAATACAGAAGTCGATGCTCACAGTCATCTATTGGATGGAGCACAGGGTCCCCAATGAAAGAGCTAGAGAAAGTACCACAGGAGCTGAAGGGTTTTGCAGCCCTGTAGGAGGAACAACAACATGAAAACTAACCAGTACCCCCCAGAGCTCCCTGGGACTAAACCAGCAATCAAAGAAAACCCATGGAGGGACTCGTGTGTGTGTGTGTGTGTGTGTGTGTGTGTGTGTGTGTGTGTTTGTGTGTGTCTAGCTGCATATGTAAGAGGATGGCCTAGTTGGCCATCATTGGGAGGAGAGTCCCTTGGTCTTGTGAAGATTCTATGCCCCAGTATAGAGGAATGCCAGGGCCAGGAAGCAGGAGTGGATGGGTTGGGGAACAGGGGGAGGGGGGAGGGGATAGGGGATGTTCAGAGAGGAAACTAGGAAAGGGGATAGCATTTGAAATGTAAATGACTGCATATCTAGTGACTTCTTTTGTGATTGGGTTACCTCACTAAGGATGATATCCTCCAGATAAATATCTAATAAAAATATATTAAAAAAAGATTTTAACAAAAGACAAGAAAGTGAAAGGGACATGCTTTAGGAAGAAGGAGACCAGGGAACTATAAGGAGTATGATAGGGACAGTAGGCATAATTAAAGTTCATCATATACATAGTATCAAAATGGTACAATGAAACCCGTTATTGTATTTAATGAATATATGCTAATAAAAAGTATCTTGAAAATGAAAACAAGCCGGGCAGTGGTGGTGCACGCCTTTAATCCCAGCACTTGGGAGGCAGAGGCAGGCGGATTTCTGAGTTCAAAGCCAGCCTGGTCTACAGAGTGAGTTCCAGGACAGCCAGGGCTACACAGAGAAACCCTGTCTCAAAAAAACCAAAAAAAACCCAAAAAAACAAAACAAAAACAAACAACAACAACAACAACAACAAAAAAAAAACAAAAAAGAAAATGAAAACAGTCATTATTTGGCTATTTTTCTAAATAAACCTGACCCTACGAGAGTTAATGTGTAGAATAGTATTTACACACTTACTTTTGAAATACTCTCACTTTTCATACACTGGTGATCCCAGAGGACAATGTTCTCTGCTTATCTCTTTTAATCCTCTTAAAACTGTGGTCTAGTATCTTTCATATAATTCATAGTTAACTCATTGGTAGGATCTGTAATTATATTTTGTGGCATGTAAGAATGTTACAAAAGTGCCGATGGTGATTAGTGGAGTTAGGAGAAGCACAGTAGCCAGAGATTAATCAATCATTCAAAGGCAAGTTGGATCAGAAGAGTCATTTGTGCCCACATACTGAACAACGCTCCACTCAATGATAACTTGTTCAAGGAAGAAATAAAGACTTTTTAGAGTTTAATGAAAATGAAACTTATCGGGCACAATGAAAGCAGTGCTAAGAGGAAAACTCATAGCTCTGACTGCCTCCAAAAAGAAACTGGAAAGAATATACACTCGCAGCTTGACAGCACACCTGAAAGCACTAGAACAAAAAGAAGAAAATGCACCCAGGAGGAGTAGATGGCAGGAAATAATCAAATTCAGGGCTGAAGTCAACCAAGTAGAGAGAAAAGGAACTATACAAAGAATCAACAAAACCAGATACACGGAAACTAATAGAAGAGAAAGTGGGGAAGAACTTTGAAAACATGGGCACAGGGGAAAATTTCCTGACCAGAACACCAATAGCTTATGCTCTAAGATCAACAATCAACCAATGGGACCTCATAAAATTGCAAAGCTTTGGTACAGCAAAGGACAATGTTAATAGGACAAAATGGCAACCAACAGATTGGGAAAAGATCTTTACCAGTCCTATACCTGATAGAGGGCTAATATCCAGTGTATACAAAGAGCTCAAGAAGTTAGACTCCAGAGAACCAAATAACCCTATTAAAAATGGGGTAAAGAACTAAACAAAGAATTCTCAGTTGAGAAATATCGAATGGCCGAGAAGCAGCTAAAGAAATGTTCAACATCCTTAGTCTTCCGGGAAATGCAAATCAAAACAANCCTNAGATTCCACCTCACACCAGTCAGAATGGCTAAGATCAAAAACTCAGGTGACAGCAGATGCTGGTGAGGATGTGGAGAAAGAGGAACACTCCTCCATTGCTTGTAGGATTGCAAGGTGGTACAACCACTCTGGAAATCAGACTGGTGGTTCCTCAGATAACTAGACATAGTACTACCTGAGGACCCAGCTATATCACTCCTATGCATATACCTTGACAATGCTCCAAGAAGGACACATTCTCTACTATGTTCATAGCAGCCTTATTTATAATAGCCAGAAGCTGGAAAGAACCCAGATGTCCTTCAACAGAGGAATAAATACAGAAAATGTGGTACATTTACACAAAGGAGTACTACTCAGCTATTAAAAACAATGAATTCATAAAATTCTTAGGCATATTGATGGAGTTAGAAAACATCATCCTGAGTGAGGTAACCCCATCACAAAATAACACACGTGGCATGCACTCACTGATAAGTGGATATTAGTTCAGAAGCTCAAAATACCCAAGATACAATTCACAGACCACATGAAGCTCAAGAAGAAGAAAGACCAAAGTGTGGGTGATTCAGTCCTTCTTAGAAGGGGGAACAAAATACTCAAACGCAGTAGTGTGGAGCATAGACTGAACGAAAGGCCATCAAGAGACTGCCCAATCTGGGGTTCCGTTTCATATACAGACACCAAACCCAGACACTATTGTGGATGCCCACAAGTGCTTGCTGACAGAAGCCTGTTATAGCTGTCTCCTGAGAGGCTCTGCCAGAGCCTGACAAATACAGAGGCAGATGCTTGTAGCCAACCATAGGACTATTAGCATGAGGTCCCCAATGGAGGAACTAGAGAAAGGACTGAAGGAGCTGAAGGGGTTTGCAACCCCATAGGAAGAACAACAATATTAACCAACCAGACCCCCCCCCAGAGCTCCCAGAGACTAAACCACTAATCAAAGAATACACATGAAGAGACCCTTGGCTCCAGCTGTATATGTAGTAGAGGATGGTCTTGTCCAGCATCTATAGGAGGAGAGCCCCTTGGTCTTGTGAAGGCTCGATTTCCCAGTGTAGGGGAATACCAGGGTGGTGAGGTGAGAATGGGTGGGTGGGAGGGGGAGCACCCTCATAGAAACAGGGGGAGAGGGGATAGAGGGTTTGCTGAGGGGAAACCGAGAAAGGGGATAACATTTGAAATGTAAATACATAAAATAAAAAGTAAGAGTCACTTGTGATGTTCTGTTGCACATAGGATGGCGAGGGTGAATAACACAGCCGGAATAGTTCAAAGTAGCCAGGAGAAAGGATTTTTGAATGTTCTCACCACAAAGATCTGATAAGTGTACTAAAGGATATACTACAAATCAGTTGATTTGATAGCTAAATTACATATTCAAGTGCTAAAATACCACATTGTAAAATAAATAAATATGTGGAATTACTACTTGTCAATTCAAAACAGCATGCAAGAAATCCCCAAAGATCAAAATATTACAGTGCTGTGTTAAGTCATACTGGAACCTTAGGCCACAGCAGCAGCAGCAGCAACATCAACAACAACAACAACAACAACATCAACAACATACTAAAACAATTAGGCTAGTTTTAGATCTACATTTGATTAGCTTACAAATAACTGTAAAAGCTCCTAAATACAGAGATTCTGGGAAATCACACCCATTCCCAAGGACGCTTCTAATTCTGGCCAGCAGATGGCAGTGGTAACTAAGTAAACGGTGCCTCTTCTGCCGTCTTCATCAATGGTCTACATTTCAGTAGGGAATGAACCGAAGAAAAAGGGCTTTTGCCATGGAGTCAGGGTGCAATGTGCAAACTTTAGCAGTAAGCCATCTTACATGCACCATTTCTTTCAATAAATCTTTTCTAGATTTGATTTGAAATGTAACCAAAGTTTAGGTCTTACTATTGAGGAAGCACATAGTAACGAGCACTCTGCACTTCTCCAAAGCAGCTGCCAACATCTGGCTGGCTTTCCATTCATTGACACCTTTCTTTCTTTTACTATTAGCCCAGTGTCAGAGAGGAAGACCCATCATTTGCAAGATAAGGAAGAAAGGAAGCAGACTCAGAAGATACCAGTCAATATATTTGATATTTCACTCGTACATTTGTGTATTTTCTCATTTATTTGATGATCTTACAAGATTTATCATTTATTACAATAAGTACTGTGGTGGCAGAGACAGGCATAGTGACTAACATAAATCCCAATAGCCATCTTTCAAGAGTAACTATAAAACAGGAAATGATGACACAAATACTTAAGTTCATGTGCAGGGGTCTAGATAAACATTCTGGAAACTCATCTGAATAGAAAACAATAGGTCTTCATATATTTATTGTTAAATATTTTTGTAGAAGGAAATGAGAAAAAAATGGAGGCTTTAACTGGGGACAGAGGAGGGTGATCAATACAGAAGAAAAGTGGGGAGGAGGAAAAATAGCACCAAGGATGTCTGGAAAAGCCACAGGGATTATGTTATTATTTAGTGAGCTAAAATTAGATGAAATAATATAGCTTTATATGTATGCATACACACACACACATACACACATATATATAATTTAAATGACAATGCTACCTACAAGAACCATAGACTATCTAACAAAAATCCCAATATGAGACATCTCTTTTTGGTTGTTGGTTAGGGACTCCCCAAACAATATAGGCTATTGCTATTGCCCTTGGTTGCCTCCCAGAGGTGGAAGGCAAGTTGCTATTACTGAAGACATCGTTCACTTCAGACACAGGATGTAAGGGGTCTGAGTTGGATCTGACATGTACACCTCCTTCCTGAGGACTAGCTTTAATAGTACCAGAAAGTGCTATGCCAACTGCTAAGGGAGAAAAGTAACCAATAGTCCTACCCTCCTGTGATGCTTATGGACCACAACAAAGACCAGCATGTCAAGATATTCTCCAGGATGCAATAGTAGCACTCATTTATCTCTAGGGGTAACCAGCAGCTCTGTAATTGGACTTAAGGCCCTCTATATAGGAGGGAAATCATATCTGCTATTGGAAACCTAACCAAATACCTGGGGCTAATGAGGTCATGTATCTTAGAGGAGAACTGACTGCCACCACTTTTCTGAACCAGCAAAACTCCTAACTTCTTTAATGCTCATACCTACAGGTATGTGGAACTGTCATCTCTCATTAAAGAAAGTTATCTTTACAGCAGATGCAGGATGCAGACAATTACAGACAGCCATAGCTTGTCTAAATATAGAGAACAACGGAGCACCGGATGCCCAGTCTCAATTGATACATCTACAACAAAATTTTAGAGCTAAGGGAACATCATGGAAGAGAGAGTGGAAAGATTAAAGAGTCAGAGGATTAGAAATCTTTTGTGAGATCGTATACTTCTTTAAATGAAGGAAAGCTTCACCCATGAAGTCTCACCAACATGGCCACCCAGACGAGATCTGAAAATGTACAAAGCCATCATACATGTGAACATAGAATGGAGAAACCTTATGGGGCCCCTCCCTCCCTCTAGATGAAAAATGATGGGCAATTAAGAAATCTGACAATGGAAGAATTAATCTTCCCCAGGGATTCTTACCTTAATTGGATAACTAGTGCCAAGTGGTCGGCACCAAAATCATATCACACCAGTAATACTAAAGAACAGAGAAGGTTGTGTTTAAATATGTAGCCACAAACATACATATGTGACAATAACAAATAACAAAAGAGGGCATGAATTTGAGATGGAACAAGAGAAAGTTGGAAGGAAGAAAGGGGAGGGGCAAATGATCTAATTACATTTTAATTTAAAGAAGTATTTTAGACTCCTCTAGAAATATAGCATTTTGTTTCTTACTGCAGCATGTGCTCATCGAATGATCCTCTTTTTTAAAAATTATTTTATTGGATATTTTCTTCATTTACATTTCAAATGCTATCTCGAATGTCCCCTATGCCCTCCCCCAACCCTGCTCCCTGCCCACCCACTCCCACTTCTTGGCCCTGGTATTCCCCTGTACTGGGGCATCTAAAGTCTGCAAGACCAAAGGGCCTCTCTTCCCAACGATGGCTGACTATGCCATCTTCTGCTATATATGCAGCTAGAGACACGAGCTCTGGGGG
>NC_034590.1:130501643-130515694 GCF_900095145.1 Mus pahari | reverse complement strand
CAGGGTTATTTTGATTTGCATTTCCCTGATGACTAAGGATGTTGAACATTTTTTCAGGTGTTTCTCAGCCATTCGGTACTCCTCAGTTGAGAATTCTTTGTTTAGCTCTGTACCCTATTTTTTAATGGGGTTATTTGTATTTTTGGAGTTCAGCTTCTTGAGCTCTTTGTATATATTGGATATTAGTCCCCTATTAGATTTAGGATTGGTAAAAGTTCTTTCCCAATCTGTTGGTGGCCTTTTTTGTCTTATTGACAGTATCATTTGCCCTACAGAAACTTTGTAATTTTATGAGGTCCCATTTGTCAATTCTTGATCTTACAGCACAGGCCATTGCTGTTCTGTTAAGGAATTTTTCCCCTGTGCCCATTTCTTCAAGGCTTTTCCCCACTTTCTCCTCTATCAATTTCAGTGTCTCTGGTTTTATGTGGAGTTCTTTGATCCAGTTAGAGTTGAGCTTTGTACAAGGAGATAAGAATGGAGAATGATTCTCTTTTAACCTTCATATATTTCAGTCTCTAATTCATGCGGTACACACAACGAGAATGGTGATTGCCCATTGTCTGAGAATCAGAACAGAGAATCTAGCCCCTAGAGAAACTGTCCAGGTATATAGTCTGTAAATCATGTCCTAGGAAACTTCTGGGACAGTTTTTCTTCAGTGTAGTCAGAATCACCTTTGATTATGTTGGGTTACTTTTTAACCATTCCAATTTCCTTCCTGAAAACCTTCAGAGTCTGGCTACAGAGGGGTGGGGAGAGGGAGAACCAGCACTTGCATACATGTGCCACGTGACTCCTGCTGAAGAGCACAGACACTCTTCTCCTGGCTCCTGTTAGCTCCGATGCACCTTCAATCCAGACATGATCTCTGAGTTCTTTGATCTTTGATCTTCTGTACTCACTTGTGAGTCCACAGTATAACAGAGTAACATCTGATTCAGAATAAACACTTATTGACTAAATTATAAATTCATATAGATTATTATATAAACCTAATTTCTTCTTGAAAGTCCAGTGTGATGAAGGTTTTTAACGGCAAGGAACAAAGCTGTCCATTGCCTGAAGACAAGTTAGACAGCTGAAAATTATCAGAGATATGGGTGTCTCTTATATATGTACATTGGGTATAAAATATAACTATGTTCTCAAAGCCAAGATCTCATTGCATTATAAGTAATAACTAATTAGGCTTAAGCATGACCCTGGATTGACTCAAGTCTAGAGATTGCAATTATCAAATGTCAAGTGTCATTCAAGCTTGATCTCTCCTTGAGCTACCATGACCGTGGATCATCCCTCAGGACATGGTGTCTGATGTGATGATCTCAAGTTAAGGCTTGACAGTGATGTGATTTGCTATGTGTGGGCATTTGAATTCAGGTTTGGATCTGGGCCTAAACTCTCCACTAGGATGCTAATGTTCAGTTCAATGGACTCCAACTTTTTATGATGGAAGAGGCCCGAGTTTTGTGACTAATGTGCTCTGTTCTACTATAGGAACTAGACTGAGCATCTGTGTTTGTGAACGTCTTTGCTCAGTTTTATAGAAGTCATTAGGTAGTCTTTAGATAGTTATGGGGAAAGTATTTTTACTGAGAAACCATTGTCTCCTCATTGAGGTAACTAAAAGCAGGACAAAAGCCTGGCATCTCTGCCTTCATTTTTCTATGTCTTCTTTACTTTGAATTATCCGCTTGTTTAACTCTAAATAAGAATGTTAATATTTGTGTGTGTGGCACGGGATTGGCATATACCATGACATGTGTGTGGAGCTCAGATGACAATCTTGGATGCTGGTCCTCACCTTACATCTTTTTTACCATTATTGTTTTTGAGATTATAATATAATGACATTATTTTACCCCTCCCCCTCCAAACCTTCCCAAATACCCATCCTTGCTTTTTTTTTTTTTTTTAAACTTTATGGACTCTTTCTATTAGTTGTTTTCATATACATGTAACTATATGTATATAGATGCTCTTAAATACAATCTGTTAAGTATATATATTATGTTATCCATTGCAGTTTTTCAGGGCTGGCCATTTGGGATTGTATAACCAATTGATGAGCTCCTTTCTGGGGACGATGACTTCTCCCACTCTCCACATTCCTTAGCTGCCCACAGTTCTTTGTGGAGCACAAGGCCTTCTGAACTTTCCCTTCTCCACTTTCACATGCTTGTTAGTGTTGTCCTTGTTCAGCTCCGGCTTAGACAATCATGTTGGTGAGACTTTGTGGGTGTAGCTCCTGACATTTCAGGAGACACAATCTGACAGCAGATTTCCTGACCCTCTGGCTCTCACAATTGTTCAATTTCCTCTTCTGCAATGTTCCCTGAACCTTACGTGCGAGAATGTTTTGTAAATGTATCCTTAAGGACCAGGCTCCACAACTCTGTATTCTCATTGGTTGTGGTTTTCTGTATTTTGCTTCTCACCTTGAGATAGGGGCTTTGTGGTTCCTTGTTTCTCATGCCAGGCTGGTTCTCAAGCTTCTGGGAATTCTCCTGTCCCTGCCTTCATTTTGCCAGAGAAACACTGCGATTATTGATGCACACTGCTGTTTCTGGCATTATGTGGATTTGGGGGAGCCTAACTCAAGATCTCATGCTTGTATGACATGTGTATTTATCCATTGACTCATCTCTAGCCTTTCATATCTATCTATAAACTGGTGATACTTATAATTATCTTGTATTTCTTTCAAAGGCTAAAGGCATAAAGGTAAGAATCATTACCCTAAACAAGTACTCACCATGTTTAGGTAAGAATACTCCTCAAATGTGGACAATTATTTTCGATAGTCAGGCTGCACTGTGAAGTCGGAGTGATCATTTTATGGGGACTAGATTATTTCTCAAGCCATAAGGACCTCTTTGAATCACCTTTAAAAAACCACAACTGAGACCATGATCGACTAAACCATGTCTTGACTATGACTGCATGACATTATTATTGAGGCTATGGAGTGCTCACAAAAAGGGACCTAGCATGACTCCACTCTGGAAGACCCAACAAGCAGCTGCAAGAGTCAGATGCAGATGTTTGCACCAAACCAATGGACAGAAGCAGCTGAGCCCTGTGGTTGAATTCGGGAAGCTGAAAGAAGCTGAGGAGAAGGGAGATCCTGTAGGAAGACCAGCAGTCTCAATTAATCTGGACCCCCGAGATCTCTCAAACACTGAACCACCAAACAGGCAGCATACACGAGCTGATATTAGGCCTCCAGCACACATGCTTGGACTTCTGGGTCTGTGTTCATTCAGAGATGATGCACCTAACCCTCAAGAGACTGGAGGCAGGAGTTTAGAGGTCAGGTGGCATGGAGGGTGGGAACATCCACGTGGAGACAGGGGGTGAGGAGGAGGTATGGGATGTGGAGCAGTAGGAGGGTGGAGGGGGTGGGAAATAAAATACGGAGTGTAAAATAAATAAATAAATACGTAATAAATAAACCTTGAAAAAAAATGAAATGAATTAAAGACATAAACTGTGTTTCCATGACATTAGGATAGGGAAAGAAGGGAAGGTATGAGTGATAGGGTTGAAGCAGCATCCTTGGAGCTTGTCTTGAAGTCAGTTGTATCCCAAACAAGTATGAAACAAGGGGCCGGGTGCAAGCCTTGTGACAGAGCAGGGAGGTCTTTTTCCCATTAAAGGTGGGTGGGATAGGCTTCTTTCTGTATGTCACCCTGAACCCAGAGAATTTGGAGTTCTCCAGCTCTCCCATTTTTCTTGGTTAAGGATGACCCCTGAAACATTTGTGCCTGGTACTTTTAGCTTATATCTGCCATCCTTTCCGTAGCCAAAGGATGTTCTCTGGTGAGGGACACTACATAAGCTATGGGAGCAAATGAGAACCAGATGTGGAGAGGGCCTGACTTTGAGAGGACACATCTATAACTGACTATTAATTTCATGTGTCATAGACAGGGTGTGTTTAAGTGATATGAACTTTTAAAGAGAAGATTTTATTAAACTGAGGTGTCCTCATGTCTGTGGACTCCTTGGCCCTAGGAGAAAAGCTGAGAGGAACAAAAGATGGATCCCCATTATCTGCGATGCCATCTGCTTTGTAGACTTATTCCTGACAGCCTGTGAGCTTCCAAGACCCTTTACTTTCCTGCCTGCATGCTCACCTGCAGATTTGTAGACTAAGCAGTCCTCAGATTCATGCAAATAAACTCCTTGTAATATATGCCTTCCTTTTGGTTATTCCTGTGGATAATCCTGTCTTTTGGATTACAAGCATGCTTGATTTAGCTTTTCTGGCTAGGGATGAAAGTAGTAGCTTTTTTTTTTTTTTTTTTTTTTTTTTTTTTTTTTTTTAGAAAGAAGGCAAGATGTGTCTTTAAAAAAATATTTCATTTTCATTCTGAGACAGACTGGTATTCTGACAAGTTTTCTGAAAGTTGTAAAACATTTTATTTAAACATTTAAAAAATGATGACCAGTAATATAAATACAGATAACTCTACATTTTCTAATCCAAGCAGTACCATTGACAACACTCTCTCTTCAGAAGCCTTTTCCTCTGTAGAAGAGAAGTAGGTTTGTAAACGTGTGGACATGTGCTTAGTTTTATGTTCTTTTTAGCATGTTTGCTATATTAGCTCCATTTTACTAATGACACATGTGTGTGTAAGTGTGGTGTACATACCTATAGTGTACATACATATACGTGAGACCAGAGGAGGGCATTAGGTGTCCTACTCTATCACTGGCTGCTTTAATTTCCTCAACCAGGGTGTCTCCTCAAACCTGGGCATAGATTGACAGCCAATAAACCCCACATATCCTCTGTCTCTCCCCTCTGCATGGCATTGCCATGCCAATTTTTTTCTTTTAAAACTTGGATTTAGTCCAAACTATTTGGAGTTCTTTAGGCTTCTTGTATGTTCATGGGCATCTCTTTATTTAGGTTGGGGAAGTTTTCTTCTATAATTTTATTGAAGATATTTACTGGCCCTTTAAGTTGCAAATCTTCCTTCTCATCTATATCTATTTTCCTTAGGTTTGGTCTTCTCATTGTGTCCTGGATTTCCTGGATGTTTTGGGTTAGTATCTTTTTGCATTTCACCTTTTCTTTGATTGTTGTGTCAATGTTTTCTATGGTATCTTCTGCACCTGTGATTCTCTCTTCTATCTCCTGTATTCTGTTAGTTATGCTTGCATCAATGGCTCCTGACTTCTTTCCTAGGTTTTCTATTTCCAGAGTTGTCTCCCTTTGTGATTTCTTTATTGTTTCTATTTCCATTTTTATATCCTGGATGGTTTTGTTCAATTCTTCCACCTGTTTGGATGTGTTCTCCTGTGTTTCTTTAAGGGAGCTATTTATATCCTTCTTATAGTCCTTCATCACCATCATGAGAAGCTCAGAATACCCAAGATACAATTTGCAAAACTCATGAAACTCAAGAAGAAGGAAGACCAAAGTGTGGACACTTCGCTCCTTCTTAGAAGGGGGAACAAAATACCTATGGAAAGAGTTACAGAGACAAAGTTTGGAGCAGAGACTGAAAGAATGACCATCCAGAAACTGCCCCATCTGGGAATCCATCCCATAAACAGCCACCAAACCCAGACACTAATGCAGATGCCAACAAGAGATTGCTGACAGGAGACTGATATAGCTGTCTCCTGTGAGGCTATGTCAGTGCCTTACTAATACAGAAGGTGATGCTCATAGTCACGCATTAGACAGAACACAGGGTCCCCAATGAAGGAGCTAGAAAACATACCCAAGAAGTTAAAAGGGTTTGCAGCTCCCTAGGAGGAACAACAATATGAACTAACCAGTAACCCCAGAGCTCCCTGGGACTAAACCACCTATCAAAGAAAACACACAGAGAGACTCACGGCTCTAGTTGCATATGTAGCTGAGGATGGCCTAGTTGGTTATCCAATGGGAGGAGAGGCCTTTGGTCCTGTGAAGGTTCTATGCCCCAGTATAGGGGAATGCCTGTGCTAGGAAGAAAGAGTGGGTGGGTTGGGTAGCAGGGGGAGGAGGGAGAGGGTAGGGGATTTTTGGAAGGGAAACTAGGAAAGGGAATAACATTTGAAATGTAAATAAAGAAAATATCTAATTAAAAAACCTGAAAATTTAGTTTCATCTAAAAACAAAACAAAACAAAACAAAACAAAACCAAAACAAAACAAAACAAAAAACCAAACACACAAAAAACTTGGGTTTAGTTAGGAATTAAAACCCAGGCCCTTACACCTGTGCAGCTAGCACTCTTACCTACTGATCGACCCACCTTCTGAGCCCATAAGTTACAACTTTCATTCTTTCAAGCTGAGTTCCAGTGAAGTTAAGCTAAATATGTAGCAAGAACACGATTTTGACAAACCATTATCTAATATATTTGAGATTCTTGTTTCTGCGAGTCAATCTAAAGCAGAGTTCATGGTGGCCTAGGTCATTGATCGGGAGACACAGTTGTGAAGAGAATATTCAGTCTGCTTCCCATGCTTCAATCCTCACATCCTGCCATTCATGGAAGAGTGACTGAACGCTTGCTGCTTGCGTTGACCCAGACTGGGACAGAGGTTGCAGAGATCCAACCTCGGAGTAGTCATGCTCTAGGGGATTTGAAGGTGACAGGAGGAAACGTGGAAGTGAGAACTTGAACACAGCTAAGATTCTCAGTCGTTGGCTTCTCTATCAGTGTTATTTCTCTTCTTCCTCAGTAAAAATCAGCTTTCCCCACAGGGCTGACTGTGACTGTAGATGGATCCTAAGATTTCTATCTTCAGTTTTACTCAGAGGAGTGAGTTTGATTTCTGATATATAGACTCAAGAATTTATGCAACATATACATTTGCTTCTCAAACTGAGGAAATGATTTCATGACTTACTTTCATGGGGTCACCCAAGTTTGGCTACATATAGAGTTGACTAAAAACCCAAGCAGCTGGGCACACTTGTAAGGAATTCTTAATCAAATCATTTGAAGTTAGAAGAGCAAGCCTAAATCTGGGGGTGCCTTCTTGGGGCAGCCTATATATAGGACATTGAAAAATAAAGTTTTTGATTTTTGTCTGTTTACCTTCATTCTTTCTGTGAAGTTTGTATATCATACTGCTAAGGTATTTTTTTTTTTAATGATATAGAGCCTACTTCTTTGGGATCTTCAGATATATTGAGAACCAACTGAGATATCCAGCCTTGTGGATTATTGTATTCTTAGACTTTCTATCATGAGGCAGTCATTGGGACTAGCTAGACCTGTAAGTCATTCTAATAAATTCTACACACACACACACACACACACACACACACACACACACACACATTGTGTTTATTTGTTTCATTCTGTTAGCTCTATTCCTTTAGAGAGCCCTGATTAATACATGTAGAGAATCACCTCTTCAAGTAGAATTTAGATAATATTTGCTATCCTCATTGGACTCTTTTTTTTTTTTTTTTGTTTGTTTGTTTGGTTTTTTTTGTTTTTTTTTTTTTTTTTTGAGACAGGGTTTCTCTGTATAGCCCTGGCTGTCCTGGAACTCACTCTGTAGACCAGGCTGGCCTCGAACTAGAAACCTGCCTGCCTCTGCCTCGCAAGTCCTGGGATTAAAGGTATGCACCACCACCGCCCAGCATCATTGGACTCTTCTTGTGAATGAAAGCCCAGGGCCGGGCAAAGGGTGGACACTGATGTTTCTATGTTCTGTCTTGTGCCTGGCCAGTTGGATTGCTTGTCCTCATGCATCTAGCTACACAGAGAGATAAACATGCCCTTCTAAGCTGATTGAGAGTTCTGATTGCAAAATTAATTTAAGTGCAAGCTGTTCCATCAGTAGCCAGTTTCTACATTTTCCCCTAGAAAAGTATAAGGCAAAGCCTCCTTGTTGAGATATGCCAATCTTCAGACCTACTGTGTTTCTCCTGTCACAATAGACAATAAGATTGATTTCCTCAAATTGACAGCAGGGACCCTATGGTCAGCCTGTGTTGGAGGGGCTGCCATTTGCTCAAACGCCCACTGATACTCCGAAGGAAATCTCACCAATGTTGTTTTTAAAATAAAAATCACAATTGTTCAGTTTTTCCAAATGAAGACTCAGGAAAAAGATGCTGGGGTGAAAGCTTGCTAGCTCAGACAGGCAGAGAAAGCAAGCTCCCAGCTGACTTTCCTTGTCAACCAGTGTCGCAGAAGGAAAAAGCCTGTTCTCCTTTTCCGTAGTCTTTGAACCCCTTCCAATTGAATGCCTTCTTTCTACTTCCCGTGATTCTCTCTATCCACCTTCGTGACTTTTTCTCTCTCTAATGTATCCTGAAACACTCTTGGAGTATAGGAGTGTACTAGGGTCGAGCCACACCGCAACTAGAGACAGGTTTGTCTAGTATAAAATTCTGTGTTCACAGTGTGGCCAAGTATCTTGCAAGACACGGGGTCTTGACACTAAAGACTTGTGATAAACAATGGGTTTCTGTATGCACACATTTTTTTTTAATTTTTAGGGGTTTTAATATCAATAATATCATTAGTATCATTGACTATCATTAATGTGCTCACTGTATTGTCCCCCTCATTTGTCATAGATGGAACCTTATATTACGGAAATACCATGAGGCAAGATACTTATTAAGTATAGATTCACAGAAGCAGTAGCCTGAAAAAATTTGTACCTTATTTTGAGCAAACTGTAAGTAGAAGCTTTGAAAGAACTTTGAAAGGGCAACTTCTTAACACATGCTTTCTTTCTCCTTTCATCTCTTTATCACCCCCACGTTTTTCAGTCGACATTCTTCCCTTCCATGTATTTAAGGATGGCATGTATAAACCCATGTGTACTTCCATTCTCTGTCTAAAATTATGTGAACAAGAACTATAAACAAACTTCAGTGATAGACTGAGGTCTATCTCTATATATGGAAAGGGAAAAAGAATAGTTATTCAGGAAAAGGAGAAGCATGCTTGTATTAAAAATAGGCTGTGTAGCTGCGTGCAACTCAGTGCATTTATATGGCACTCTACATATAAGAAACGCCAGACATAATTGAAAGAGAAATAATAGCCTCAAAGTATTCCTTTGAAAAGCAGCAGAGCCCTTTTGTAAAGGAAATTTTAATAAAAAAATATAACCTCTGGAAAAGAGCTTAAGTACCCGTGGTCTTGACAGCTAAAGAGGTAGGCATTCCAGCTCAGTGAGAGGATATGTGTTCATTTTAAAAACTAAAAGCAAAACAAAAACAAATTAACATTGACTTTTCTCTTACCATCAAGGCAAAATATATTAATTTGGGAACAGTTAAAAATATAAATTAATATATACACAAATATACATACAAATTGTATTACTTTTCTACTGCCGTGATAAAACACCACAAACCAAGGCAACATATTAAAAAAATATTTAATTCATTTTATGGTTCTAGATAATTAGAGGTGATGATGGAGGAGCAGCATCTGAGCACTCACATCTGGAGCTGTAAGCAAGAGGCAGAGAGTATACTGAGAATAACACTTAGTCTTTTGAAACTTTAAAACCCCTTACCCAATGACATACTTTGTCCAACAAGGTCACACCTCTTAATCCTTCCCAAACAGTTCTACCAACTGGGGACCAAGCATTTAAACAGGTGAGATTTTATATATACAAATCTACACACACAAAAGGCTTTTAAGTGGAATTATGATATATTGGAGGAGATAATTTCAAAACTGGAGCGCATATGCTACCAAATAGAAACCTCAGTGGCAGGAAGGGGTTATATCTTTTTGAGTTGTTGGATTAATGGGTGCCATAGACCTCCTAAATTATTATAAGTTATTGCCAAAACTATTGATTACCCTCTATAATGTGATAAACTAGTTGCTGAAGACATCACATAGCTATGTCACTGAAAATGAGGTCGTACTCAAGTAGAAGCTTTATTCTTATTGGCTAGCATTTGTTAGGCTGCTAGGAGCTAAATGAGCTATTAGAGAAGAAAAATTAACCATTATTATCACCCATCTCTGAACTCTGCATGCTGCAATAGCTGTCTTGCCTGCAGGATATGTCTACAGGTGCAATAGCGGCATTAATTTGTGGGAGTAACCAACCACTTTTAAATACTGTTTTTTAAGGCCCACTCCATGAGTGGAACCCATACCTGACACTGCAATGAAGAACCCAAGACTAGATAGTTCATGAGTCCTAGAAGAAAACTTACTACTGTAATTCTGCTAAATGAACGAAGCAATAAAAAGGTTACTAATGATACTTTTGTTTTGCTATCCCCATAAATTAGTGCATCAGTCATTCTTCATCAGAGATACTTCCTCTTGCAGTAAGTGGGAATTAACATATAGACCCACAACTGGACAATCCACAGTCAGTGAGAGACTTTGGGGTCCTCAGCCTTGAATTGAATGTCTTTATCACACTTCTTTCCTCAAAGTTCAAGGACTTATTTAGTTGAGAAGCCAGGAAGATTATAAGAGACAGAGACGGTGGATGACATCAAGGATACAATGCTTTCCAGACACAGTAGGACTATTGCAAATATGAACTCACAGAGACTGGGGTAATTGGCAGGAGACCTGCACAACCTCAAGTCAGACAAAATCCTAGCATAGAGAAAGGGGGAAGTGAACAAAAAGACCTTATGTGAGAAGCGATTTACATTTTATAGCTTCTGGAGAGGGAAAATCAATTTTACTCAATGGAGTGGCAGTAGGTATATCAACCACACTTCAGAATGAGCCCCATGATCAGGATTTATTCATCAACACAAACTTAATTGAACTTAATTGAACTTAATTTTGTGTGTGTGTGTGTGTGTGTGTGTGCACATGTGCTTTGTTTGTTGTGTTTGTTTTTTAAAAAGATTTATTTATTTTATTTATATGAGTACCCTGTAGTTGTCTTCAGACACACTAGAAGAGGGCATCAGATCACATTACAGATGGTTGCTGGGAATTGAACTCAGTACCTCTGGAAGAGTAGTCAGTGCTCTTAACCGCTGAGCCATCTCTCCAGCTCTGTTGTGTTTGTTTTTTAAAGAGAGATAAAGAACTTGGAGTTGGGTAGGTAGAGAGGTGGGGAGGAATCTGGGAGGTGATGGAGAAGGTCAAAGACTGTGATCAAAATATATTGTATACAATTCTCAAAAACTAAATGAAAATATAAAAAAGCCAAAACAAATTATCATTGATTTACTAACAAGGCAATATGTATTTCTTTGGAGAAAATTAAACACATAAATTAATAGAGGGTGCCCATAATCTCAGTATCCCATAATAAACTTGATTAGCAATGCCGCTATTATTTTCCTGTATACTTATTGGTTTTTAAGTTTTCCAATATTTTAACATTTCATTGTTGTGGCATTTTGTTTTTCTTCATAGAGAGAACAACACTGTACTTTAAGGTGACTCTATGATGTTTTATTTTTTTATTGGATATTTTATTTATTTACATTTCAAATGTTATCCCCTTTCCTGGTTCCCCCACCCCCAATAGTCCCCTATGCCATCCCTGCCTGCCCTCACATTCCCCTACACTGGGACATGGAGCCTTCATGGGACCAAGGGCCTCTTCTCACACTGATGCCCAACAAGGCCATCCTCTGCTACATATACTGCTGGAGTCATGGGTCCCTCCATGTGTACTCCTTGGTTGGTGGTTTAGACCTTGGGAGTTCTGGTTGGTTGATATTGTTGTTCTTCCTATGGGGTTGTAAACCCATTCAGCTCCTTCAGTCCTTTCTCTAACTGCTCCATTGGGGACTCTGTGATCAGCTCAATGGTTGGCTGTGAGCATCTGCCTCTGATGTATCATCATAGGCACGTTAACCTAGGATTTTCACATTACTGAGATGCTTTTCCTTACAGTTTTCTGTTGCCCATCACATGGTTTTCTTCTCATTTCTTATTCCTAAGTATGATCTCTGGACATCACGGACTCAGTTTATAGATATCCCAGCAAATAAACTGTCTAAATAATTTAAATTACAGCACAAATCCTCCACCTACCAGAAAGTGATATGTTGGTCTACATGTCTGGGGTGCATTGGCTTCAGGGACAAAATAACAGGATGACAACAACCAAGGGGCCTGGAGAATTTTCCATGATTTTATAAGGAGCTGGAGCTCTGAATGAAGGGATTATTTAGTTATCTGCCTTCACCCATGGATTCTATTTAGGTAGTATATGAAGTAAGCTGAGGCCACTAGTAAAATGGGGGTGAAACAGGCTTGAGATTAACTGTGGAAGGAATTTACCTGGCTATCCTTGATTCTCATTTGCCTAGATAGCTGAGAATTATACAGATTTCTTAGGGAGGAGCAGTTCTGGCTGCAGGGAGATAAGTGCATTAATGAAAGAAGAAGCATGGATTTCCTAAGCCCCACCCCTCACCATCCCCTAAGCAGCTGAGACTGAGGGGATCTGCTGTAGCTATGTTTAGATGGGAATAACTGTCTTGACTTCATTGCCGTGTGAGAGCTGCTTTATATTTTAAACTCTTGACCGGTGATTGTTATCACATTAGAATTATATCAATTACCTTGGCTGTTATTGCATTTCTTTTAATATTATCTAGGAAAACATGGACATTAATTGTGAAACCTTAAAAAAAAATCTCTGTTGAAGAATAATCACCCCTAACCATTTATTATATCATGGAAGTAGGTTTTTGTTTTGTTTTAGGGTATAAGAAATGCTAGCACCAGAGTAGCATTCAGAGACTGCTTGAGAGGGAAATACACTGAGTTTCCTGCTCAACAAGATCTTTCAGTGCAGGAGTAACTCTGCATCTTAGAAATGTGAGTGCTTTTTCTTTTAGGCTGCATTTCCTGGCTGATAACAGCCTGCTGACCTGGAAGAGCAAGTGATCAGCCAGTTTCCTTTTCTATGTTTTGTTTCACAAAGTGTTATATAGCTCCTATGCTTCTGCATTTTGCCCGTGGGCCATAATAGCTTCAAATAATTATTTTAATATCTGGAATTGATAAGAGCAATCTGAAAAGAAATGCTGTTTGTTCACCTCATGTGGTCACTTAGGAAGTGATGTCTCTAATGAGATTGAGCTCTTGTGAATTGATTAAGTTACCTGCTTCATTTTCCAAGTGAAATTCTCTTCTGGAGCAATGTACAGTCGTGGCAGACTTGTACATTATACTTGCTTTTATGTCTTTGATGCTAATGTATTCATTCTCATTGTAAGTATTTGACGTTGAAGATTACCATCAGGAAGCAGTGTTTTTAGTAGGTTCAGTTTATAAGGTACATTTCTGATTATTCAGTAGCTTCCAAGGCCAATATCTGATGTGTGTGTTCCTTTCCCCTCAGATGCAAAGAAAAAAAAGAAAGAAAGAAATGAAAAGAAAAGAAGCAACATAACTTTTTGAGGGGAAGAAACAGATATAATGCTTTTTTTCTGTAGCTGTCTTTGCACACACACACACACACACACACAATTTCTTTTTAGCAACTTTTCCTTCAACATCATTTTCTTTCATAGATGGGTATATTTCAGAGTCTTTTTCTCAATGCTGTTTTGTTTTGTGAGAAATAATAACCAAAAACATGTCAGGAGAACATCATAGTAGGCTTGATTTCTTGTTTGCATATACAATTATTATGTTCGGAAGCTTAAAGGTTAAGATAATATAGAACATCAGCCAGTTTAGCTTAGCAACTCAGTGGCATTTGGTGCATTCAAAATGGTGTGCAGTTACCATGTCCACATGACTCGAAAATATTCCCATCACCTCAAAGGAATTCTACTTGCTAGGCAGTTGTCTAAAGATTTACCTGATTGGGATAGTTCATTCTAATCACATAGGATTTGTGCTTTTTGTGTCTTTTCACATAATATTTTCCTTCCCTCTCTCTTGTCTCTTCCTTGGCTTCCCCTCTTATTTCATATTTTCCTGTCTTCCTTTCTCTTCCTTTTCTTTAGCATACATGTTATCCAGTGCCTAGATCCTCATTGCAATTAACATCTATGAAGTGTTGCTCATCCAAGATCTGTCACATCTGTACATGAACATTATTTCCTAGTGAAAACTGTGTTGCTCATCCAAGATCTGTCACATCTGTACATG
>NC_034590.1:130475372-130501418 GCF_900095145.1 Mus pahari | reverse complement strand
CATCTGTACATGAACATTATTTCCTAGTGAAAACTGTGTTGCTCATCCAAGATCTGTCACATCTGTACATGAACATTATTTCCTAGTGAAAACTGGTGCAGAGAGGCCATTATTGAGTAGACAATCATTCTGAGAAACTCAATACTAGACAAAATGATGTTACATCTGCAGCTATTAGAACAGATCTTCCAGACATACTGAGGCTACTGACATGGAGAGTCAACACAGTGAATATTCTATAATGCTACTTATGACATTTTAAAATAAAAAAATATTAAATTACTGATTACCATAGAGTTGAGTCACAGTGCATCATTAAACACAAAATTATTTAATGATAATAAATGATGTTAATAAATATTTGAATATTGCATTGCCTAGAGAATTTTTAGCATATTTGCTGAACCACCACCCCAGCCCAAGTTTTGGCTTTTAAAATTTCTTTTATTCACTCATTCCTTTTTATGTCTGGTAACATCAGCTGGAAATAAACAGTGCAGTTAAGTTTCTGTCACACCATTTTTTCTTTTTCCTTGGGGACAATAACTTTATTATTTACTTATTTATTTTTAATTCACCTTATTTTCTAACCACAGCTCCCATCCTCCCCCTCTTTCCAATCCCACCCTTACAAATTCCTCTCTCCATTGCCCCTTCACCTCCTCCTCAGAGAAGGGGCACCCCTTGGGTACTACCCTACCATGGGAAATCTAGTCCCAGCAGGTCTAGGCATATCCTCTCCCAATGAGGCCCAACCAGCCAGTCCAAGTAGGGGAAAGGGGACCCAATGGCAGAGAACAAAGACTGAGACAGCTGCCCTTCCACTTGTTAGGGGAACAACATGAACACCAAGCTGCACATCTGATACAAATGTTTAGGGGTCTAGGTCCAGTTCCTGCATGCTCCCTGATTGGTGGTCTGGTCTGTGAGCTCCTATAATCCGGGCGATAATTGTTAATTCTTTCTACTTTTCTTTGTTTCCTTTAGCTTTCGCCCACTCTCCCATTTCTTGGTTTTTATTTGCTTCTATTTTTTTTTCTTTTTGAAGCCATGCATTGCTTGTCTTATCTTCCGGTGCCGTTGAGAATGCCCCAATTCAGCTGGCACACACACCTGTCAGATCAGATCTCACATATTTTATAGTACACACCATCCCGAAAGGTCCCCATCCTTTATCTCCTTTAGTTTTTAGAGAGAACTGAATGCTTGTTTGGAGCCATTCTTGTTATTTTTACATCTCACTTCATCGTCTTCCTGGAAAGTCTCTACTCTGTCCTGTCTTGGATCCCTCACTTTCCTGCCATTTGTTTTCCTTTCTCCTGGTTAGACGAGAATTCTTGCAACGGAGCACATCCTTCTGGAGTTTTCATAGAAATTGTGCAGGAAGAAACAGGTTTAAAATTTGTACACCTCACATTCCAAAAAGTCTACCTTCAGAACAGTGTGGCTGTGAAGTGGGTCCTGGATTTTAGTTAGAAAAGCAGTGTGCCTCAACATTCAACCTAGCTCTCAGCACTCCAGGAATCTATCATTCTGGGCACTTGGTTGATTTTTTTTTTTTTTAAAAAATCAGATTTCACATGTATGTTCTATTTTTCTTTAATTTCAACCAGGTGAATATGATGGCGATGTTGTAATGATGTTCCTATTTGCTTATTTTTGTTCAGTTTTCTCATCTTGATTTTTACTTTCTAGGGGACTTACTTGACTTTGCTGCTATTCTTTACTCGCATTCCTACATTATTTATTGTATTTTTAAAAAAATATTGAATACATTTTATTTTCCCTCTGATGCATAGTTATTTTTACTTTATCCGTTTTTCTGTATTTTCTAAATTACTTGTTCTCTTCGTGTTCTCTGTTTGACCTTTGCCTGTCACCTTGGAGACTTTGTTCATTGGCATCTAATGATTTGTTCCCTTGACTGTCTGTTCACACTTAGCAGGGGTGCCTGGGAGCTAAGGAAAAGTCACTAGCCACGGGTGCAGCTCACCCAAGGGCTTTAATCTTACAATGATTTTGTTTTGGATTGGTTCAATTTTACAAAGATCTCGCTAGTCCACTGCTTGAGGAGTTAAGGCCTGGGCTCCCGGGATACTAGAGGTGGTCTGAGAAAGAGGGCTTGGAAGTTCCATCTTTTTTTGGTTAGACAATTTTCTTTATTAGATATTTTCTTCATTTACATTTCAAATGCTATCCCGAAAGTCCCCTATACCCTCCTCCCACCTTGCTCTCCGATTCACCCACTCCTACTTCTTGACCCTGGCATTCCCCTGTACTGGGGCATATAATCTTTGCAAGGCCAAGGGCCTCTCCTCCCAGTGATGGCCGACTGGGCCATCTTCTGCTACAGATGCAACTAGAGACACAGTTCTGGGGGTGCGGGGGTGGTAGTGGTACTGGTTAGTTCATATTGTTGTTCCTCCTATAGGGTTGCAGACCCTTTCAGCTCCTTGGGTACTTTCTCTAGCTCCTCCATTGGGGGCCCTGTGTTCCATCCTATAGATGACTGTGAGCATCGACTTCTGTATTTGCCAGGCACTGGCATAGCCTCACAAGAGACAGCTATATCACATGATATGCACCCATTGATAAGTGGATATTAGCCCAGAAACTTAGAATACCCAAGATACAATTTGTAAAACACATGAAACTCAAGAAGAAGGAAGACTGAAGTGTGGATACTTCGTTCCTCCTTAGAATGGGGAACCAAATACCCATGGAAGGAGTTACAGAGACAAAGTTTGGAGCTGAGACAGAAGGATGGACCATCCAGAGACTGCCCCACCCAGGGATCCATCCCATAATCAGTCACCAAATGCAGACACTATTGCATATGCCAGCAAGATTTTGCTGGAAGTCCCATCCTTAGCACAAAGACCTTCAGATGAGCTCTTGACTTCAGGTGAATGCTTGTTTTGAGTCTTGTGTGCTAACTTCTAAAATCATCTTTGTTTTGTTTTGTTTTTTTGGATTTTTCGAGACAGGGTTTCTCTGTATAGCCCTGGCTGTCCTGGAACTCACTTTGTAGACCAGGCTGGCCTCGAACTCAGAAATNCGCCTGCCTCTGCCTCCCAAGTGCTGGGATTAAAGGCGTGCGCCACCACGCCCGGCTTCTAAAATCATCTTAATCATACCTTTTCGTCTGTACTTCTCAGCATAATGAACATTATAGGAAATCATGACTGTACTCATAAGTATTTATTTGACATGTTCTAGTGTGCTAAGCACAGATGATGTAGGATAAGAAAGGTTTGATCTCTACTTTTGCATTTGTCAAACTGGAGATTACAAAAGATTTTCGTAACATCTTTTATAATGTGCTACGCGTACCCCACTCAAGAAAGTGCTAGAGAAAAATAGAATGAGTGGCAGTTTTATTAAGTGGGGAATCTGAAGAGTGAGTGGCAGGAAAGCAGGCATGGAAGGGTGGGAAAGGCAACCCGGGGCAAAGGCCATGAGAAAGGCATTAAAACGCATCACTAGGGAGCAGAAGAAGGTGAGGTTAGGGCTGTGGTCAGGCCAGATCATACCGTTCTTCAGGGAAGTTTCTTCTAAGTTTGTTTGTCTTTCTGGGTCCAGGACCTTGCAGGAGGAGGAACAAAAGAGAGGGGAATAGCAAGGTATAGGTGATATGAAGGGCAAAATGGAAAAACAAAACAAAACAACAACAACAACAAACAAACCAAAAACCAAAAACCGAAAACCGAAAACCAAACAAAAAAACCCAAGGCTTTAATTTAGGAGGGAGGAAAGAGACAAATACAGAAAAAAAAAAAGATGCAGGAGGCTAAAATAACAGTAAGGATGAATGAAAAAGCCATAAAGCATCATATCATTTATCTAGCTAAATTTATATATAATGCATGTCAATCTGTATATACATATACATGTATTGTTTAAATGGCATTTTCTTCTGGGTTGGCAATGTTCCCCCCCAAGAGCCAACAATTTTCTATCAACAGGTCCAACATCAGTCCTGAGACTCTCCCTTTTGAGTTGTTTGTCAGAGTTGACCAAGAGTCCCTTGCACTGCTGTTGCCCTTGGTAGCCTCTTCGAGGAGGTCCTATCGCTGAAGACACCATGCACTTCAGACATAGGACTCAGGGGAGTTGGTCAGGATCTGATCTGAAAGTCTATTCCCTGAGGATGCTTACCAGAAGATACAACGCAAGCTTACAAAAGGGGGAAGAAACCAACAGTCCTACCCAGCCGCGAAGCCTACACGAACAACCATGAATAGCATGGTGATATCTCTAAGGGTGCAATAGTGGCGCACATATCTCAATGGTAACCAACTGCTCTCTCATTGGGTTTAAGAACTGCTCAACAAGAGGGAAATCATGCCTGGTAATGGAAACCTAGCTAATTATCCGGGGCTAGTGACATCATGGATCTGGGAGGAGAACCTGTAACCTCTACTTTATTAAAGCAGTATAATTCTTAACTACATACTTAGGTCTGTTTCTGCCTAGCTGCTGAGATGCTGGAACCCAGCTGGTGGGCTATTCAGGGAAGGCAGAGTGCAGCCCATGCAGTCTCTAGCTGTGTGCCAACCTTGCTGCTCAATGTCAGAGCATAGCAGGTGGGCTGCTCAGGGGGAGACAGGATGCAATCTGAGGATTCCTAGCCTGGCCAGAATGAAAAGTCTTGAGGACTGGTTAGAATGGCCAAAGGCCAAGTGTTACAGCTCTCTGAAGGGAAGCCAGGGTGGGGCAGGCAGCTGAATCTCTTCAGCTACCATTGGAGACCAGGTACTAGTGTCCGTAGTAGCAGCAAGATGCAATTGCCAGCAGCTGGAACCACCTGGCAAGTGGTGGGATGTAACTACAACCAAGCACAAAAGGCCTTTGGTAGCTGCAGCGGCAAGTACCTACTGCAAGAATGCTAGGTGTAGCAGTGGTACAGGGATGGATGCTTTGGGAGAGAAAATTCTTCCCTGGAGTGTTATAGTTCATTATGACAGGCACTCTCAGACAATTCTTGGTAAATAACTTATGCCCTTTATTCCATGTGAATAGGGACATTATAAACATTTTGGCGGTACATTGCAGGATTTTTCCTGTTCAATCACATTAGGGCAGTGGGAGGCCTGTGATTGGACAGGGAAAAGGGAGGCAGAGCTAAGAGTGGGAGAGTCAGAGAGCTTATCAGAGGAGGGGGAAAGCAAGATGGCTACAGACCTGTACCTGAGTGGTGTTTTCCAGCTACAAGTAGCCGTGACTTCATAAGGTTAGAAATATTAGGATAAAGCTTTTATATTATCAATTGGCTCTGCAATTATTGTATTGGCATCTTGTAAATTGTGATATTATTGATACATAAACCTGATTGGTTAATTAAGCATTAAGAGTCTTGATTCTACCAGGGTACTGGGTATTGTGTTATCAAACTGTGAGGATGGTGGATCTATTTGGTTATTGGAGCGTGGGACAACCAGCTATAGGGGATTATAGCAGAGAGGGGACTAGTGGCTCGTGGGACAAGGGAGCCAGATGCTACGAGGGCTAGCTCCAGAGAGTTGGTGGTGGTGGCAGGAGTGCGGGAGCATGGTCAGAACCGGAGGAGAGTTGGCGGTTATTTTTTAATATTTCCCCGCAACAGGGGTAAGGTCGGATCCAGGGGTAGATACTTCCCATTGGTTCAATCGGAGACATTAGGGATGCTTTATTTGCATGGGGAAGGGCTTCCTTCAGGTGTTGTCCTACATGATGGTTGCTATGGTCCTCTCAGTGGAGTGTCATGGTCATGTGTTCCTGGACAAATAGAGCCAGGTCAGGAGCTATTTCTACTCTAACCTTTCTCATTCATGAGATAAGCCAGGGCTTGAACCTGCTCACCAGTTCTTTTGTCTGATGGGACAGTCCATGTGCCCCACAATTATACCCACAGACAAGTCCTCATCACTCACCAAGAAGACTTCTCTTTACAATAGGCAGAGAGCATGATAGAAAGCCATGAGCAATGGAAAGACAGAACAGAAGACTGTATGGTACCCAGCCTCAGTTGATACTTCTACAGCACAATTTCTCTACCAAAGACTCAAAGATCATTGCAAAAATGTGGGCAGGTGATTATAAGATACAGAGGTAACAGAAATTTTTTTCTGTAAGATTGTAGTTTTTAGAAATGTCAGCAATGCTATACTCATGAAGTTATGTTTAGTTTTATTTAACCTGCCTGCTTAAATAAGACCTGAACACTGACACCACCACTGGGCAGGGTGACATGAAAGAGGGGAAGCTTATGGGGTTTCAACCCTGGACTAAGAGCCACAGACAACTGTGATGCTGAGACTGGTAGAAATGCTTTTCCCCAGTGTGGAGCGCCGCCTCACATCGCCATTACAAGATGGCGCTGACATCCGCTGCCGGGAGTGATACTATGTTGCGCATGCGTAAGCCAGGCCACACCCTAAGGGCCGGAGTGCTCGCCTCTGATATCACATCGTATGATTCGACCTGTGCCAATCCATGAGCGCCACGTCCGAGGCGGAGTAGAGCTCCTATATAAGGGAGGCGGTTCTGTTGCTCGGGGTCTCCGTCTTTGGAAGCTTGTGCTCTCCCTCTCAAGAGTATAAAAGCTTTGCTACAGAAGGATCCTGTTTGTGTGCCACGTCATTCTTGCTGGCGAGACGGTTGGCACGGGACACCCCAGGGAAGAGCTCCCCATCTTGTTATCAATGCCAAGGGGTCAGCTCTGAGATTTATACACATAGGAAACACTGTATGGACTGGGTGAGGTCATATTTAGAAATATGTGTGTATATACATATATGCATATACATAGCAACAATTAAAGAAAAAGAGGCCATGAATCTGAAAGTGAGGAAGATGGTAAATGAGAGAGGTTCAGGGAGGAAATATATAATATGATTATAAATAAAAATGGTCAGAGGAAAAAAATATAGGTTAAGTTTGTTACAGGATATTTGGTTACTGTACATAGAGTACCTATTTGTCAGCAAAATATAAAAGCTTAAATAGATACTGGGTATGTCAGATGGAGTTAGGTGTGTTGTAAAGAGATGCACTTTCAAATGCTATCCCGAAAGTTCCCTATACCCCCTCCCCCCACCCCTGCTCCCCTACCCACCCACTCCCACTACTTGGACCTGGCTTTCCCCTGTGCTAGGTCTTATAAAGTTTACAAGACCAAGGGGCCTCTCTTCCCAATGATGGTCAATTAGGCCATCTTCTGCTACAAATGCAGCTAGAGACTCAAGCTCAGGGGGTACTGGTTAGTTCATATTGTTGTTCCACCTACAGGGTTGCAGCCCCCTACAACACCTTGGGTACTTTCTCTAGCTCCTCCATTGGGGGCCCTGTGTTCCATCCAATAGCTGACTGTGAGCATCCATAAGCAATTGGATCTTTGATAGAGCTCCGCCCCCCATCAGCTTTGAGGAGCTTTTTTTTTTTTTTTTTTTGGAAAGAGCTCCTGGTAAGAGATAAGACGAATTTTCTCTTTGGGCTTGCAGGAATAATGGAAAGCAGCTGACAGGACACCAGTAAAATGGTATTCTAAGAAAGACTGCTAAGGAGGCCTCTCAAGTTTGGAGGAGCTCAAGAGAAAGCTATACTAGTTTGCTATAATGACACAGAGAGGAAGCGATTTCTAAAGAGCTAGCAGTTTAGTTGTAGGGTCAGGCTTGTAAAGAGATATTTTGTATGTAATTCAGAAAATATAGCTACCTGGCTGAGCTAGTGGGTTTTGATCTCAGTTTATACTTCGCTTGTGTTTATTGATATAAATATTAGATAATTTAAATGGTTTGGAGTTAACCAGGAGCAAAGTGAGTTTAAGACTGCAGCATAGATGTTTTTCAGGGACTGACGCTAGTTAGTGCCAATGCTTAGTTATTTGGCTCGCTTAGGGTATCAAAGAGTAGATGTGCATGTGCAACCCAGGCCTGTGGAATGCCAGTGGCCTGTGTTTGAATTCTGTCTCTGATTGTTCTTTGTTATTTATTTCCAGGCACCAATTAACATTGCTTTGCCTCTGTTTTCTCATCTGTAAGATATTGGACACGGAAATAATAGTCTTGATTCCAAATTTTAAATTTAACATGTCACAATACAAAAATGACTTCAAAGACAGCTGGGAATATAGAATGTGCTTGGCTCATTATTAATTGCTACCGTTATTACTATTCTGTTTTGGGACTCTTCTGAGGTCCACAGGAGCCTGAATTTCAAATAACTGGGCAAAGACCATTCATTCCTTTGGAAATCTGTCTTCCATAATAATATTTAGCCTGTGTGTAGGGAGAAAGAGCTGAGTTTGAATGAGAAGTGTTGATATGGGGGTGGAGAAATAGTTCACTGCTAGAGCCTTTGCTTAGGATGATTGGGCCCCGGGTTCAATTACAAGCACCTAAAATAGATAAACAGAAGTTAAAAAGTCTTGGCTTTATGATTCAGGTGGGAATTGCAGCTTCCTGGTCTGAAGTTTGGGAGAGCCCTTCCTCTGTGTCATCATTTCTCACAGTCATTTCCTGCACATTCTTCCCTAGCATCCGAAACTAACAGGCAGAAATCGGTCCTCTTTGTAATGTGGGGAAGTCCCCCCACCCCCCTTTAGCCTGGTGTTTTAAGTGAACCCCTTTCAAGTTAAATATACTTGTGATCTCTGGTCTTGAAGGCACGTCTGGTTTTGAAGAACCAGAACAAAGATGTGAAGAACCATGGTACATTGATAAAGACTCGTTTTCTCTTACTAGAAAAAACTGTCCTGTCACCCTATATCCTGTGCTTCTCAAAATACCCTCACTTTATTCCACAGCTCTGGTCCTTGTTATTTTCTGTCTTGTATTTAGATTCTGCCTAATTGGATGATTTCACTTCCCCTTCTGATAAAAATTTAACATGCAGAATTGGAAACAAGGACGGTGATTGTTTCCTTATTAATTGTGTTATTGCTTTTTCCTAAGTCCTGTGTTAATTGGTGGCATCTTTGCGAAGCCTGCTTCCTCCCTATGTGTTAGATTATAGCAACGTGGAGTCTGGGATCTCAAATGTGACCCATCTGTGGGAGAATTAAATCACAGCAGGAAATAATTTAAATCTTTGAAAATGAGTAATTATGTCTTGTGAGAGGAAAGAGACCAAGGGAAAAAGGTAGAGAAACAATGCCTTATTGGATGCTCCTCTTTAAATTGCTGAGTCCCTTTGTCCCTGAGTGGGAGCACAAGAGGCACCCAAAGATTCTTTATCTCTCCACTACATTCAAATGCAATGCAGTCCAAATATAGTATACTCTGACCCACACCTTTCTGAGACCCAGCAGGTATGGCTTCTATTGTAGAGATGGAGAGATGACAGTTCTCACTAGCAAAGCTTCATTTACCCAGAGTCAGGCAACCTAGCAAAGGCTGGACTTGAACCTGGTCTTTTGACAGTCAAAATAATGCAACTGTGGGTTATTAAGAAGATGCTAGACTCTGGTTGCTAATTATCTTTTCCTTAGCTTTTCTTTTAATGTTGTTGCACATATACTGATATTGAAAATAATTAAGGAATGTGGGTGGGCATCTCAAGTTCAGAGGATTCTGGTGCTGGATGTGTGCTGTCGTAAATGAGTCATCACTAGTGGTGTGAACATCAGTGCTGGGGGAGTTTTGTGTTGTGTCCTGGGATCGAGAGAGTTTATGCTGGCATCAGTGGGCTCCAGGGAGTTTGTGCCTGATGCATTGGGGTCTGGAGGGCTGGTGCTGGCATCAGTGGGCTCCAGGGAGTTTGTGCCTGATGCATTGGGGTCTGGAGGGCTGGTGCTGGCATCAGTGGGCTCCAGGGAGTTTGTATTTGTTCCTGGTACGCTGCACTTCAGGGAATGAGCTAAAACCACCACTCAGTCACTCCATGACAACATATACTGCTTTGCTCTTTCTACGTGTGTGACCAACCAAGCTTTCCAGACCATATTCTGACTGTGAGTTTTTGTTAAACTGACTAATGACACTATTCTATTAGATTTGAATGTGATCTAGAAGTATGGATGTACTGGGGTGCATTTATCTATGTATGAATTATCTGGGTTAAAATACTGTTTTAACATTAACAGATAACTATACTTTAAGATTGAACTAAGTCTTGGGAAAATTGAGGCCTATATTGGTTAAGTGACATTACTAAAATTACACAGACGTTAGAGGCAAGGCAGAGTCTAGAATCCAGGGTTATTGCCCCTCCTTAGGTGTTTTTCCCTGTGCAGTGGATGTTAAAGACCAGCTCTCAATTTTGAGAAGTGTACTTCGAATACAAGGGAATTAAAAAAAATACTGATGCCTGGGTTCCATTCTTGAGGATTTTGACTTAATTGGTGTGGAGTGTGAGCTAGGGGTCAGGAGGGCAAAACTTTATCCAGGCCATTCTAAAGTGCCCCAAAGTTTGATGACATTGTCATCTTGGGCACCAATTAAAATCACTATGGAAACTTATGTATGCCTCTTATGACCCACCGTTACACAAATAAAAATCACTTGGAAAACAGTTAAAAAAAAAAAAAAAAAGGAAGAGGAGGAGGAAGTCTTCATTGATAGACCCCATGTCCTGCATCCTCTTTTGTCCATGGGTTTTCAGTCTCCAGAGCTGTTCACACTTCCTGAAAACAAGGATTACAAGAGCTGTTGTAGATTCCTAATTAAAGGCCAGCCCTTCTTAATTCCAGCAGCAAATTATCTTCCCCCTGGGTTTTATGTCAGTGATGTTATTATGCATCCTAGGCTTTAGAAAGTAATGAGAATGGGGGGTGATTGTAGAGCATCTCGCGCATAGAGGGTCCTGGATACTGTTTCTATTCCCATGAGATCGCTGTCTACTATGGTTTGACTATGCCACTGACATTGGTTGATATTGGGATTTAGTGAGCACCCTCTAAGACTTCCAGGCTTTTTTTTCTCCATAGCAAGGAATGGAGGGACATGTAGTCACACCAGAAGCAGAGCTAGTTAAGAAACAGTGGACCTCTGAGGAGGGAGAAATTGGTCAGAGCAGAGGCAAAGTTTAGAATCGCAGTAAGGTTTGGAGAGAGAATTATGCAGAGTGCTTGTCACACAAGCATGTAGTTCAGAGAGCATGTAGTTTGGGAGCATTTGCATAGCACCCATTCCCTGAACATGCTGTCTGTTACATGTCGTTTACTATGAGTCTTACATCACCTTTGGACAGTTTGAAGTGCCCATTTCAGTGGTTACAGATATAACTCCCCCCTGTCTTTTTATCCTCTCTCATTAACATAATAAGAAAAATCTCCATACTTCCTTGCCTTCAGTGCTGTAGAGGGATTAATATTCTGTTCCCATTTCAGATGTTGTGTGATAGCAACATAAATAGAATAATATGCTGTCCATGGTGATTCAACTAGAATAATCTGGGGGCCCTCCTACCGACTGCAGTCCAGTCCTCAGGTGTGCTCAATTTATTGATCAGATTTGAGGCTTCTGCTACCATGGAATAGAAAGTCCATTTTGCAACTTCTTGGTCTTAGAATGTTAAGAAAAGGTCTAAGAAGGAAACTGGAGGACAGTTTTATTTAAGCTTGAGAGGAAAACCCAACAGGACACACAAGCTTGTGCTCTCTGTAGCTGCCAGGAGGAGAAGGAAGGAGAAGGGGGATGGAAGTAAGACCATCAGTCAGTCATGTTTATTGAGTTAGAAGTCAATGAACAGGCAGGTGTCACAATGAGTCTGTGGGTAGCTCCATGGAGTGGGTTTTCCCGGTGAGAATCCCCAGCGTCAGGGCAAACAACTTAGGATTTTGGCCAATATGTGAAAAGGAGAGACTGTAGAAAGATGAAAAATGGAAGTTAAGGCTTACAGAAGCAGACAGGCCTAGCTCTGAGGGAACATATACACACAGCTCATTAAGGGGCTAGGTATTCTCATCTTAACATGCCTGCAGGTGCATGATGTTTCTTGCAGTTTCTGTAACTAACGTCTTCCTGAGGGGCATTTCCCCATCTAGGTGACTGACAAGTCTATTTGATTTAACTCTTGAGAGAAGGAATAATTGTATGTCTTGGTATATTTTGGACACTTTAGAAAGCCATGTTCCTACTCAGGACAAGAAATACAACTCATATATCATGGTATAGAGAAAAAGAAATCATGTAACAGTAGATGAAAAAGAATTGAAACATATATCTGTAAGACATCTGTAAGATAGCCATTCTTTAACTGGCATAAACATCCCCCCACCCCAAGTGGGTTTCAATAAAACCCCGATCTGTCTGCCTTCTCCACTCCCATATCGGATTTTACATCTGAAAGAATGTCAAGGGTGACACTATCTTTCTGAAAGTTATATTGCAAGAGACAGCAGACATGGAGTTCAAAGCTGATAATGAGGGAGGGGTCATTGGCAGGCCTCTGAGTGCGAAATCTCACTAGCTTACTTAACACAGAGTTTAAAAAAGTTCTCCAGATCCAGTCAGGAATTAGAAGGACATTAAGGTCTTCTGGGTGCTAGCTGCCTTAGCTTCCCACGGAGGGGGTTGAGTGAGTATGGCCTGGTCGACATGCTGACCATAGACCCTCTGATTAGGGAGATGCTATCTGGAGTTCCATCAACAGGGGGCACTGTGGCA
Organism: Mus pahari; assembly: GCF_900095145.1. Classification (NCBI taxonomy): domain Eukaryota; kingdom Metazoa; phylum Chordata; class Mammalia; order Rodentia; family Muridae; genus Mus; species Mus pahari. The sequence goes on along the minus strand of NC_034590.1, from coordinate 130,488,831 downwards.
TTCTGCTCACTGCCTCTTGAACTCTGTTAAGTGTGGGTCTGTGTTCTCTTTGCATTCCTTCCAACCTCCAAATGTAGAGAAACAAAGTCAGAGACAAGAGCAAGTCTATTTGTCTGAGGAGTATTCCAGTATCTGGGGCAGGGGCTCGTCTGAAGTTAGCGGTGTCTTCACTGGCTTCCTGGGCCTTTGACCAAGGTGTACTTTAGGCTTCAATAAAAATGATGGTGTTACACAGAGATAAGAAACCAAATATCTCCCCTTGGGGGGACCTGAAGGGGTTGGCAGGCAGTAACTAGGAAGGCCTTTAGGGACATCCAGCTCTGGGTTTGATCGTTCCCTTTTTGACAGGAACCTGCCATCCACTTCTCCCAGTCTATTACTTTCCCACCTTTCATAACAGTGAGACTGTGGTACACAGGTCAGTTTTGATCTTTCTAGAGCTTAGCAAAATGGAAAAGTGATGTCTAGTTCTTAAGAATTGTACTGGGGAGCCAGGCATGGGGGCACATGTTTGGAATTGCAGCACTCAGGTAGACTGATCTGAGTTTGGGGCTAGTGGTATATATATATATATATATATATATATATATATATATATATATATATATATATATATATATATATCCCTGTCTGGAAAAAAATAAAGCAAGCAAGCAAATGCCACAGTAAAGGTACTATGGAAAGAAGAATATGAGTGGCACACAGTAAAGACCCCATGGAAGTGCCCTTGGCTTTCTTTTTGGTTTTGCACAAAATATAGCTGGAGAGGATCTGGCTAGCATACACTCAGTTATCGACGTGCTCAGCCCCCAGTGCAGAGCACCTTCTTCAGCTAAGCACCGTTTTCTTTCCCTCTGCTCCCTTAGGTGGACTGTTGCTTGTTTGAAGCACTTGAGTAGCATGTCGTTCTCCTCCTTGACTGCATCAGGTTTCTTAAACATGAACCTGTTCACCCGATTCCTTTGACTTGAGACCTAATATTGTGCTTTTGTGCTGTGATCAGAACTTGGGATCTGGTATGCTCCCCAAAGGCCCAAGTGCTAAAGGCGTAGTCCTCAGTTTGGTTCTGTTGATTTTTGTTGGGAGATGGAATGTAGTAGAAGTTAGGTCATTGGGCATACATATTCTCTTGAAGAGGATATTGAATTCTTCCCTCCACCCTTCTTGGAAACACTGTAGGTCTGATCCTTCACACATTTCTGTCACAGTGTATTGTGCTGCTTCTGCCTCAAAGCAATAAGGCCACGCAACCGTGGACTGAGAACATGGGCTAAAATAACCCCTTTCCAGCCACTGGTTCTGGAGGCATTTTATTCCTGTGATGGAAAGCGACTGACATATTCTCCGTAGTCCCTGCTCAGAGAATTGTAGAAAGGAAACATCACTGAAACAGAAAACCTCTGATTTTTTTCTCATCTTCTTTTGTTTTCAGTGTTAGGAATGGAACTCAGAATCTTAGCTCTCTATTTTCACCACTTCTCAGACTTTGGACTTTTGGAAGACATTATGCTCCCACTTGTGACCCTCCTGCCTCCACCTCTACAATGTTGGGGTTATGGACACGTGTACCTTCTGTCCCATTATGAATATGGCTATGTAAAGTGTTTTTTCCGGCTCTTCCCACTTAAAGTTAAAATGAGAAGATCATCGTGGAAGGCAGCTATGCAGTGGGCAGGACTCAAGTCAGTTCGTTGTGTGTTTTACAACTCCACGTGGTCAGCGGAGGTGCAGAGCTGAGGGGACGGGAGAAATAAGCTCTGTCACTTTCCTCACCTCCATGGCTTTGATTTGAAGTCATTGAGACTGGTGTCTTAGGTTATATCAGACTTGTGGAAAACGTAAACCTGTGGGCTCTGCAGAGGAAGAACTGAGTCAGGTCAGAGACATCACCCCCTTCCCCCATATGTCATGATCGGAGACAAAGAGAGGGCCTCCCCTCTCCTGCTGCCTGGCGCTTGGCAGATACGAAGTAAATATTTGCTGGGTGGACTTCTCTCGGGAATGGTCAGACATCAGTTCACAAAGACTTCATGGAGTTTTTTTGTGTGCTACTTGGCTCCATTTCTGTTGTTTTCCTAGTATGACGGAGATACTATTAAGTTGAGGCCATTCATTAGTTGTCGCCCGAACAGTTATATTGGGATGACTATTACCATGTATTTAACTTCTCAGATCCCCACAGCAGTTTACTGCCGATTATTGTTCTCCTAATCCATCCAGCGGTGCTAGAATTGCCTTCAGTTTTTAGCAAAGGCCAATCTATTCAGCTAGCTGCATGCCCAATGAACTCTCAGTTACAAGTCCCCACAGAGACCCTCCCAGAATGAATCAGGACCTTTAATTATATGCCGCTAATAGAGATCGCACAATTTTCCTTTGACATTTCCACTTGAGAAGTATTGTAGACATCTGTGATTACCATTGTGCAGACAACTGACCAGCGCAGCTTTAATTAAGACAGCTTTCAAGGGACCAGTGTCTAGGAAATTACTGAGTTCTTTAGGAGAGAAAGGAACATTGACTAATAGGTTTCTAGGACTTTCATGTTTACATAGCTACCTGACAAAAAACAAGCATTTAAACACTCTAACTTTTGCTTGGGTCTCCTAGAGAGAATATTCCTGAGTTCTGGTATCCATACAAAGTACATCCATACAAAGAGGGAAGGTAGATGCCTATTGGAAACAAATACTATTGTAAACTGGAGGCTGAGTTGTTGCAAAGGGTTACACTTGCCACTCTAGGAAATTAGAAGTCCTTTGTCTATCTGATGGCCCAGAGCCATGTTTTCAACCATCTTTAGCAGCAACAGAAGTACTTCTCTGAGAGTTTGAAAGCTTATATTGAAGCCAACTAGAAGAAACACAGAGAGGAGAGCCCAAAGAGGTCTTTCCACATCTCCACATAGCTTCCATGCTCCCAGGTCCTGTCGAGCCAGAAGGATATTTCTAGAACTTGCAGTTTCTGTATGCTTCGAAAATGGTTGCTTTCTCCCTGGAGCTTCCTGGGACTGGACGACCAACCAAAGAATACACATGGAGGGACCCATGGCGCTGACTGCATATGTGGCAGAGGATGCCCTTGTTCGACATCTGTGGAAGGAAAGGCCCTTGGGTCTGTGGGTGTTTGATGCCCCAGTGTAGGGGAGTGCTAGGGCAGGAAGATGGGAGGGGATGGGTGGGTGGGGGAACAACCCCATGGAAGCAGGGGAAGGGGCTATGGGGGTAGGGGATTTCTAAAGGGAAGACTTGGAAAGGGGAAAACATTTGAAATGTAAATCAAGAAAATATCTAATTAAAAAAAAAGAAAACTGTGGCTTTCTTCACTAGATCTAATCTAATGGTGAATCTCTAGAGTGGAAACAGATGCATTTTTCTTGGACAAAGGAATATGTGGATAAGACTTCAGTTGCCCCCTCCTGTCTCCTGAATGCCCACCATTCAACAATGGAATGTCAAAAAAATAATTTAAGGCAGCCCGTTCTTTAGCCTTTAGATTTACTGCTATGGGAGATCCTTGAGAAATGTGTTACCTGCTCTTGTGAAAATCCCTGGAGACAACCGGTGAGAAGCACATATGTGGGCACCAGCACTCATGATTATCTCAAGGTGCAGGGACAGTTTAACACACCCAGAATAGAAGGCATACTTGAACCTTGTCAATGATGCCCTTAAAAACATTTTCTTATAAGGTGTTTTAGAAGAAAGGATTTATTTAAATCTCAAATAAAATACTTGATCCATGGAATCATTTAAAAAAAAAGGGAAGACTTAAATCAAGAATAATTTATAAACCCTCTGATCACATATCAAAACTCAGTAGCTCTGTTGCGCTTTGAGAATCTGTGGAATGGAGATGCCTTGATATAAATGGGTTGACCTGACACCAAAGCCCAGAGATATTGAATTATCTGGCCAAGTTCCTTACCTGCAGCACGAGGATGGTGAACTTGATGATCTAAGATGCTGTTCAGGTGGAGCCTTCCCCAAGCACTTGTGACCTATGCTGTTGTGGATGCTCTGCTTCCTGATATGCATGGGTGATGTCAGTACATCAGCTAGAGGTACCCGCCCTTGTGATTAGTGGTCCCCACTCTTCACTCTTATCACTAGTCTTTGAAGACATGCCAGCCCACAGAGTGCTTTGCAAACTCTCCCCTGGGTGTAAAATGGTAAAATCAAGTTTCTGTGTCTGATGGAGGCTCTTGGCATACTGTCCTGTGTTTTAGGCATAGTGATCAGCAACTGGACTTTTAAGAAATAGCCCATAGTTGGAATTTGTGTATCACAATGGCTTATTGACTTTTTCATTTATATATCCAAAAATACACATTATGATGAGAAAGAAATGTCTTTGGCAGTTTTAAGCATGCTAATCATCATTTTAAAGTAGCTTACAGTGTAATAGTTTCATCTTACATCTAAATTATATTTTCATGGTTTTATATCTTTATATTATTTCACATAAAGCATTAAATAAGAAACTCAATAATATATGCTTTCATTTTTGTGAATTAAAATAACAATGCACTTATCATACCCTGTGTGTATATGCACATGAATGTGGGCAAGCCATGAGGAGGTCAGAGAACAGCTTGCAGGACTCAATATTTCCTCTTCAGCCATGTGGGTTCTGGGGATCAGGGATCAGACTAACTCAGGTGGTTGGGAAGCCACTTTATAAACTGAGCCACAAAGACTGCCTTCTTCATTAGAGTATAGCAAGTTGTTATGAAAATGCCCTGCTATTTTTGCCCACTTTCACATTTGTATGAATGCACACTTTAAATAAAATCCCCAACGTAGCTGTGTATCAGGTGCTTTATATTCTGGAAACATGACATATACTAGTTACTCATATAAAGTATTAATAACAGTAGTTTTAGATATTAACATCATTGATTTTAATTTTTAAGAAATCTTTTTAAAAGAATTGGTATTTCTCTTTTTATTCACAACATTTTCTGGTGTTTGTTAATGTGAAGTTCATTACACATAAAAGCAATTAAAACATTGTGATTTTTATTGTAAATATTTTATTCATCTTTTTCATTTGTATCTTGACCTTTTATGGTATGTATGCCTTTTCCCCTTACAACTGTTTGAAATCCAAGAGTTTTTCATCTCCTTAGTATGCTATGTTATGTGGACATCCTGGCATATGGTTTTGAAATCTTTTATGATGTGTGAGGGGGTGAGATGACTTAGAGGGTAAAGCCACATGCTTAAACACTGGCAAACTGTTCAACTTCTTGAACCCATGTGGTGAATGCACAGGACTCAGGCTTGCACACTCTCCTCTCAAAATGGCATGCTCCCAAATTAAAAGACGCAAAGCAATGTAACCTGTACCGTATTTTACCTGTGTGGCACAGTTTAGTTTTGTGTACCAAATCAACAAAAACTATATTTTTCATACTACCCTTTAAAAAACTTAGTCAAAGATAGTTTAGGTCATTGTTGTGTTATTTCTCACATTTATTATGGTTTTATTATTTCGATTTCAAGTTTTTATTAGTTAACTCTACTCTTTGGCTATCTCACATGTTTATAGTGCATTGGAATTTCTTCTACACACTATTTTCTCCTCTCTCTCATCCCTGCCAATGTTTCTCTATGACTTTCCCACATTTGTGACTCTTTTTCTTTCTTGACACAGTGAGTTTAACTAAGGTCCTTTGTATGACCATGGGTTTGGAGCTGTCCGTTGGTACTTTGTAGGCTGAATTGTTGGAATATAATAGAAAAGAATGACTCTATTACTCTCAGACTGTTCTAGTAACTAATTAGTTGAAATGGGGTGGGTAGGGCACGGTGGCCTCTCCCACTCATGATTGACTGATGACATGACTAGACTTCTTTGGGCCCAGTGCAAGCAGCTGTTTACTTGCTATAAAACTGTGTTACTTGGCATAAAATTAGTTACCATGAAATAATATTGCTGTGCCTATGTCTGACATACTCAGAACATGACGTTTTGTAGGCCTTTTCCAGGCTCTCTGCTTTTTTATCTATTTCTGCTCCTCCTTCTTCAGTATTCTCTGGTCCTTGATTCACTTTTTTTTTTTTTTTTTTTTTTTTGGTACATACAATTTCCTGGCTCTGAATTCTCTGTAGCATGCCCACATTCATATCTATTAGCATGATGTTTATTCCTGGTTAATTTCTTTCTGTTTATATGCCACTTACCTGTGCCATATTCCTTAAAAAAAATCTACTTGTAGGCACTTGGTTGAGAGATTTTTGTGAATTTGTGAAGACCTTCTCCAATGGTTGAGTTAAACATCAGCATAAATAAAAAAATAAAATAAAAATAATAAAATAAAATAAAAATAAAATAAAAATAAAAATCACCACAGATGTGCTTTAAAAAATGTCCTATATTACTAATATTTGGTTAAACAAAATACGTATTCTATAAACAAACCCAGCACAAGGCTAACAGGTAAAGGTACCTAAGAATAAGAAGAGCTCAAGGTTGTGGCAGGATTGCATGTGAACAGAACCCGAAGTGTTCAAGGGTCTTTGGGTGTCCCATTGACTCCCAGATTCCACATATATGGAACCCTTTGAATGTCACATGCAGAGGTCCGAGCAGGTGTGTGGAAAGGGCTTTCTTCCTCCAAGGAAGTGGCATTTACCTATGTTAACAATCTAAGGTGCTGTCTGTGATAATTGGTTAGCTTGTCTATAATTTCTGGTTGGTGATGGTTGAAATGACATTGAGTAGAGAAGGGTTCCTGTGTGGCCAATCAGGTCAGAAGAGACCAGCTAGCCATTGAAAGCATGATGCTCTAACCACTTAGAGTTTCTGGTACTTAGGATACCAGTGGCCTTGTTGGAATGAGTTACATGTGGAGAAAAGTGCTTGTATAAACAAACCTTTTGGTAAGGTGGGCAGAGACTCCCCATCTTCCTATCCACCGAGTCTGTTTCTGGGATTGATACATAAATCCCACACGAGTTCTTCTGAATGAGAAATGTTTGTCTAGCACCACAACCTTACCCCTGCAAAATCCATAGATTCACAAGGGCTAGATGGGTCATTCCTTTGAGTTTTGACATAAAAAAAAACATATTTATTCATAACCCACCATTATGGTGGCCTTCATATTTCTTCTTTCTTTGAAAATCAACAACATCTAAATTTTCCTTTAATACCTTGCTCTTCAGAGATGTACAGCTTTTAAAAGGTCATTACCAAAGAAGCATCTTCTTGGAAAGGGGTTCTGAGAGGAGGAGTGTTTGAGAACAGTGAACAAAACTACTCAAAATCAAATCACGGGTCCAGGCTAACAGCCTAAGTTCTGCTTGAGACAGCTCTCTGTGTTCCACTCTCGATCCCTCTGGAGATCTCCAGAAAGCACTTTCTTTGCGTTCAGCTCTGCTAAAGATAGCTTTCTCTTGCTATTATAAAAACTCTGGATAACTGATCTCTTGAAGACCAAAAATTCCAGTCTTTACATATCAATTCAGTCTTTGTTTATCCTAGGTTCCCTTTTGCTTATCCCGTAAGTCCACATCCCAAGACTCCAGCCCCTTGGTTCTTAGGTAGAGACAGCACAAGGACAGTCAATAAGACAGCTGGATGGGACACTACCCTGAAATTACCATTCTGACAACACCTGGACCTAAATTAGCTCTGTCTCAGGCTGACTTTGAACTTAGGAATCCATTTGCCTTTGTAAGCATAAACAAAAAAACTTAGCTGCTTGGGACTTTGCCTTGCAATTACTACTCTTCTTTTCTTTTTTCTTTTCTTTTTTTTCTTTTCTTTCTTTTCTTTTCTTTTCTTTTCTTTTCTTTTCTTTTCCTTCTCTTCTCTTCTCTTTTCTTTTCTTTCTTTCTTTTTTTTTTGGTTTTGGTTTTTCGAGACAGGGTTTCTCTGTGTAGCTCCTGGCTGTCCTGGAACTCACTCTGTAGACCAGGCTGGCCTCAGAAATCTGCCTGCCTCTGCCTCCCGAGTGCTGGGATTAAAGGCATGCGCCACCACACCCTGCAATTACTACTCCCTAAATCTCTTTATCTCCTTCCTTAGTATCTTTCTGACAAGCTGTGTGGCTGCCTCTGTTCCTTTAGATCTGTGAAGCTACGATTCGTGTTTCATTTTTATAGTTTGCATAGTTGAGAAATTATATATTTTGGAACTCGTGTTTTCAGCATTCTTTCCCATAGCCTTAAGTGCTGTCTTAAAGGTAACAGCCTTCTAGCATCTTGTTGATACAGACACACCCTTGCCTCCCAGACTTGTGCTGTCTCTGATTAACTTTGGCAGAGAGGGCATTCCTTAAAAGAGGAATATGAAAATGTATAACTATTATGCTAACGAAGTGTATACCCATAGCAACCATCAACACTCAAGGAGGTCCATGCCCTACTGGTTCTGTTTCAGGGACAGGAAATCATGTAGTATTTATAGTGCCTTCCTTTATATGGTCAAGCCAGACTCAACAGGTTTGTTTGTTTGTCTTTTACATTTGTATAACAAGTCAGTGGGGGTTCACTATGGAGATTATAAACAAGAAACAGTTACAATAAAGTTTCTGGGGCTCAGGTGGTCTATGTAGTTTCTATAGTCCCTGTATGTACAACAACAGTTCAGACCAAGGCAGCAATGTCCTCTATCTCTTAGAACTCATGTGTGTGACATGACATACATTGTTCTTTTCTAAAATGAAACCAATTTTTAAAAAATGTTGGAAGTCTTGATAAATATATTCAAAGGAATCCATAAAGGAATATAAATAACAGAACGATCCTCCTTAAACCATTTTTTTCTAAACTGCACTGTAACAAAGATGTTAATGAAGTTTAGGTTTAATTTTGTATAAAGAACAAGCAATCCCACCTCCATTATTTTCCTGTTCTCACCTAGCGACCATCAGCGACCCTACCAGAAAAAGGGCTTTGCTCTCTTCTTTAGCTGTCAATGTTATTTTTGGATACTCTAATCAAATGAGTCATTCCTGAAATGTTCAGTTTGTTTTATGGTCACGGCGTGCCAGGAAGGCAGGCAGCTCACCTGCCCTATAGTGCAGCTGATTCCAGCTGAGACAGCATCTGACATCTGTGCCCATAATAAAAGGTCTACAAAAGCAAAACAAATCATGTTTCTGCCTCTATTTCTCCTGCACATTAAAGACTGCTCACCTGGAGTCACGATCTGGGCTCTGAATTGGGTTGCTGCATCTGATGTGATGGAACAAAGAGAGATCAATAGCTGCCACCATAAAAAGTCAATGGAACATAAATTAGGAAAAGAATATTTTCTAACTCTGGCCCCAAGCAGTGACGGGCTGGGTTCAAACCATACTTTTGGTCAATGAAAAGCAGAAAGCAACTTTATTTAACAGCGGGGTAGGTTACACTAGGATTCTATTTTATGCTATCCTGACTTCTCTCCATTGATCTCCAAATAATGAATTGAAGTGCGATGATCCCCTCTAAAGTTAAGCTCCCTACCAAATGTCAGGAAGTTTCTAACTGTGGCTATAGAATTATGTGAGTCTAAGCCACACACTGGGGTCCTCTGACTGTAAACAATTTGAGAACCTATGATGGATCTTGGAGGGTTCGAAGGCAGTCACATTAATATACTCAGGAGTTTTCTAAAGTTGTGTGGTTTAGTTGGCTGCAGAGAAGCAAAATCAGCTCTTCTCTCTTCAGTCATGCCTTTGTCCAACAGGATGAAAAAACTTGAAAAATGTTCAAAATGAAAATAATGCTTTCTTATTTGATGAATAAAACTAATTTAGAATTAGGGATGTAGCTCAGTGTCAGATACCATGTCTAGCATGTGCAGGGTTCTGGGATGGATAGCTAGCTCTGTACCAGACTTAGACCAATGAAGATATTGAAGGGAAATGATTCAAAAAACTCAAGAGATTAGAAAAAAGTAAATGTCAACCATCGTATGATTATCTAGTTTTCACTGGTTGCATGCCAACCAATTTATTTCCATCTTGTTTTCAAATGCAATCACATATGTTTTAAAAGTAATTCAGAATATGGGTAGTTTGTAATCATTATGGTAAAAAAAAAAGTTCTTTCCACTCTCGTTTAGATGGAACAAGATGGAATGATAATGATTAAAATGATCAGCAAACAAGTATAAAGATAGAGAACCTGAGTTTATTTCCCAGCACTGGTGTCAGATGACTTACAATCATCTCTTCCATCTCCAGGGGATTCAACTCCTGCTTCTGGGATCTGTGGCTACCTATACTCAAATAACATTACACACACACACACACACACACACACACACACACACACACACACACACACAGAGAGAGAGAGAGAGAGAGAGAGAGAGAGAGAGAGAGAGAGAGAGAAAGAGAGAGAGAGAGAGAGAGAGAGAGAGAGAGAGAGAGAGAGACTAAAAATAAACCTTAAAAGTTATTAAGCAAGATTTAATGCAAAGAAATGTCATATTAGCTACTGATATGCAGACTGCAGAACATTTTTTATGGTTGTATAAAAAGTTCAAAACCTTTTGATAGGCAGACTTCCTGACCTTGACTACTGATGACTCTCCATATAGGTTAGGATCCTTCTAGGATAACAGAACTGAAAGTCAGAGAGAAGCATCTAGACTCTGCTGACAGCTCCCTACATAGAAATAGGATGGACTACGTATATTGCATTTTCTTTGAAATTTAGTTTATTTTTATGTATGCATGTGTAACTGTGAGTAGATGCCACATGTGGGTCGATGCCTGCAGATGTAAGAAGAGGGTGTCAGATCCCCTTTGAGCTGTTTGAGGTGGGTTCTGGGAACTGAACTCAGGTCCTTTGGAAGAGCAGTCTGTGTTTTAAACTACTGACCAACCAAGTGCCTGTTTTATCTTTAAACTTAATTACAGTTCTTTCTAAGGAGGGATTGGGCATAGGAGGTGGAGTGAATGCCAGCAGTGGTTTCCGTAGCTGAGAAGGTGACAGCTTCATCCTCAGGACCTGCCTCCTTTTCTTAGTGTGGCACTTGTCTTTGCAAGTCACTTAGTGTGCTTTTGTTTTGTGATTGGAAAAAAAAAATTAAAACTCATATAAGCTCCCTGAATTTAAACTAGATTTAACCTCTCTGGATTCATGAACAGAAATGACTGTAATGTTGAAGAAGTAAGCATCTGCAGCATAATAGAACAGCCCTAGGCAGCCACGGGGTTGCACACTCTGAGATCACACGGCACCGGAGCATCTGGGTTATTCACATCATCCCAAACACCTCCCCCCACACTTTCCCAAGTTTTGATGGTTGCACTACTATTTTTGGTCGTTGCTGTAACTTTCAGTCTTATAATCAAACCATTTCTCTGGCTCTATCAATTTTTCTATATCAATCGGTGTATCTTCCAATTACCAACTTCCACCCCCTTCTGTCTCCTGTTCTTAAAGACAATGTCTGTTTTAGCTTCTTTTCCTGCTGGTGAAGGGAACAAAGGTTTATTTTATCTCATAGTTCCAAAATACAGTCCGTCATGTCTGGGAAGTAAAGATGTCAGGAGCTTGAAGCAGTGGGTCACATCACATCCAGTCAGAATGCACAGAGGGATCTATGCTAGTTGGGATCTTTCACAGGAGAAAATGAGCTTTCCCATGTATATGTACATATATATATATGTATGTATACACACATATGCATATGCATATATATATGAGAAATTGTATAACATATGTATGAGAAATTATGTATATAACACACACACACACACACACACAGACATGTTCAAATTGGCCAAATTGATAGCACTGATCCTCAGAAGGTTTCAATATGTAGCCCAGGGTGATTTTGAACCTATGATCCCCCTATCACAGTCTGTTGAGTCTTCTTTGTAAAGATTAATGGTTTAAACCCTTCACTGCCTTGACAGCTTGTGTTCTTCCGGAGTCCGTCTGTGGAAGGCTCATCCCCAGGGTGATGATCCTAAGAGATTGTACCTTTGGGAAATGATAAAGATGGAACTCTCATGAGTTGGGTTTGTGCCCTTTTAGGGAACTCCAGACCAGAGTTCTCTCCTTCTACTCTGCAATAAGGATCCTTTGTGGAAAAGGACATCACCGTCACAGACTGCCTTAGGTGATTACTTCATCGTGGGTTGCTCAGCCCACAGAACTGAACTATGAAAGACTAAATGTCTGTGTTTTTTTTTTTTTTTTTTTTGTAAATTACCCAGTTTCAAGTATTCTGTTAGAGTCTCACTAATGAACTAAATTATCTGGCCAACTGTGCCATGGCTTACCATCATTAAAGGAAATAATTTGAACATATCTTTTGTAGCCATAGATAATGCCTTCCATATGGTAGCTCGTAGGTCAATTTTGAATGCAAAAAATTTCCTTGATTCTTCTCCATCATATTTATTTTCTGAGCAAGATGACTCAAAGAATCCAGAGCTTACTGATGTGGCAAGTCTAGCTAGGACCCTGGGAATTCAATCTCCCTTCCTAAGCACCTGAGTTATAGGTGGACTTCTATCCTACTTCTCCTTGCGTCCAAGGTATCTGAACTCAGATCTGCATGCTTGTAACCCCGTTTTACACACTGAGCTATCTCCGCAGCCCCTATATCTTACTAAAGAGCTGTTTGAGAATACCAGTCAAGTTGAGATAAAAGTAAAGATTTTTCAAATAGCCCCTGTCTTTACCCCATTCACATAGAACATTTGCTGTAACTGTCCATCATGCATTGCCATGCCGTCATTACCCCAAGTTTATCCTTTATGCTAAGCTCCACTTTTGGTATTTTACATTCTGTGAATTTTAGCCAATGCAGAATTAATGTACCATTCTTATCCTATCATAGTTTTACCCTACTGAAAATCCTCTGAGCTCCTCTTCACCCTTCCACTCTGCCCTAGTCTACAGCAGCTACTGATTGTTTGCTCGATGGGTCTTTCTCTAAAAAATGCTTTCATTCAAATGGAAAGATGTACTATGTAACCTTTTCAGATTGACTTATTCCACTTGGCAACAGGTATTTCAGTCTTTTCTATGTCTTTTCATGGTTTGGTACTCATTTTTCATTGGTGATGAATAATTGTGCATTGTCTAGAAATTGTACACTTTAGTTATTTATTTCTATTCACAAACCTACAAAAGGATATGTCAGTTATTTTGAAACTTAGGCAATCATTAATAACTTGCTGTTCTTTCCAGATTTATGTACAGGTACACAGCTCCCTTAGAAATATCTGTTGACATGCCTTCATGCTGAATTTTCTCCCTCAGCCACATTCAACCTCATAACAAGCTCACAATTCCATTCCTTCTGTTGTCATTTTTTTGTGTGTGTTCTACTATTTCTTTTTATTTATTTATTTATTTTAATTATTATTATTTTCTTTATTTACATTTCAAATGCTATCCCGAAAGTTTCCTATACCCTCCCTCCACCTCTGCTCCCCTACCCACCCACTCCCACTACTTGGCCCAGGCCTTGCCTTGTGCTGGGTCATATAAAG
>NC_034590.1:130473817-130475361 GCF_900095145.1 Mus pahari | reverse complement strand
CCTGGGGACTGGTCCCGGCTGAACACCCCTCCTTGGGCGGGGAAAGGCGCCGGATGACCAGAACTAGACACGGGTTCCTTCCCAGAAGCTGTGACTCTTCTCCAGTCCACCCTTTCCCTGGCAGAGTACTCTACTATTTCTTTTTTTATCAGTCTTAGAACTTGTGTCTTTCTGCTTATGCTTCCTAACTGTTCTTGCGTGTGGTCTGCTTTATCCACCTGACCTTTGAGCCTATGAGCCTTGGTTGGGTTACATTCTCAAGGTATTAATCTTCAAATCCTCTCCATAGCGGAGTATGATTTTGATGTGTACTTTGTCTTTTCAAACTGCATGGATGTTGTCAGGGCTGTTTATTGGGCACAAGACATCAATTAGTGTGCTCACCCCTTGCCACCCCTCCCTGTTCCCAGTTTCACGGGAACTTAAGGGTTCTTTGGAAAGTCAGTTATGTTGAATGGTGTTTTGCTGGAGCCAACATGAGAAGGAGTGTTTTCCCGAAGCAGATAGGAGTGAAAGGACATTTTGGTAAAGCAGACGTGTGAAGGAGTGTTTCACTGAAGCAGACACAGGTGAAAGGCGAAGGCAAACTCACAGAGGAATGTTTTGCTGAAGTAAACACAGGTGAAAGGATGTTCTGCTAAAGCAAGCACATGAAAGGACACATGATGAAGGATTCTTCGTTAACGACAGAGATGTATTGGTCTGCCTTACACGTGATGTTGAGCTCCATTTGTCGGGATTTCATAGAAAAACACAGCAAAAAACATCTGGTGGTGTGCTGCAGATTTTTTGCCATTTCTGCAGACACAGGCTGATAGGCAGAATGATGTCAACTGAGGCAGACACACTTGCTGAGGCAAGGCACATGCAAGACGTATGGAGGACGTGTGATGTTTGGAGGGAACAGAAAAAGGACTCAGTGGACAGTGACACGAGCCTGGGAGCTTGGCTTGCTTGCATAAATATATGCTTGTAGGTCTTGAGTCGTCACTGATCTCTGCCAAGAACTTTTCCTGGGGTCCCTGTTGGTTCTGGTCCTTCCTGCTGACTCCTGTTGAGGCTGAAGCCTGGCTGTCTTTGCTAGGTAGTGCCACCACTGCTGCTGATTCATGTTTGCTATCCGGACTCTACTGAACTAGACTGCTGGTGTATCCATGAAATGTTTACGGGTGGATCGAGCTGCTGTTGCTGCCTTGTGAACTGTACTTATTTCCTGATAATGCAGATGAGGTATGCATCAAGGAACCATTTCTAAACAGTTCCACTTCAATCAGATCCTTTCTTTTCCACTACCTCTGGTGGGTGGTAGGCTAGAAGGGGGGTTAAAGCATTTACGAACCATCATTAAAAATAGGCATTGAAAAAAATTAAAGTTACACAGTTGCCTGTAGTTCTTTGTGCAGGGTTGAGGCATTGTAGAGTTTGTTTGGTTTTTTTTTTTTCCATGTAGTTTGGCCATCAAACATGCCAAAGGGTTTTCTTTTAAATTTTTATTATATTTTTCTTTTCCGTTTTTCCTTCCTTCCTTCCTTCCTTCCTTCCTT
>NC_034590.1:130471825-130473747 GCF_900095145.1 Mus pahari | reverse complement strand
CTCCCTCCCTCCCTCCTTTCCTTCCTTTCTCTTTTTGAGCTAGCCTATATGTCTGAAGCTGCAGAGAGCACACGGTTGATACTGTGGTGGAAGTGTGTAGGGGATGGAAAGGGGTCTACAGTCCCCCAATCAGGCCAGCGATCTGACCCTGTACTTCTGCAACAGGAATGTAAAAAGTACATATCATTTTTTTCTCCAGGTTGGCTAAGTTGGCTTCCCCCCTTAGTAACTAACCATGATTAAAAAAAGAAAAACTCAAGCAAATTCGAGTCTATTAAATAATTTGTACCTCAGAGGGGCTGAACTGAGGAAAGACGTTAACTGAAGTAATTATATTTTAATTAAAAAAATTTATTCTGAGGATTTTTTTTCCTTTTCCTTAAAACACAAAACACAGCACGTCATGAAGCCATTGTTCCTCAGTGCCAGAAGCAAGAGCAGAGTTCGTCTCTCAGCGTCACTGTGAAGAGCTGGTAGAATTCAGCTCCCAGAACCTGCTTGGGTCCTCCTTAGAATTAGGTCCTGGAGAACTCTCACTTTTGCCCTGTCCCCACCTGGTCTCTATGCCTTTGGTGCAGTGCAGAGTCTTTTGCTTTGACACCTGCTTTCAGGGTGCTGTCACACTGGTCAGCTGTGGTCCTGCCCAGGACCCATGTCAGGAACTTTAGGGCAGTGGTTTGTTCTGACACCTGACTTCTCATGTGTGTCTAAGAAGAAGTTGCTGATCTTTCCGTCTGTTCAACTCTTTTCTTGTTATTGCAGAGGACCCCCAGGCTTCTTACCTGCTGGGATGGAATCTGAGAGAAACATTCTTTCTATAAAAAGAGGTTTATCTTGATTTCTATAATTTGCTGTGTTGGTTTCCTGATTGCTCTGAAATCCTGAAATGTATTCTGATACGATTACTATTTTAGGCATTAGGTTTTCACTATTCCTTGTAACCTACCATTTACTATTTAAAGCATTTTCATACATGTACAACATTGTACTTTGCTCACAGCCCCCATTGTGTTCTCTGGCCAGCATTTTGTTTGATTTTACTGATAGACAACTTCAAGTAATTCCTAGGAAAGAACATACGAGGAGCAAACATTTGGGTTGGAAATGATTTTATTTTGCATTCTTGCTTGAACCAATAGTTTGTAGAATTTGGGATTTGAAATTATTTCCCTTTGGTCTGGCAAATCTTATTCTATGGCTACTTAGCACTCACTGTTGTTCACGGTGAGGCGGAAGCTGAAGTTTCATTCCCCGCATGATGTTGAGTTATTTCGAAAGTCTAAAATGTACTTGTTAGTGTCTTTTAGATTCCTTCCACTTTCATTTCATCTGAACATGCATGTCTTTCAACTTTGAAAATAATTTCAATTTTCAAAATAATTTTCTTTTGAAATTTCAAAAGTCTTTCTGTTATTTTAAGATGGTGAAATTCTTGATCTTTTGGGGGCTTTTTCCCCCAAGGCTTAATATCTTGGATAATGCTTGTGGTTTAATTCTAAATTTTCAAAAGATTTACCATGCTGGTTTTTCCTACACAATACATTTTCCACCTTAACTTTCTAATATAAAAGATTTTATCATCATAAAATTTTAAAATAATTTCATGTTAATTTTGATACTCTTATGTTTCCCCCTTGTATATGTACTTTTATATCTCCTACTGTAAGCTGTTTGGAATTAAGCTGACAATGTAATGGATGTTACCTCTAAATACTTTCTCTTTTTTTTCCAATTTTTATTAGGTATTTACTTCATTTACATTTCAGATGCTATTCCCAAAGTCCCCTAGATCCTCCTCTCTCTGCTCCCTTACCCACTGACTCCCACTTCTTGGCCCTGGTGTTCCCCTGTACTGGGCATATAAAGTTTGCAAGACCAAGGGGCCTCTCTTCCCAATGATGGCTGACTAGGCCATCTTCTGC
>NC_034590.1:130470822-130471814 GCF_900095145.1 Mus pahari | reverse complement strand
GCCCTTTCTAACTCTGTGAAGAATTGGGTTGGAATTTTGATGGGGATTGCATTGAATCTGTAGATTGCTTTTGGCAGGATGGCCATTTTGACTATGTTAATCCCGTCATTCCATGAGCATGGGAGATCTTTCCATCTTCTGAGATCTTCTTCAATTTCTTACTTTAGGGATTTGAAGTTCTTATCATACAGATCTTTCAGATAGTTAGAGTCACAGTAGTATTTTATATTATTTGTGACTATTGTGAAGGGTGTTATTTCCCTAATTCCTTTCTCTTCCCGTTTGTCCTTGAAATGTAAATAAAGATAATATCTAAAAAAAAAATAGAAAAGGGAGTCTTAGCTGTAAGGCAAAACAGCTGATAGTTGTTTTTAATTCCTAGAAAATTCTCTACCATTGGGTTCAGCAAATGACAAAATGCTTTTTATCTTAAAATTATAGCTATAAAAAGTAAAATTATTTGATTGGTCTAAATTTGTAAGATTCGTGTAGCCACTTAATTTGGTTTTTGACTGTTGTTTGGTTTTTGACTGGTGTAAATGTGCTCTGCATATCTTGGTCATAGAATATTGGCTTAAAAATTATTGGGTGTGATCAAAAGCGTATAACCAGTTACAAGAAGGTTAGCTTTAAATTGATAACTCAGGATTGGAGTTGTTGTAAGTATAAACACGTGGCAAAAACCAGCTCAGAAAACTAGGCCTCTAAGATAATTCTAATTGAGAAAATTTGCACTGTCATGCATTCATAGGCATAAATGTCCAAATTTTGTAACATTAAAGTGATGCTTTTGGTATTGATTTTTAAGATAATAAATTGTTTAAAATTGGGTTTTGCTTACCAAAAGTTTCATATATATGTATATGAATATATATATATATATATATATTCTAACATTGCATAAAAACTTAAAAATTATGGTTAAAATTGCCAATGTTCCGTTGACTGCAGCTTGCAGCTTGATTGCAAATTTTAGATCTTTAATTCACCTA
>NC_034590.1:130468789-130470547 GCF_900095145.1 Mus pahari | reverse complement strand
ATTGTTCACCTGTAATCTGTCCTCACTGCAGGAGGGCCAAGTCTCAGACCAAATGCTCAGATTAAAAAATATTGACATTTGAGTTAATGCAAAGCTCAGAGAAGCCTCAGGGAAGCTTGTGTGGCTTTCTTTTGTTTTGCAAACAGTGCCTAGGGAAGTTCTTGCCTTCAGGAATCTCTTTTTAGCTATAAGAACATTGTTGCAGTTTTATCCAGATGTTGTTCTAAATAAAGTTTTAATTCAAAATTTATAAAAGGTCAATCATAAAGACATTACAATCTGGCTTGCTTAGTTCATATAAAATTATTATAGATTGAAAAGTTTGGTTTTTTTTCTTTGCATCCTGATAACTGTAAAGGGTTTGCTTCTAGTGAACTGGTAATCACTGGAAAATTTTGCCTCTAGGTATGGCTAATATAATTTTACATTATGTAAGAACAATTTTCATTGTCTCTACTTCAGTACAAGAAGCTAAGAGTTTGAATTTTTCAGTGTGGAAAGTATTTTATTAGCTAAGGCCTCTAAAGGGAAGTTTACTTCAAATCTTTGCTCACACAATGAGCTTTAAAGTTCTGGGGAGTAGTTTGCTCCATAAGATTCAGAGGCCATATCTTTTTGATATTTAAGGTTTTAGTTATACTAGGAAATTGTGTTATAGAAAATTTAAGAGCAAAAAATTGATTTGTTTCAAAATTTTTATTTTCCAAAACTTCCAAGAGATGTTAATTGGCTAAGACCTTACTGTAAGGCCTTAAAGTAATTTAAACCTTTGAATGTTACCTTGAGAGACACAAATTAATTGGTAAAGAACAAAAGGTTTTACAGAAAATAAAGGAAGCTTTTATAATTGTTATCAATTATAATCATTGGTTACTAAATATTAGCTGCTTATTTTAGTTATGGTTATTAAATGTGCCCACAGTGATTGTTTGGCAAGAGAAAACATTAATGTAAAATCATCTTTCTTAACCTCAAAGGCTGCTATGGTGCTAATAAAGAATTGTAAGATAAATTCATGTATCTTAGAAAAACTATAACAAAAAATGTGTCTTAAAAACCTGACCAAGTGTCTGTTCCTTGTTCTAAACAGCACTTCTATGGAAAAAAGTGTATGTGAGTTGGATCACATGTTTATTCTTTTTAGTTTCCTCTTGCTTCAGCACAGATCATTAAATTGTGTGCTCTATACGGTGTTTTAAAATATTGAATAATCAAGCTTTAATTCGTATATTAATATTCAATGTATCTCAGAGCTTAAAATTGCTTAAAAATTGTTCGTCCCTTAGATACTATAAATTCTCAAATTTGTCGCAAATTTGCAATTGTTTATGCATATACAACTCATAAAAAATACTGTTCTTTTAAGAAGATTGTCTTTGGACATGTAAGAAATTGTCCTAGCTTGCCTGGAGAAGACCTCTTAAGGTAATGCCATGCTAAATTTATATCCCGGCCAGATTTTATACCTTACACAAGAATAATTAACTATATAATCTCATTCTTTACATCATCAAAATAGGAATGGCTTAAGATAAAATTTTGGATTTTCAGAGAATGTGCATGTCAAATTTTAAAAATTTTTTCTTAGTGTCCCCAGCTTCTACTTATTTCCACATAATGGTGTTAATTCTTGAGGACTTAATCAATTACTGCAAATGGATACTCTTATTTCTGATTAATAAATAAATAAAATATACACATGTGACTATTAATAGCTTTTCAGGCTTTCTGCTCTATAGAGAAACAACTAAAAGTGTA
>NC_034590.1:130459516-130466948 GCF_900095145.1 Mus pahari | reverse complement strand
GCACAGACTCTTAGTAAAATTTAAGAAGCCTTGAACAGAAAATCATGTCTCAGCATCCATTATTTCTCTCGCTGTTTTCTCCCATACAGCTCCTGCCTCCTACTCAGGAACCCAGTTAGTATGGCTGCAGGCGGCTACAATGCTGTTCTTGTGGCTTTCTTCTTTTAGGTTTGTTGAAGGATTACGTTCTTGCTTCTTCTAGGGCATAGTTTACATCCTTGCATTGGTGTTTTCCTGTTATCATCCTTTGAAGGGCTGGATTCATTGAAAGATATTGTGTGAATTTGGTTTTGTCATGGAATACTTTGGTTTCTCCATCTATGGTAATTGAGAGCCCTAGGTGACCCAGTGCTGGCGCAGACCGGAAGGGACTTGTGCCCCTGGTCAGGCTAGCTCTCTGCTTCCCTAGTGCTGTCTCAGGTCCTGCACACGATTGGATTGGAGAAGATGTTGTGTTCTACTCACCAGTGACCCAAAGATTGCATGGGCATTCCTCTAGGGACCGTGGAGGGTGTCTGCCAACTCTGCGCTCCTAGGTGACCCTGTGCTGGCTTAGACAGGATGGGACTTGTGCCCCTGGTCAGGCTAGCTCTCTGCTTCCCTAGTGCTGTCTCAGGTCCCATGCCCGCGATTGGATTGGAGCAGATGTTGTGTTCCACTCACCTGTGATCCTAAGATCGCTTGGGCAGTCCTCTAGGGACCTTGGGGGTGTCCGCCCACTCCACGCCCTAGGTGACCAGGTGCTGGTGCAGACTGGAAGGCATTACCCCTAAATATTTTCAAATGCATTTTTTAATAAGGACACTATTTCCCTAATAATCATAACACTATTTTAACAACCAAAAAAATTATAATTACTGCTAACACATTGTATTTAGTCTGTGTTCAATTTTCTCAATTTTATGCATATTAAACATAGATTCGTTTAAGATTTGTGTACTGCACTTAGTTGAGTTGGCTCAGTCATTCATTCTCAGAAGTCATCCTTCTTCATTCTAGATTTACCTGATCTTGTGCTCCCGGTTGTCATTAAATGTATTTCTCTAGTTTTATATCTGTCTTATCTGAATTTGGGCCTAAAGAATTTATTATGTGCAGGTAAGTTATTGTTCCACGAATGGTTTGTTAAATTCATGTATTCCATATTGTGCCATGGAAGAAGGCATGTGACATCAGGTTTTCCTGCAGTCACATTATAGCTGGTTATCTTGTTCAGGGTTGCTCTCTAGGTTCCTCACTGAAATGATCTCAGGATTTGATGTTTGCAATTACTAAGCAGTTTTTAGTGCAATTGATTTTCTTTTCTTTCTTTTTTTTTTTTTAAATATTTATCCAATTTTATTTTTCAAGTATGTTATTATTTTTTCTTTTTTTAAAAACAATTATTTATTTACATCCCAAATGCTGCCCCCTCTCCCAGTGTCCCCATCCCTCTTTCCCTTTACGTCTGGGAGGGTGGGACCCCCCTGAGTATTCCTCCTACCTTGGCACATCAAGGCTTTGTAGGATTAAGTGTATCCTCTCCCCCTGAGGCAGGACAAGGCAGCTCACTGCAACATATGTGCTGGGGCCTCAGTCCAACTCCTGAATGCTCTTTAGTTGGTGGCTCAGTCTCTGGGAGCTCCTAAGGGTCCAGGTTATAAAAATCTTTAAGTAGATGGAGTTTTAAAAAATATTTATTTACTTTTATTTTTTTATATGTGTCAGGGTTTTGTCTGCATGTAGGTAAATCCACCATGTGGATGCCTAGTACTCATTGAGGAGCAGAGAGAGCATTGGACCCTTTGGAAGTAGGATTACAGACAATGTGAGTCACCATGTGAGTGCTTGAAAACAAATCTATTCCTTTACAAGAACAGCTGGTGTTCTCCAACCCCTCACCAGATGTTTTTAAATATCAATTAATGGTGCTTGTCCAAGTCCATTTTTTTATTGTAAATTGCAAAATGAGGGCTAGAGAAAAGGCTCAGTGGTGAAGAGCTCATACTGTTCTAGTAGGTGATGTGAGTTCATTTCCCATCATCCACATCCTACAGCCCATGATCATCTATAAGTCTAGCTTTAGGGGGATCTTATACCCTCTTCTGATCTCTGTGCACAATCCTATATGTGTGTATGCATGAGCTCTCTGTCTCTGTCTCTGTATCTCTCTGTCTCTCTGTCTCTGTCTGTCTGTCTGTCTGTCTGTCTGTCTCTCTCTCTCTCTCACTCTCACACACACACACACACCAATAAAACAAAGATACCAATAAAATATTAGAGATAATAAAGTGATCATCTGTTTAACTTGATTTGTACATGTTAATGGGCATTGGTGTTTGGTCTTTTTTGAGTTTCACTAAAAACTCACAAAGAATTTACTTTGTGTTAAGGTCTCCAGTATCCCAGGCTGGTCTCATATTTACTATATAGTTGAGAATGACCCTGAGTCTCAGATTCTCATGCCTCTATCTCTTGAGTATTAGGATTATAGTGTATGTCACCATGCCTGGTTTAAGTGGTGCTATAGATAAACACAGGGATTTAAGTATATTAGTTAATCTGCCCTCTGATTTATATCCTCATCCTTTCAAAGACTTACTAATGCTGCAACTAATTATAATGATTTTTTTTTTTTTTTTTTTTTTGGCTTTTCGAGACAGGGTTTCTCTGTGTAGCCCTGGCTGTCCTGGANCTCACTNTGTAGACCAGGCTGGCCTTGAACTCAGAAATCCACCTGCCTCTGCCTCCCAAGTGCTGGGATTAAAGGCGTGTGCCACCATGCCCGTCTTATAATGATTATTCTTTATGGTGGCTGTTGTCTTAAACTTCAGCATTAAGACATGATAGCTTAGGCTCATAATATCCATTACCCTGACTCAGCTGATCTTTGAGATAGTTACTACTCCATTGACACAAGAGATTATAGAATTTGGGACAGGATTTAATTCATGAGGTATTTATAGATTATAAAGCCTGTCTGGTGTAGATTTAGTAAAAACAATTCCCCCTTCCATAGGCTGCCTCTTCACTCTGGGGTTGTTTTCTTTGCTGTATAAAAGCTTTTAATTCTAGGCAATCCCATTTGTTAATTCTTGCTAGCATCTCCTGGACTATCAGTGCCTTACTCCATCAGATTTTCTATAGCTAACCTATAGGTCGTGTTCTCGATTAATGGTTGATGTGGGAAGAGTCATTCCACTGTTGGTGGAATAGCCCCTGAGCATATGGTGTGTAAGAAAGCAAACCAAGGAGAGCAAGCAAGTAAGCATCCTTCCTCCATGATTTCTGCTCCTGAGTGTAAACTGTAAGGCAAATAAATCCCTTTCTTCCCAGGCTGCATTTGGTTATGGTGTTCTATCAGGGTGGTAGAAAAAGTAACTCTAAAATTCACTTGGATGCAAAGAAAAAAATCCTGACTATCTAAATTAATTTTGTATAGAAAGAGTTGTGCTGGAGGATCATAACACCCAATCTTGAACTACACTACAGGGCACTAGTAACAAAACCAACATGGTGCTCATATCAAAAAAGCATGTAGACGAATAGAATAGAATAGAATAGAATAGAATAGAATAGAATAGAATAGAATAGAATAGAATGGAATGGAATAGAATAGAATAGAATAGAATACCAAGAAATAAACTCACACAACTATAGTGACTTACTCTTTGGCAATGGTGTAAAAAACATGCTCTGCTGAAGAGATAGCCTATTCAACATATGGTGCTGGGAAAACTCAATATCCATATGTCAAAAAATGAACTCCACTTGGGAAGTAGAGGTAGGCAATTGCTATGAGTCTGAGGCTCATCTGGTTTATATAGTTAGTTCTAGAACTAACTATGTAGTTAGAGTTGCATAGCAAGATCCTATTCCCTACCCCACAACACACACACACACACACACACACACACACCTTGATTCATATCTTTCAATCTGCATAAAAATCTACTTAAAATATACCAGAGACCTTAATGTGAGATTTGGACTTTGAAACTACCAGGCAACAGGTATAAAAACGAGTTCATGGTCTCAGAGTAAGCACAGACTTTCTGAATAGGGCACTGATAGTCCAAGAGATGCCAGCAAGAATTAACAAATGGGACTGTCTGGAATTAAAAGCTTTTGTACAGCAGAGGAAACCACCCCAGAGTGAAGAGGAAGCCTATGGAAGTGGGGAATTGTTTTTTCTAAATCTACAACAGACAGACATTAGAATCTATAAATAAGTCATGAAATTAAATTCTACCCCAAATCTTCCAATCTCAAATGAGCTAGTAAAAGGAAAGCTACTTGTAAAATGAAGAAATACAAGTGTCCAAAAACTATTTGAGGAGAAGGGCATAAGAGAGGGTCACGGAGGGTGAAAAATGTAATGGGAGTTTTCCCACTATACCACTGTAGCATGGTGTGCTGTGGGCTGATCATACTCACTCACCCACCCAGAAGCTATCTTTAGATCTGAGAATGAAACACATACACATATTTGTTTATTTTTAAAATGCCTTAGCTACCTCAAAGGCTGGGCACTCCTAAACCTTCCCCTGGTTCCAATGGCCACTTACCAGAAATCTCACAATGCAGGTAGGCTTTATATCCTGCCCAGTCATCCAGATTCTGTATTTCTTCCCCCCCCCCCCCGTCTCCTAGCCTGTGCAATTCTAAGGGTACTGCCCCATCTCCCTTTGCCCAGCCATTGGCTCCTGGCATCTTTATATTGGCCACTGGCATCTTGATAGCTCAAAAACTAATTGGGGGCAAGGACTTTTAGTTTTTGGACATGCAGATTCTCTTGAATCAAAGCAATTGAACCAATCTCCAACAGAAAAAGATTCAAAGAGTTTATTGTATACAAATGTGAAATTCCCATAATTAAAAAGAGAGAGAAAAAAAATTGAAAAAAGTGTTTAACATACTTAGCAACATGAAAAATGCAAAATAAAACTACTTTGAGATTCTATTTCACCCTAGTCAGAAAGGCTGTCATCAAGAAAAAAAATGACAAAAAGATACAACCCCCAACACACAAAGGGGACTATGGTAAGGGATGAAGAGGTTCGAAGAGGAGATAGGAGAGGTAACAGCATCTGTGACATGAGAGCAGAATTGGGTTGGGATGGGGAATTACTGTATTCAGGTTACAGAAAGGGACTAATGATAGAGCAATGGAGGACTGGGAAGGCAGTGTGACAGAGAGCAAGAACAAAGTATAATGATACATATTTATTTTTATATATGAAAATGTCACAACAAAATATTTCTTCTTTGCTAACCCTCAAAATTAATAAAAATCAATGATAAGTTTAAAAAATCATTGATATAATTGCCTGTTCCCTACTAAAATGTGAAATTTACTGTATGATTGTAAAGAAATATTTTCATGTCACAGCCATGGTTAACACCTAGTTACACTAAACTCTTTACATAAAATTGTTTCTGTTTACATATTAGTCTGGTGGTTTGAATAAGAACTGCCTCAGAGGCTCGTATGTTTGAGTACCTGTCTCTAGTTGGAAGTTTTGGGAAGGTTAGGAGGTGTGGCCTTGTTGGAGGAAGTGTGTCACTGGGGGGAAGGCTTTGAAGTTTTAAATGTCCAATCCACTTCAGTTCACTCTCTCTCTCTCCATCTCATGGTTGTCGCAACACATTCATACTCCCTGCCACGATAGTCATAAACTCTTTCATCTGTAAGTAGCCTTAGTCTTTTCACAGCAGTAGAAAAGTAGCTAAGATAATAGTTATGCTTTTATCTTCTCACCTGACAGTAATATATGGACATGATCCATACATTAAAAATCATGAAAAGAGTTCTTCAGAGAAATCTTCTAGCTGAAGTCTTTTCATTTCTATACATTCTAAAAAGTGATGAGTTAATTTTTGCAATCTGTGTGTTTTTGTTTGATTTCCTCAAATGAATAGCACACACACACACACACACACACACACACACACACCACCTTTGCACACACATATACACATATGTACACACACATACACACACTGTTATTTTATTACAAAAAGAAAGCATATGTATTGTTATATTGTTTTGATACTTTCTCATTTTATGTCAATTTTATTTTTATTTAATGTTTTAAAAATGTCTTATAAAGTAGCCCAGACTGGCTTAGAATTTTAGGCAATACTCCTGTCTTCATCTCTGGAGTTCTGGGATTAATTCAGCTGTGCAGCACACACCTGGCACCCCATTAATCCTTAGCGGTGTATTTCCTGTTTTATAAATGTCTTGCTTGTTCTGTAACTTTGACTAATGGTCACATGAATCAATTCTAACATTTCATTTTTTTGCAAAAGGCTATGGCAAATGGTTTTGAACATAGTGTTTTTTTTTTATATTTGTATCTTCGAGATAGAATTATATTTCTTGTCTTATGTGTAATGGGTGTTTTGTTTTCATGTATGTCTGTGTATTATGAGTGTGCCTGGTGACCACATACATCAGAAGAGACCAGTACTGTAGTAACAGACAGCTGTTAAACAACATGTGAGTTCAGGGAATTGAACCTGGGTCCTCTGTGAGAGCCAAGGTGGAGTTCTAGTGGTAGGATTTCTGTGTCAAAAGCTAAATGCTTATGTCTTACTTTTATCAACAAATTTTTATATAGTTGTGTAGTTTTCTATTCTTATCAGAAATGTGTGCAAGTTTTTGTTTTTTCCCAGTTTTGCTGACTGAGTGCGTTGTTAACCTTCAGAATTTCGCCAATTTTGTAGGTGAGAAATGTCTTCTCAGTGTTGTTTTCGTTTGTATTTCTCTTGTGATAGAAAAACTGAACCTCTTTTAGGTGTCAGGATTACATGTATTCACTTTTCTATGAGTTATCTCTATCCCATTTTTTGATTCATTTTCTTTTTTCCTCTTTCTTTCTGGTTGTTAAACAGATACCAGGGTGATCATAAATGTGATGCAAGTTGGAATTGTATTCTTCTAATGTGAATCCATCTCTTGAGGGTTTTTTTGTTCTTTTTTTTTTTTTTGCCGTTGTTTCCTTTATATAGTTAAAATTTCAGTCTTTCTTGGATTATTTTAGGTTCTAACACAAAGCCAGAATGTTTAGTATTATTGCAATTTTTATACTGAAAGACTGCAATTTTCATCCTTTCAAGTTCTAGAATATTAATCTTCATAGTCTTTTAAAAAAATTATTACATTTTTATTATTTAAACAATTTTTAAATTTAAGTATATTTTGATCATATTATTTCCTGCCACCAAGTCCTTTCAGATCCTCTCAGCCTCTCTATACAACCAACCTGAAGTTCTTTCTAAAAAACAAACAAAACTCCAAAGCCTAGGAAAAAATACAATAACACTCAATAGGAAATAACAACAAATCAAACTGTACCAAATAAAAATACACACACACACACACACACACACACACACACACACAGAGAGAGAGAGAGACAGAGAGAGAGAGAGAGAGAGAGAGAGA
>NC_034590.1:130458364-130459471 GCF_900095145.1 Mus pahari | reverse complement strand
GACAGAGACAGAGAGAGAGACAGAGAGAGAGACAGAGACAGACAGACACAAAACTGTGGAGTCCATTATTGGTTGGTCAAATAGATATACCTAGTGTCATTCTATTGGAGAAAAATGATTTTTCTTCTACCAGTAGACAAAAATGACAGTTCAGTTTTTAACATTTACAGAACTAAAGGAGTTGAAGGGATTAGCAGCTCCATAGGAGATACAGTATGAACCAAGCAGTATCCCCAGAGCTCCCAGGGATGAAACCACCAACCAAAGAGTACACATGGAGGGATCTATGGCTCTAGCCGTATATGTAGCAGAGGGTGGCCTTGTCAGACATCAGTGAGGCCCTTGGTCCTGGGAAGGCTCGATGCCCTAGTGTAGGGGAATGCCAGGACAAGGAAGCAGGAGTGGATGGGTTGGTGAGCAGGGGGAAGGGGATGGGATAGGGGTTTTTCAGAAAGGAAACCAGGAAAGGGGATGACATTGGAAATATAAATAAAGAAAATATCTAATAAAAAATGAAAACATATAACAAGATAAACTATAAGAAGATGAAAGAAAACTATGACATTGAAGTTGGGCAGGACAAACTAACAGAAGGAAAAGAGCTCAAGAGAAGACATAAGATCCGGAGACCTCCTTGTTTGCATAATCATGAATACAAAAGAAAGAAACAAACAAACATTAAACTGGAAGCCATAATATAAACACAGAGGACCAGGTACAGACCTGTGCAGGCCTTTTGTATACTGCTTCAGTCTCTGTGAGTTCATATGTGATTTGATCATGTTGATTTAGAGTGCCTTGGTTTTTTGTTTGTTTTGGTGTCCTCCATCTCCTCTCCTCTTAGATTCTTTCAATCTTCTCTTCCATGGGCTTTCCTAAACTCTGAAAGGATGGATTTGATGGAGATACCCTTTTTATGGCTGACAGTTCTCATTCTCTATGTAATGTCTGGTTGTAGGTCTCTACATTTGTTCTTATTTTCCACAGGAAAAAGTTATCTGATGATGGTTGAACAAGACACTGATCTATGAATATAACAGAATGTCATTAGGAGTCATTTTATCAGAACATTTTCCTCCCTCCCTCCCTCCCTCCCTCCCTCCCTCC
>NC_034590.1:130455562-130458091 GCF_900095145.1 Mus pahari | reverse complement strand
CTCCTCCCCTCCCTTTCCTTCCCTTCCTTCATTTTTAGGAGCAGTCTTATTTGGTTTTGCCCTAGGCTCCTGGATTATCTAGTCTTAGGTTCTTAGACAACCAAGCAGTGTCTGGTATTGGTTTCATCTTCTGGATTAGACCTTAGGTCAGATCAGTTATTGGTTGAATACTTCCCCCAAGCTTTTTGCCACTATTGATCCAACATATCACACAGGTAGTACACCACTGTGACAATGGATTTGTGCCCGTCTTCTTATTCACATATCTCTTTTGGTAGTGTGAAGGGTACCTCCCTCCTTCTTCCAATAATGCTGGAGCATAGGGGTGAAGGCTCTATGTACATACCAGCTCGACTTCTTCATATTCAGTGAGTTGTGCTGGTGTTGTCTTCAGCAATGGGGCTTTGCTGTTAGTTTGTGGAGAGAAACATATAGTCTTGTCAACACCATGGGTTGTTTGGGGATTCCTGTGGGGTGCCTTTGTTCAAAACTGGAATTGGAAGCTACTGTTTGGTGACAATAGATGGCCAATTAGAACTCAGTCTCCCCTGTTATTGGGTGACTTCATTTAGATCACCTTCATATAGGTATATATTTTAGAATGTTTCTATTGTATTAGGTTTCCATACTATTCCTCAAAAGTCACTTAACTAATAATCTCTCCCTATATTCCCTCCTACAACATTTTTCTCTTTTCCCTCCTTACTTGACCCTTGCATTCTAGGCCACCCATCTATCCATAAATATCTATTCTATTTTCCTTTCTAGTGAGGTCTATCTGTTCTCTCTAGTTCCTTACTCTATACCTACTCTTTGTGGATCTATGGATTATAGCCTGGTTATAGTCAACTTAACAGCTAATATCCACATATAAGTGAATACATACCATCTTTCTGGGTCTAAGGCACCTCACTCAGGATGATTTTTTTTCTAGTTCTATTCATTGGCTTGAAAATTTCATGATGCGCCCCCTCTCTTTTTAAATGGCTGGGTAATACTTTATTGTGTAAATCGGCATTTTCTTTACCTGATGTTTTTGGTTGCACTTCCACTAGCAATGCATGAGTGTTCCTCTTACTCCATGTGCTTGCCAGCATGAGCTGTGTCACTTGCTTAGCCATTCTGACAGGTGTAAGATGAAATTTCAAGGTAGTTTTGAATTGCATTCCCTTAATATCTAAGGGTTTCTCAGCCATTTGAGGTTCTTCTATTGACAATTCGGTTTCAATCTGAACAGAATTTTTTAAATTGGGTTATTTGTTTTTTTAAAATCTAGTTTCTTGAGTTCTTTTATATATATATATATATATATATATATATATATATATATATATATATATATACATATATATATGTATATACATATACATATATATATACATAGATATGTACCCACACCCACCCACACACACATGATATGAGCTTTTATCAGATGTATAGTTGGTAAAAATCTTTTCCCATTTTATCAGCTGCCACTTTGAGTAGCTGTGTCCTTTGCTATGTAGAAACTCTTCGGTTTCATGAGCTTCTGTTTATTAATTGCTGATCTTAGTACCTGTGCTAATGATGTTGTAGTCACAGTCTTCTCATGTGTCAATGCAGTCAAGGCTATCCCCTGCTTTCTCTTCTATCAGACTCAGTGTATCTGGTTTTATGTTGAGGTATTTGATCCATTTAGGGTTGAGTTTTTTGCAGACTGATAAATATGGATGTATTTGCACTCTTCTAAATGCAGCTCTATAGAATCATTACTAGAACCATTTGTTGAAGATTTTGTCTTTTCCAATGTGTATTTCTGGCCTCTTTTTTTTTTTTTAAAAAATCAGCTGGCTACAGGTATGTATGTTTATGTCTAGGTTTTCAATTCAATTCCATTGATCAACATTTCTTTTTCTGTGTCAGTACAATATGCTCTCTATTATTATAGCCTTATAGGACAATTTGAAATTGGGAATGGTGACAACTCCAGCAACTCTTTTATATACAGCATTGTTTGAACTACCCTGGGTTTTTGTTTGTTTGTTTTCATATGAAGCTAAAAATTGTCCTTTCAAGATCTGTGAAGAATTGTGTTGAAATTTTGATGGGGATGGCATTGAATCTCTAGATTGCTTTTGGTAGGATGGCCATTTTTACTACATTGATCCTACTGATCCATGAACATGGGAGATATTTCCATCTTCTGATATGTTCAACGACTTGAAGTTTTTACTTTTATTTTTATTTTATTTTCTTTTTTTTAAATTATTATTTTCTTTATTTACATTTCAAATGCTATCCTGAAAGTTCCCTATACCCCACCCCTGCCCCTGCTCCCCTACCCACCCACTCCCACTACTTGGCCCTGGCCTTCCCCTGTGCTGGGCCATATAAAGTTTACAAGACCAAGGGTCCTCTCTTTCCAATGATAGCTGATTAGGCCATCTTCTCCTACATATGCAGCTAGAGACTCGAGCTCAGGGGGTACTGGTTAGTTCATATTGTTGTTGCACCTATAGGGTTGCAACCCCCTACAACTCCTTGGGTACT
>NC_034590.1:130452036-130454467 GCF_900095145.1 Mus pahari | reverse complement strand
CGGATGGTTATGAGCCACCATGTGGTTGCTGGGATTTGAACTCCGGACCTTCGGAAGAGCAGTCGGGTGCTCTTACCCACTGAGCCAACTCACCAGCCCCTAATTAATTTATTTTATGTATCTGCATATACCACTGTAGCTATCTTCAGACACACCAGAAGAAGATATCAGATCCCATTATAGGTGAGGGAATTGATCTCAAAAACTATGGAAGATCAGTCAGAGTTCTTAACTTCTGAGCCATTTCTCTAGCCCTTGATTTATGTATTTTGAACCACCTTTCCATCTCTGAGATGACGCCTACTTGATCATGGTGGATGATCTTGTTGATGTGTTCTTAGACTCAGTTTGCAAGTGTTTTATTAAGAATTTTTGTATCTTAGGTTTTAAAGGAAACTGGTTTCTATTTTCTTTCTTTTTTTTGGATCTGTATGTAGTTTCTGTATAGGTTAACTGTGGCCTCATAAAATGAATTGGACAATGTTCTTTATTTTTCTATTTAGTGAAATAATTTGAGGAGTATTCACATCAACTCTTCTTTGAAAGTCTGGTAGAATTTTGTGCCCAAACCATTTGGTCCAATGCTTTAAAAACAATATTTTTTATTGCTTAGGAGATTTTTAATTACTGGTTTGATGGCACTAGAAGTTAGATGCCTGCTTAAATTGCTTGCATGATCTTGATTTAATTTTGATAAGTGGTATATATTGAGAAATTTATTCATTTCTTTTAGATTTTACAGTTTGATAGAGTACAGGTTTTTAAAGTATGCCTTATGATTCTCTGAATTTCCTCAGTGTCTGTTGTTATGTCCTCTCATTTCTGATTTTGTTAATTTGGTTATTCTCTCTAACTTTTAGTTAGTTGGGTTAAGGATTTGTCTATCTTGTTGATTTTACCAAGTCTTAGTTTCATTCATCATTGTATAGTTCTTTTTGTTTGTATTTTATTGATGTGAGCCCCTAGTTTGAATATTTCTTGTCATCTATCTACTCCTTTTTGGTGTGATTTCTTTTTTTTTTTTCCTAGAACTTTCAAGTGTGCTGTTAAGTTGCTAGTATGAAATCTCTTCAATTTTTTTTTATGTAGACACTTAGTGCTATGAGCTTGTCTCTTAGGACAGTCTTCATTGTTGTAGTGGCTATTCCTGGTTGTCAACTTGACTATATTTGGAATAAACTACAATCCAGAATTGGAAGGCTCACCAGTGAACCTAATCTGGAGGCTGGGAGATAGAAGTTTCTGATCTGGATCTTGGTATGGAGATCTTGAGACACAGTGGCTATTGATTCCAGAAGATTAAGACAGGGAGATCTCTGAGTTCAAGGTCATCTGGGATAAAAGGTGTGGTGGCACACACCTTTAATCTGAGCTATACCTTCTGCTGGAGACCATATAAGGACATTGGAAGAAGGGAGTTGGTTCTTGCTCTTTTGCCTGCTTGCCGTGTGGGACTAAGCAACTGCTAGATCCTTTAACTTTCATTCACAGCTACTACTGAACCATTGTTGGGAACTGAACTGCAGACTGTAAGTCATCAATAAATTCCTTTACTATATAGAGACTATCCGTAAGTTCTGTGACTCTAGAGAACCCTGACTAATACAATTGTGTTCCATAAGTTTCTATATGTTGTGTATTTAGTTTCCTTAAATTCCAGAAAGTCTGATTCTTTCTAAATTTCTGTCTTGACACATTTTTTATTCAGTAGAGAGTTGTTAATTTTACAAGAGCTTGTAAGTGTTCTGTTGTTTCTGTTGATGTTGATGTCCTGCTATACTCTGTGGTGGTGTCAGATAGGATGCAAGGAGTTTTGTCAGTTTTCTTGTATCTGTTGAGACTTGCTTTGTATTGGAGAAAGTTTCATGAGGTTTTGAGAAAAAGAGAAATTCTTTTGTGTTTGGGTGAAATGTTCTGTCACTATGTTAGGTTTATTTGGTTTATCATATTTGTTGGTTCTAGTATTTTTCTCTTCCATTTTTGTCTTGAAGACTTGTTCATTGGTGAGAGTGGGGTATGGAAGTCTCATACTATCTGTGTGTGAGAGCTGTAGTAGTGTTTTTTTTTTTTTCTCTGTTCTGTTTTTACAAACTTGGATACACTTGTCTTTGGGACATAGATGTTAAGAATTGAAATGTCATCTGGATGAATTTTTCCTTTTATGAATATATAATGTCCTTTCTTGTTTCTTCTGATTAGTTTTGGCTTGAAATCGATTTTGTCAGATATTAAAAACCACATGAAACTCAAGAAGAAGGAAGATCAAAGTGTGGATACGTCAATCCTTCTTAGAAGAGGGACTCTACCCAATTCATTCTATGAGGCCACAATTACTCTAATACCTAAACCACACAAAGATCCAACAAAGAAAGAGAACTTCAGACCAATTTCCCTTATGAATATCGATGCAAAAATACTCAATAAAATCCTC
>NC_034590.1:130442916-130449031 GCF_900095145.1 Mus pahari | reverse complement strand
CAGAAGATGGCCTAATCGGCCATCACTGGGAATAGAGGCCCCTTGGTCTTGCAAACTTTATATGACCCAGCACAAGGCAAGGCCTGGGCCAAGTAATGGGAGTGGGTGGGTAGGGGAGCAGGGGGGGTGTATAGGGAACTTTCAGAATAGCATTTGAAATGTAAATAAAGAAAATAATAATAATAATAAAAAAAAGAGGGAACAAAATCCCCATGGAAGGAGTTACAGATACAAAGTGAGGAAATGTGGAGCAGAGACTGAAGGAATGACCATCCAGAGAATGCCCCACCTGGTGATCCATCCCATATACAACCACCAAACCCAGACACTATTGTGAATGCCAACAAGAGACCTTATGTATTTAACAGCATTATGGTGGCAGCTAGATTTTAACATCAATGTTGGAGAGAATATTCAATCCATACTAGTATCTTTAAAAATCAACCCAAGAGATCTAGCTAGCCCTTTCCACTAAATGAAGACATAAACTAAAAGACATGTTAATCACCAAGGAAATGAGACTCCATGAGATATTGAATGAGCTGTTCATTAGCCTTTTTGACCTCCAGAATGGTAAGATGTTAGCTTGACTGAGTTAAGGAATACCCAAGAGATTTAAAAAAAAAAAACAAAAAAAAACCCCTGTACATGTCCGTGCTGATGTTTCCAGAGGCAATTAAATCAGTCATAATGAGTTCATTGGCCCTTTGATGGATTTATAATATGATGGCATAGTTTTGAAATGAACACGAGTGTATGGAATGGGGGAGTAGGTCACGGGAACCATGTTCTATTTATCTATAGCAGTGGTTCTCAGCCTTCTTTTTTTTAATTGGATATTTTATTTATTTACATTTCAAAATTTATCACCTCTGCAAACCTCCTGTTCCATCTTCCCTCCCCCTGCTTCTATGAGGGTGCTCCCTCACCCACCCACTCCTGCCTCACTGCCCTAGGATTCTCCTACACTAGGGCATTGAGCTTTCACAGGACCAAGGGCCTCTCCTCCCATTGATGACCCACAAGGTCATCCTCTGCTACATATGCAGCTGGAGACATGGGTCCCTCCACGTGTACTCTTTGTTGGGTGGTTTAGAACCTGGGAGTTCTGGGGGGGGGGGTTGGTTGGTTGTTATTGTTTTTCCTATGGGATTGCAAACCCCTTCAGCTCCTTCAGTCCTCCCTCTAACTTCTCCATCAGGGCCACTGTGCTCAGTCTGATGGTTGACTGAGTGTTGTAACATCAGTTTCTCATGTTATGGTGACCCTAGCCATAAAATTATTATTATTTTTTTTGCTAATTTATATTCATAATTTTCTAATGGTATGAATTGTAATGTCAATAATTTTGGAGAGAGGGGTTTACCAAAGGGGTTATGACTCACAGGTTGAAAGGCCCTGATGTACATCTTTCCTGTATTTATTTTTCTTTGCTTCCTGGCTATGCTAACTAATATGTGGTGTTTGTATGCCACACACTCTATTTGTCTAAATGGGCTAACACAGAGGAATATGTGTGACTCATCTGCCGCTGGACTCAGCCAACAATGCAGATATTTGAATATTTGGCCGGAACTGGACAGTCTGCCTCTAAGATGATTCCTTCCCTGTACTAGTAAGTTCTGGCTGCTAAGGAAATCCAGTTCCTTGGGACAGGAAACTTTCCACCCTGCTTGAACATCATTTTTGACGCAGCAGATGGATTCCACCTAAACATATGACCCAAGAAGGAGCCAATGTGAGCCCTTCATGCTTTATGACAAGCCTTGGAAGTCACATGTTCATTTCCTTGACATCCTATTGGTTACGCTGAGAGGGAACTCCCCAGGGCATGAATACGTTGAGGCACTGGTATTACCTTAGAAGCTCATTGTTCCACATGGACAGGCAAAAGTCAGATAAATGACGTATGCAGGAAGCAGTAATCAGTGCTGGAGCGTTTCTGACCGTGGATGGGTTGATTAATGACATGGAAGAATCTGTGTGCACACAGAGCTAAAACATTATCTCTACCTCATAGCATTAAGAAAACATGTGGTTAGAATTCTTTTAAAAATGAATTTAAATATTTGTCCAAAATGAATATTCTTCAATCTCAATATTTATTCAATAAATATTCATAGTGTCACTTCTCATGTTAGACAAGGAACTAGGCAAATGCAAATTTACTTAATTCTCTCAATAATATGTCCATTTTATTTAATAGTACATTATTATTATATTTTGTGAATGCAGTGACTGAGCCTAGGAGAGATTAAGTTACCAGGCTGGCTCTTAAGTCAGAAGAGGCAGAGCTGAGTTCTATCATTGAACTTCTGTGCTACCTGCCCCTAAAACTTCATCGAGGATGATGAACAAAGATAGAGCTGAGCCTTATTCTTGATAACACAGTGAGAATAAACACTCTAGGCATATTAAAGAGGATTACCAGTCTTTTAATCAGCCCGATGGAAAATCAGTGTGGCCTCCTGAGGCCACAGAAGAAATTCGGTTATAAACACTGAATGATAATGCCAGTTTCTGAGAAGAAAGTCCTTTGCCTCTGGGACGCTTTATCCAATTCTGGTATTAAGGTGGAGTTTTATAACAGCCTCCACCATCCAGAAGGACAACATCATGGAGAGATTTTTGCCTCTGGAAAACCTCTCTTCTTACTTTTCATAAAACCAAAGATGTGTTTATCCAGCAAATCAGTTGTATTTCTTTCTTTCTTTTTTTTTTACTTTTTAAGTCGAAAATTGCTCTCAATATCCTGATAGTGTCTCATTGGCTTGAGAGTCACTACATGGTCACTGATGTGTAACTCTTTCAGGAAATAATACTCATCTCTTTAAGGAGTTGTGTAGTGTGTCCGCTTATAACATGCTGATTTGAGTTCACATATTTGGTGGTGACATGAAAAAAGCCTGGGGCTATAGTTAGAATGTTAACATGATGTGGGTGGAATTCACTTGGGATTAGCTTTTAGATTCCTTTTAGAGTTGATCTTGAGTTTCCAAGAAGCAGATCTATACCTTCTGTTTTTCAGTGAACACTTTTGTAACCTGCTCAAAGGGTTCTCAGTGAGATAGAATACTAAAGCTATGGAAATTAGTTTTGCTGGACAACAGTATCTTGCTTTTGTTTTTAATGAAAATATAATATCCAGTTCATCCACTTTATAACTGATAGATTTTTTTTTTTTAGTTTATTTCAAGATTTAAAAAGTTATACAGGGTCACATGAGACCATTTTAATGAAGTAAATGATATTTCAGTATATCCCTTCTGTAGCACTCCACTAGGCCCCTGCTTTGCCCCCTCCCATTAGTCTTCGTTGTTACTCAGACAATTTCACTTTGACTTTGATATCATCAACATCTGCATGATTTTTATGGATCTATAATGTCTAGGACCCACAAATGAGCAACACCATCTGCTACTTGTCAGTGTCTTAATTTCCTATGATTACTGCCAGTTGTATCTATTTTCCTATAAATGACATAACTTTATTTTCCATTATGGCTGAAAAAAATTCTAGTGTGTATATAAGGTACAATAAAACAGAATAAAACAAACCAAACACGTTCCTCCACTACTGAACACCGAGGCTTTGTGTCACAACTTAACTCTTGTGAATACTGCTGTAGTAAATACTGAGGTGCAAGCATTTCTGTGTTGACTTGAATTCTTTTGGGTAAATACCAAGTAGTTTTATGCTAGGTCTAATTTCAATCTCAATTCTTTTTGAGGAAAGTTTTTACTGATTCCCATAGCAGCTAATGTAAAGTTTACATCTTTAGCAGCAGTGTATAATAGTTCCCTTTGGTCTGAATCCTGGCCAGCATTGCTCTTTTTTTTCCTTTTTCTTTTTTTAAATATAAAAATATTCAAACTTATAATTGCTTTTAATTTTTTTCTTAAAACTATAATAATATAACTTCATCATTTTCTACTTTTCTTTCCTCCCTTCAATTTCCCTCATGTTTCTCAAATACATGGCCTTTTCTTTAATAGTTGATATATATATATATATATATATATATATATATATATATATATATATTCCTAAATATATAAATAAAATTACCTTGGTCAATATAATATTACCTGTATTCATATCATCCTAGCACTGAGCACTGGGAGTGGATAAGTTATTTAATATGTTCTTTCCGGGAAGAACATTTCTTCCACTATCAGTGTTTTTTGGTTGCCTGTAGTTCTTTGTCTATGCTTGAGACTCTGGAGAGCTTTCCCCTGTGCATGTTAGCATATACATTAGTGTCATCAATGTAGATCCCTAAACAAGACCTGGACAAAGATGATACCAATGGTTTTGCTTTCTTAGTCCATTCTGAGTGGAGTGAGATGGAATCTCTAATGGAGTTTGGTTTTGTATTTCTTTGATGGCTAATGATGTTAAACCTTTCTTCATATGCTCATTTACCACTTTTCTTTTGAGACCTGTCTACTTATTTCATTAGCACATTTGCTTATTGGGTTATTTGATTTCTTGCTTAGTTTTTGACTTCTTGAGGATCTATATATCTATTATCTATCTTGATATAGATGATAGAGATAAAGGTGAGACATATATATATAGATATATGTAGAGATATAGATTGTATAGATAGATATATAGGTGTAGTTATAGATGAGATGATATAGAGTGTATAGATAGATATTGTTATATATGATATATATATAGATGATATATAGATGATATAGATATAGGTAGATATATATTATTTATATATATATGTATATATAGGTGATTATAGGTTGTATAGATAGATATAGATGACATAGATATAAATGATATAAATATAGATGATACAGATATAGATGATATAAGTATAGATGATATAGATATAGATACAGATACAGATATAGATATAGATATAGACCCTGTGTCAGAGGCTGTTCCTTCCCTGTGTGGCAGCTTTCTAACTTCATGAGATCCCAATTCTAAGCTGTTTGTACCATTTCCTCAGCATCTGGAGTCTATCCAAATGCCTAGGCCTATTCTTATACTCTGAAATGCCCTTTCTGCCCTTTCCTCTCTCCTTTTGAGAGTTTCAGGTCCTACATTAAACTTTGATCTATTTGGCATGACCCACTTGTTAAAAATGCCATTTCTTCTCCAAGTATATATTTTATCACTCTTACAAAAATTTTGATGGCTGTAGCTCTGGAAGTTCATCTCCAGGATTTCATGCTGTTTTTGTAACCATGGCTTTGTAGTATAACTTGAAATAATGTCTTGTCAAACTGCCAGTCAGAGTTGTTCATTTGCTCGTGATTGCTTTGCCTATTAGGAGTCTTCCTTGTGTCCATATGAGTCTTAAGATGTATTTTTTTCTATTCATTTGAAGAATGTCATTGGAACTTTGATAAGGATTGCACTGCGTCTGTATATTGCCTTTAGTAGGATAGCCCTGGTCACAGTATTAATTCTTCCAGTCCTCAAGCAAGAGAGGACCTTCCTTTTGATAGTATTCTTCAATTGTTTGCTTCAATGCTTTAAAGTTTTATAATGACCTGTCACTTCTTGGTTAGGCTCAGTCTAGGGACAGCAGTGTCTCCTGGACCTTTATCCAATGTCACTTATTCAACATTGTCATCTGTGACTGACACTGCTATTTTCCCCACTGGTCTTACAGGAATAGGATAGAGCATTATGACTTACCCTAGTTATACCACAGGAATTGTGAGCTTTTGTAAACCTCTACTGACAGTTTTCTCTGTAGTGAATACGAGTTTTTTTTTTTTTTTTTTTTTTTTTTTTTTGAAAAAAAAGGGAAAGTGTCTTGAGACTTTGGTAGCTCTCTGTGTTTTTAATTTAAATAATTAATTTTTATGTGTATGGGTGTATGTATATACACCATGTGTGTGAAGTGCCAGCAGAGGCTGGAAGATGGCATTGGAGTTTTGCCACTGGAGTTATGGATGGTTGTAAGCCAATATGTAGGTATGGCTAGTGCATACATTAATGAATTACTGTGTTAAATACATGTTCCAAGTCAATGCTACTGCTCTGCCCAGGTCTCATTACTCCCATTATCACTTAGGGCAACAAGTTTTTCCTTCCTTCCTTCCTTCCTTCCTTCCTTCCTTCCTTCCTTCCTTCCTTCCTT
>NC_034590.1:130438917-130441866 GCF_900095145.1 Mus pahari | reverse complement strand
AAAAAAAAAAAAAAAAAAAAGGTTAAAAAAATAAAAAAGTAAAAAAAAAATAAACATTTATCTCATTAAAATACAAATTATTTTTCTCCTTAATAAATGGTAAAATTATTTGCATACAAAAAGTCTCAAAATAAATTTACTAGTAAATACTTGATTTGTCTACCTAATATATATGTCTGAATATATACATATATGTCATATATATATACACACAAATATATACACATACAAATATGTCACATATATACATATACACATACACATAAAATATGTCACATACAAATATATCACATACACATACATATACATTCTGGGTCATGTAAATATTTCCTCAATGTAAAGGATAATGGGAAGAGTTAATCAGGTCTAGTTTAATACAACAGAATCTATTGTTTTATTGAGAGCAGGAAGTCTGAAGTGTAGCTCTTGACAGGGCCTTACTCCTCTCAAAGATCCTAGGGGAGAAAAGACCCATTCTTTACTCTTCAATTCTGGTGCTTTCTGAAATACTTAGTGTCCTAGGTTTCTCATTGCCTCTCTCTGCCTCCATCCTCATGTGGTGTGCTTCCCTTCATGGCAGTGTCTAAATTTACCTTTGTCTCAAGAGGGTGCCTGTAATTGGAGTGTGGTCCAGCAGAATCCTTCATGACCTCATTTTTATTTGATTACATTTGTCACTAACTCATTTCTAGTGATCTTATAGTCACAGGGACTATGGATTAGGGCTTGAACACATCTTTCCGCAAACACACAGTTCATTCTTTAAAAGCATGCTGCCATGTTTACTGGTGTCAGTAAGAGGCAAGGATATCTGCTTCCCCAAGCCCATCTGAGTGCAGTAGTATCACATTCAAAACTTTTTGGTCCTAAATGATATCTTAGCACTCCTGTTTTTCTTGTTAGGAAAGATGTGAAGTTCACTTACACGGGTGGATGCACTGTTTGGTAAACTCTTCCTGTTGGTTCAGTCTGTAATTAAAAGTGTACTGGAATTTTCAGAGTTGTGAAGTAGTGAGTGAATGTTTGTGGTAGTGGCTGTCATCAGCTGCCAACATTTTTGCTAGCTTTCTTTTATCCATTTCCTCTGCCTCCCATGCATTCAGCTATTCCAGACATCTTAACAGTCCATTTATTAGAACTTCAGCCTGAAACTCCGACACAAAGAATGTAGAAGGACACAAACATCAATGCTAGTAGTATAGTTTTCAAAAATTCCCAGTGACCCTCTATGTTTATCTAATGTGCTCTAGTTATCTCAAAATTCTCTTAAAATATTATTCTTTAATTTATAAAATAATAGAAAAGTCAAGATTACTTCTTAGGTTCCTTTCCGTTTTAAAATCTGGAGATTTATTCCTTAACACTGCATAACAAATGCAGAGAAATTTCGCTATTGTAAGCCTTGAAGTTCTGCCTGATAATGAGCTCCTTACTTGCCTGTGGATTCTGCCACGAACTCTCCTCATGTTCTTTCTTCAGCCTGTAATAGTCTTATCTATTGTGCTACTATTAGACTGTTATCTATTACTACTCTGAAAATAGAGTGTCTTGGTTATCTAAGAGAGCTTTGTTCTAAAAACATTTTTATTTTAGACATGACTACAGAGTATTATGTCACCTTAATCTTTCTGGGAGCCTAATAAGGAATAAAAAATGTTCTTGGTGATATGACTGTAGGTTTGTCCATTTCTTATTTGTCATATCCTATTAATTCTTTTCAATATCTTGGCCTTACCTCTCCTTTGTCCCTGGATCATTTGTATACTGCTATGATGTATTGGCTGTCCCTCCTAGGCAGAGGTAGATTGCTGGTGTTCATATCTGGCATTCATTAACTCTACTCTCCTGTAATCTTTCCTCATCGGTGAAAGCTGAAGATTAAAAAAAATGCAGCTTTATGGAGTTATCATGAAGATTAAGATAATCATGTTAAAAACATAGAAACGATGTCCAGCACAGAGAAGGTGCGAAAATAAATCATAGCTCTCATCAGTCTACCCATGTCGTGAAGTCCTCTGCCTTAATCCACTTCTGTTTATCCCGGCCAGAATACAAATGCTGTACAAGGAGTGACAGGGCTATGCTGAACATTGCCACTTCTCACACGAGCCTTTTAAAGTCTAAACTGACCAAAGGAAAAGAATATAAACAATTACTTTCTTAGTCAACCCCAGCACTTCACATGACTACTGAATAGTCACCTGTACTCAGTGGCTGTCCTATGTATCACAAGCTATCAGCATTTCTCTATGTCTTTGCAGAAGAAGTGTTGGTATGCTGTTCAGACTTCTGGGTGTTGGTGATAATTCTAATGGTGGAAGGGCTCTTGTTTCCTTTTCTGTTCTCTTATCTTCTAGGTGGGAAAACATATTCTGTTTTCTTCCTGGGGTAATGACATGTGCAGAAAGCCGGAAGATTCAAACTTTACTGTTAAAAATGATTAAAAAAATTAAGTTTTCCCTCACACATGAGTGGACAAGCCTGCTTGTACATAACACAGCAGCTTTCTTCTCTTCCTTCCCCCAGTCCCCTGAATCTCCCACAGATACTGGCTGTGCATCCCTTTCTTCTACTTGTCCAACAATTCTTTGGTGCTCTTCCCAGGAAGAAGCAGAAAGTCCAGATAACAAATGTCCTGTGTGACCACTTTGTTCTACAGTTCTGACCTGCTCCAGCATCCCTTCAGTTTCCCTCATTTCCCTAGGAATCTCAAGTAGTTAGATGATACACTTGCTGCTTTTATTCAGCCCATATGTTTTTCTGTAATTGAGTGCATCTCGTGGAGGACTTGTGAAATTAGCATTCTCTACAATACCCACTCAGACAATAATAGTTCTTTTATGACTACCTGAACAAGTTCAGATTCTTCTACCTGACATTCACAGACCCTGATATAACCCCATTCAAAGTATACAATTTCTTTTCATTTTCAACATTTTTTTTTTTTTT
>NC_034590.1:130437183-130438862 GCF_900095145.1 Mus pahari | reverse complement strand
GGAACTCACTTTGTAGACCAGGCTGGCCTCGAACTCAGAAATCCACCTGCCTCTGCCTCCCGAGTGCTGGGATTAAAGGCATGCGCCACCACGCCCGGCCTTCAACATTTGTTTGAGGAATAATTTTACCTTGGATTGCAAAGGTATTGAGATATAAAAGTCCTATGGATTAGATGGATAGAAAGATGCACAAAACAAAACAAAACACATATAATGTGCTAAAGTGCCTTCCATTGTTTGAATACAGAACTGAAATAACATTTTATTATAAGTTACCCCATCTTGTGTATTCTGTTATAACAACAGAAAGTTGAATGAGTGTGTAGTTGGAGATGGTCCAAATACTAGTTTAATATAAAAGAGATAGGGATTGAGTTTTTCTCAGAGAGAGTGAGTAGAAACTTCATAGAAATGTATGGACACACACCACACCACATACACGTATACACCACACACATGAACATACACACACATCACACATACACATATGCACACACAAGCCACACACACACCAGTCCCTGATGGGGTACCAGAGAGAATACGAAGGCAAGCACCACTAGTAAAAGTTGTAGTATGAAAAAAAAAAAAAAAAAAAAGAAAGCATGAATCTAAATTCCTCATTCCAAATAGGTTTTTGTCTATAAGCCATTACCCAGTGCATTATGTTTAAGCATAATGCTTGTGGAGACAAGCTTTTGAAAGGAGTGTTTATTTTCTTCATTTTATTTTTATTTATTTTTCCTTTTATTGAAAATGGATTTTTCTCACATAATATATCCTGATTATTTCTCCTTCTACTCCTCCTAGCTTTGCTCCGTCTTCCCTCCCATCTGGATCCACCATTTTTTTTGTCTCTTATTAAAAACCAAATGGGCTTCTAAAGGATTATAATAAAATAAAGTAAGCTATGATAAGATGAAACGAAAGCTAACACATAGGAATAGAATAAATCAAACAAAAAGAGCCCAAGAAAAGGCACCAGAAACATGAAGATGCAGAGACCCACTTGTTTTCTCACTCAGGAACCCCATAAGTGTGCTAACTTGGAAGTCATTATATGTGTACCTGTAGGGCAAAAGAAGAGAAAAATAAATAAAAATGTAAGGTAGCATTTCTTCCTCCCTCCTCTCCTTCCCTCCCTATTTATTTTATTAGATATTTTCTTCATTTACATTTCAAATGCTATCCCAAATGTCCCCTATACTCTCCCCCCACCCTGCTCCCCTGCCCACCCACTCCCACTTCTTGGCCCTGGTGTTCCCCTGTATGGGGCATATAAAGTTTGCAAGACCAAGGGGCCTCTCTTTCCAACGATGGCTGACTAGGCCATCTTCTGCTATGTATGCAGCTAGAGACACGAGCTCTGGGGGTACTGATTAGTTCATATTGTTGTTTCACCTACAGGGTTGCAGACCCCTTCGGTTCCTACGGTAATTTCTCTAGCTCCAAAATTGGGGTCTCTGTGTTCTATCCTATAGATGATTGTGGGCATCCACTTCTGTATTTGCCAGGCATTGGCATAGACTCATAGAGATAGCTATATCAGTGTCCTTTCAGCAAAATCTTGCTGGCATATGC
Organism: Mus pahari; assembly: GCF_900095145.1. NCBI lineage: Eukaryota > Metazoa > Chordata > Mammalia > Rodentia > Muridae > Mus > Mus pahari. The sequence goes on along the minus strand of NC_034590.1, from coordinate 130,437,284 downwards.
AATAGTGTCTGGGTTTGGTGGCTGATGATGGGATGGACCCCCGGGTGGGGCAGTTCCTGGATGGTCCATCCTTTCATCTTTGCTTCAAACTTTGTCTCTGC
>NC_034590.1:130418052-130437172 GCF_900095145.1 Mus pahari | reverse complement strand
TGATGCTCACATCTATGGTTCCTGATTTATTTCCTAGGGTTTCTATCTCCACAGTTGTCTCCCTTTGGGTTTTCTTACTTGTTTCTACTTCATTTTGCAGATCCTTAATGGTTTTGTTCAATTCCATCCCCTGTTTGGTTATGTTTTCCTGTAATTCTTTAAGGAATTTTTGTGTTTCTTCTACCTGTTTAGTAGTGTTTTTCTGTAGTTCTTTAAGTACTTCTTCCTGTTTAGCAGTGTTCTCCTGTAATTCCTTGAGGGATTTTTGTGCTTCCTCTTTAAAGTCTTCTACTTGTTTAACATTGTTCTCCTGCATTTCTTTCAGTGAGTTATTAATGTCCTTCTTGAAATCTTCTACCACCATCATGAGATACGATTTTAAATCCACATCTTGCTTTTCGGGTGTGTTGGGGTATCCAGGACTCACTGAGGTGGGCATACTAGGTTCTGATGGTGCCCCGTGTTCTTGGTTTCTGTTAGTAAGATTCTTACATTTGCCTTTCGCCATCTGGAAATCTCTGGTGTTAATTTTCAAGCTCTCTGGCTGGAGTTTGGTCCTCCTGTGATTCTGTTAGTCCCTGTAAGCACTCCTGGGAATCCAACTCTCCTCTGTGTCCCCTTGGTCAGAGCACTCTCTGCAGGCAAGCTCTCCTCTTGCAAGGCAGGTGTCCAGAAGTCTGGAGCTCTGATCCTCCTTCTGAGTCTTGGGGTCAGAGCCCTCCCTGCAGGCTGACTCTCCCTGAGTGATCCAGAGGACCCGTGATCTCAAGGACTTGTGGTGTGAAGAGTCCTCCTGAGTGCTCAGTTGTCTCCGCTGAGGTTCAGAAGAGAGATGGCAGGGGTGGCCTCGACTGGACTGGAACCCCACCTCTGGGTGGGCAGTGTTCCTCTGTCCCTGTTCCTGCTGGCACAAGCCCCTGCTGGATTCTCTGGAGTTGATTGTGTTCCACTCACCGTGATCCTGAGGACCTGTGGTGTTGAGAGTTCTCTGGAGCACTCAGCTGCCTCTGCTGGGGTTCAGAAGAGAGATGGCGGGAGTGACCCCCACTGGACTGGAACCAGGAACAATTCTGAGTCAGTTTTTGACTGTGGGATGGCAACCCCATTCCTCCACTTGTTGCCTTGCCTTTCTACTGAGGGTGGACTCTACGAGTTCTCTCTCCCCAATTTTTGCTGTTTATCTTAGACATTGATTTTTCTAATCTTTAGGATTTATTTTCCTTTAAAATTCCCTGTGCCTGTATTATTTTCTGAAATTATAATTGAATATCCCTAACTTTTAAAGAAGTCAAATGGCCTTCATAAACCTTCTAATGACCTTATTAAAAATAATCACTTAAATGTTTTAGCTGCCTCACCCCTCCCCCTTTCTTTTGAGGCAGGGTCTCTCTACATAACTCAGAATGGCCTCTAGTGCCCGATTAGCTTGTCCTAGGTTTCTGAATTGCCGGATTACAGGAAGTTTGGCTTAAATATTTTAACTCACTAATCTCATATTTTTACCTTGTAATATGTAAGAAAGGAAGAATTCTACATATATTTTTAGTGTGAAAATGTTAACATTATTCCTCCTCTTCTGAACTACAGTTTCTACCCAAATCCTATTTTTGTTAGTAACAAAAGTGTTGGCCTGCAAGGGGCTTATTTAAAAACAAAAACAAAAACAAAAACAAAAACATTTCATTGTGATACAGAACACAGAACAGAAGGAAAACATGGTTTTTGTGAGGTGGTAACACAATTCTTACCTGTGGGATCCCACACAAGACCAATTCATATTGAATTGTGTTACGCAAGGCTTTACTTATTTATTTAAAGGACAACCATGCTAAATATGTCAAAAATGTGACAAATCTACGTGGTGTGTTTATGGATGTTGGTTATGTTACCCTCTGGATGTTCCTTTGTGTTCAAAATGGCTGCAATCAAAGCATAATAATGAAAGACAACTCAATGCAGAGCTATGTAACATTTTCCAGTGTTTGAGATAATATCTGATACTAGGGTTTTTTTTTTTTGATAATAAGAAATTTGGGAAAAGGGAAAAAAGAAAATTTAGTTGTCTGAATTGAAATCTTTTACAGCGATTTCCTATTCTCAGTATGGTTTGCTTCCTATCAGTGAATATTCTTCTAATATGTAATGATGGGTGGGAAGGAAATTGGTACCAGTGTACCTTCAAACTTACAGTGTGATGAAACCTTCTGGAAGGTGGAACAGCTGGCTGGGGTCACTACAGTGTTCCTCATTCAGTAGGTCTGAGGGGCACACACCAAGAATTTCCATTTCTAAGAAGATCCCACACACTCCTGCACTAGATGAAGCTCATACACATAAGACTCTTTCCAGCAGGTGTTTAGCCGGAGATGCTGCAGACATTGTAGGTTAGAACAAGAGCTTCCTAGTGCTCAGGAAATTACGCTTGTTTCATGGAGCTATCTTCGTAGAGGTGGCTGGAAGGCTTCCAGTTTAACTTCCACCACAGCAGTTGAAGGTTGACTGCCTACTAAACCCTGGTCCTTATACAGAGAAAAAATAGCTCTGGATTGTGGTTTACAGCCTAGATAGGCTCCTAGCCCTATCAGGCCCTCCTTGTCACCTACAGAGAAGCCTGCACCTGTTCCCTTTTCACACCCCCCCAACAACAACAACAATAACACACACATTATAGGTAGTAGAATATGTAGTAGTTAATAGAGTGAGAATAATGGGTGTGTCAATGGCTCAAAGGTCTGCAGAGGGAGGAACACGCTCTGTCCGAAAATGTGCTCTTAGCCTGGTTGTCAGGATGCTGAGCTCTTACCAGCTCTTTCATTCTGAAGCATGATTGGCAGGTCATCCAGGAAGAACCATCAGGTTCCATCCAATGGGAGCATGATTGCTGGATCAAATGAATTCAGCATCTTTGCAACCCTATGCTGCTGCAGTCACTAGGTGCCGTTTCTCTTCGCTGTTGAATGGAAAATCATTTGAAAATGTTTGCAGTAAATAAGAATATTGGTGGCACGGTTGGTCAGATCAAAACTGATGTTGTAATTTTGTCCTGTAGCTCATTGAGGAATAAGTTGCTCAGCGTTGACAGCTTCAGTTTCTTCTGTTAGAGGGAGGTGAGTAAGGCAATACTCAGGAAGCTCCCCATGCGTCTCTGGGCACAAACTAAATGCTTGTTCCCTGATAGCTGGGATTTCTTATTGCTTTTCCCTTGCTATGACAATACACCATGACCAAAAGCAATGTATGGAAGAAAGAATTAATTTTTGTCTTACAGTTTCAGAGGGACAAGGGCCTATCATGGTAGGGATGTCTACAAGGTATCAAGTGGCATGCACAGTGGTTGGAGCAGAAATCTGAACACTCATAATCTTGAACTGCAAATATTAAAGCAGGTTGAAGCAATGGACTCTCAAAGCCTGCCTATAGTGATATACTTCATCAACACTACACCTCCTAAGCCTCCCCAAATAGCTCCACCAACTGACTTATTTAAGTGCCTGTATATAGAATTCTAAAGAGCTCTATGGGTAGCAAATGTCATGTAAATCACCACGATTCCATCTCAGTCTTTCCTTGCTGTAACACAAGTATGCTACACAGAAGAATCTCTTCGCAATATGCTTTTTGGATCACAAATTATGGTGGGCTGTATTCTTTTTCCCTTTTGCTCTTTGAAGATGCCAAACTATCAGTCATTCAGCAGTTTTCCAAAGAGAGATAAAAACAAAATGTGATTAACTGGGGCTGTGGATGATATGATGCAACCAGATTAAAACCAAATGAATAAACACCATAAAGAAATCAACCCGAGAAAAAACATCTAATACTCACTTTTAAAAACTTGTACGTAGAACCAACAATAGCTTCCTGTTGAAGGAGAAATGTAAATTATTCACTCCAGTTCATATTTCAGACACTCAGTTTTATTCTTTCATCTGTAAATTTTAATCATCATTTTAAAATAAAAGAACTCATATCCTTTTCAGTATCCCTGGGATAATAATTTCATTGTACACTTTCCCAACAAATTATGATAGAGACACAGTTGGCATTTTAATTACACCAGTGTACCAGAGGCTAACGGAAGTGAGGAAATAATTTTTTTCCCCAAATAGTAGCTAACATAGAAAAAAAAAAGGCTAGAACTAAGTCTCACTAGTCATTTTGCAGGTAAAATAAATTGTAATACATTTGTGCACGTGACTCATTGCCAGGAATATTTTCCCCTTTGGTCTTAAATTTGAAACACAAAAATAACCAGAAATCAAATTCTCTTATCCGCATGCAAGCTAAGATGTGGACGGTCTAGATAGCAGAATATTATTTTTATATAGAAATCTAAAGGGCTTTAATTCTGTCGGTATGAAACACATCAAGACAAAAATTAGCATATTCTACCACAGTTAAAGTTCAGTGTTCTGGGTAAGGGAATTCAGTTCAGCAGTGTATATTGAGGTAAGTGGGGAGAGGCAAACAGAAATGGTGAGATGTTTTATTTGCCATGGGTAAATTTGTTTTTATATTTGTTAGTTCTGAGGCAACAGAATGAATATCTTATTTCATTTTCCCCACTGAGTCAATTTTGTTCATAAATTTCATGCTGGGTGGACGGCTGTGAGTTTGTTTTCTCATTTTGAAATTCTTTAGTTTTTCTTATGGTTTGAGTTTGTTCAGTCCGTGGCTGCTTAGTCCCATGTGCTGTGCAAGACATTTTGGCAGTGAAATTTTGTGGCCTGGGAGCCTCTTCACCAGATGGCGATGAAGAAGCAGAGAGAAGGCTTATGCTGAGGACATTATCTTCTCTTCTATTCCATCCAGAGTCCCAGCCTAGGAGATGATGTCACCAATGTCATTCACGGCCTGTCTCACCACTCTTTAGTTGATATTTTCTGGAATTCCTTTACAGATACACCAAAAGGTGTGCCTTAGGAATCTTCTAGGCCCCCTTCCATACAATCAAGTTGTTCCATCGTCTTAGGGTTATACTCCTGTCCACAGCTGTCTCATGTTTGAGTTTCCTAGCACCCAGAAGTTATAACCAGAATGGTTCAGATTCCAGCTGTTTCCACTGCAAAGAAGATGTTCCTGCTGTTCTCAGAATGAGTCTTGAGGCAGCATGTCAGCAAATCCACACAAGAACAATCATGATGAACATTTTGTTTCATTTTGTTTTGTTTTCTTGAGACAGGGTTTCTCTGTGTAGCCCTGGTTGTCCTGGAACTCACTCTGTAGACCTGGCTGGCCTCGAACTCAGAAATCCACCAGCCTCTGCCTCCCAAGTGCTGGGATTAAAGGCGTGTGCCACCACACCTGGCTCATGGTGAACATTTTAACGTTTCTTAGAAAAACACTATAACCTCTGTTCCCTGTGACACAAAATCTGCATTGCTGCCATGGAGTTGTATTTCAGCAAAGCTGGGACCGAGGCAGTGGATATCATGAAAAATTATCACCTTTAAAATCAAAACGTGACAGGAAGTGAGGGTGACTATGTCCTGCTTAGTAAAACAAGCTTCGAGGGGTTGTGCAACACCCATGAACAATATAAATCCTGTTCAGTTGTTGTGGTTAGTTAAGGACACATGAAAACACATGTGTTCCTTTCCATACGAGCATGGCATTTTTCCGAAGTGCTTTACGTGCTGAAGCGTTTGGATTCAATCAGTTAACTAATGGCTCTGTTAGGCATTTGGTTGGCCTAAGGTGATAGTAGAGGTCCCTTGAGCTGAGGACTTGAAGCTAGAAGGCCAGGAAAATAATATGTTCCTTAGTATCCTGGCTAGGTTTTTTTTTTTTTTTTTTTTTTTGTCAGCTTGATACACTCATTTCTGAAAAGGGAATCTCAATTGAGGAAATACCTCCACCAGATTAGCCTGTGCTCTTGCCTGTGGAACATGTTCGGGATTAGTGACTGATAGAGAAGGGCAGCTCACTGTGGGCAGTGCGGCCTACGGGCAGGTCTGCCTGAGTGGTTTAAGAAAGCAAGCTGAGCAGGCAATGAGTAGAAAATCCTTAAAGAGCACCTCTCCAGGGCTTTTGCTTCAGTCCCTGCCTCCAAGTTCCTGCCTTAAGTTCCCACCGTGATTTCCCTTAACGGACTGTGACCCAGGCTATGTAAGCCAAAATAAACCCTTTCCTCTCCAAGTTGCTTTTGGTCATACTGTTTTACTATAGTGGTAGAAATCCTAACTCAGACATTCAGGGTCCATGAGAAGATGGCAAGTCTTGTTTAGTCTTTTAAGACCCAGAAAAATAAGTGTTAACACCAGTTATTTTGGGCCGACTTCTGGTTTTTCACAATTAGATAATATTTTGCTTTCCTCTATCTGACAAAAAAAATCCTTCTGAGGGAAGATGACACAAGAAGGAGTGAAAGGAGAAGAAAACTATGTTGACAGACATACAGGTTACGTGTCACAGTGCTAAAATAAAGTTCGAAGAAGAAGTCAGAGAAGCAGGTGTATCTGGGGCAGACTTCAGAGCATGCGATGCTAATCTATAGGGTATGGAAGTGACTTTGGAGTTGTTCTAATGCTAGTTATTAGATTTTCTCGTTTGACAGAGAAATGAACATAGATAGAAAAGGAATATGACACAGGACAGCCCCTCCATCAACACAAGTCTACAAGTAGACCATACCTGTTTGGTGGCTCTTCAAACACATCCCTATGTGCCATTTGGATGAGGCTGCTGGTCAGGCCTACAGGCCTTTTCTGTGCCTGGCAGGGATGCACAATCAGTGGTTGATGTCTCTTAGAACAACTGGGATAAAGTGTACATGAACACCAGTCTGACTGCTGGGTGTATAGCCTTAGATTTTTATTAATTTAATGGGACCTTCTTCTTGGATTTGGTTTGCTGTTCTTTTCTTACTACATGGCATTCAGCTAAAGGGGTACTGTGCCCATGCCTGGGTGTTATGTACTAAGGTCATCACCTGAAAATGAGGGTATTGTTATAAATTGCAGGTTATACATTATAAGTCCCACCACCACGCTAGTGCTCTGGAGAATTCTATCACAATTTTATAAGTGTGAAAGGTATTTGGGAATCAGAGGTAATTTTTTTCCCTTGAAGTTTTTACTTCATAATGTTGTAAGTGATTGTCTTTTGAATCCAAGCAGTCTCTAGCTTGGGGAGTTCATCTGTACCCTCTTCAAAAAGGGTCATCCAAACCGAGTCTATTGACCATTTATACCTCTTCATGCAGGGAAGAGGAGGGTAATGAGCCCCTACCTGAGTATAGAGCCACACCCTACCACTGATTGTAAGCAACTCTGTCTTAATTGGTATAGCTTCAGGGAGGGGTTAGACTACAGCGGTTCTTAACCTATCCTTTTTTTTTTTTTTTTGGATTGCAGATCAGATATTCTGCACATCATATATTTATACTATGATTCATAACAGTAGTAGAATTATAGTTGTGAACTTGCAACAAAATAATTTTATAGTTGGGGTCATCACAGTATGAGGAACTATATTAAAGGGTCACAGCATTAGGAAGGTTGGAAACCACTAGGTTAGAGTATGTAGGTCTCGAGAAAACTGCTGTGGGGGATTCCACTTATGCTCCTGTGGGGAAGCCCTCAGCCTTGCTAGATAAAGATTTTCCAGGTTTGGCTTTTGGGAGATGCACCCACAGCCCCAAGGAAGCCCAAAAAACTCATTCGTCACCCAGAGTGAACTTTGGCCTAATTCTGTCTTGTTTTAGTGTTGGGACCTTAGGAGAAGGACTAGATATTTACATGCCCATCTAGAAAGGAATTTAGCACACACACACACACACACACACACACACACACACACACACACACACACACACACACACATCTATGTTAAATATTCATGCATCATTTTTCTGTCTAGAAGGGGACAGTGACGATGTGAGATACAACATTTACAACTGCCATCCTTGCAACCAGATTCTTTTCTAATTACATGTCCCAAGCAACGTTGCCTCATCTACCTGAGCCATGCGAAGCAGAAGGGTGAGTAAGAACGATGTCAGAATTCATTCTACAGCCCTTCTGGGCCTAGGAATTCTCAGGGACATCTGCAAAGTACGTTAGCAGAATGTGAAGAAACATGTTTACCCTAGAATTTGATGTCTGTGGCTTCTAAAATAGATACTACAAGACGGTTAGGGAAGTTTTCGAATAGAGGAGAGAAAACACAGGCAAGATACACTTTTGATCAGAGAAAAGATGGTAAAGAACAGGAGCAGGAAGATCTTAGAGAAAGATGAACAATTACATCTTACTCTAATTAGAAGAGAAAATGAGCCCACAACTAGTGTTTACCAGAAGTTGAGAAACTCCAACTCCCCGTGGGTCCTGAAGGTCTGTTTTCTGGTTCTTTACCCTTCAGCCCATGATACTTGCTTAAGTCTTAGTAGAGTTAGGATAAACTGTGAGGAACAAAGTTCATTGTAACTGCTTGTTTTAACTATGAACACAAATTCATAAAATCAGTATTTATTTCTAGTGTAGATGGGTGGTCAGTCCTAGCCTTGTGTCTTTGAAGGAATAGCCGATTATGCTAATAGCTATATTTGTTCCTTTAAGCAGTGGTTCTCAACCAGTGGGTTGTGACCGTTTGGAGTTCGAATATCAGGCATCCTGCATATCTGATATTTACATTATGCTTCTTCATAGCAGTAGTAAAATTACAGTTATGAAGTAACAATGAAATAATTTTGTGGTTGGTGGTCACCACAACATGAGGAGCTGTATTAAAGGGTCACAGAATTAGGGAGGTTGAGAACTACTGTTCTAAAGAAACCTTTCTTTGGAATTAGAATATCTTGACTGTTACCTCAGATGATCTTTATGGAAATATGTTGTGTCTTCCATTGCCCTGAGGTGGTCCTATTTTTAAGTAGTCATATGTCTGCTCTTGACTGTTAGAGTTCCCTTTCTGGGTGAAATATGAGACCACTGTTGAATGTTTTTCCAGGAACTTCTAAGTTTTTAGAATTTTAGACTATTCTTCTTATCAGTTTTGGGAATCTTTCCTGTACCTATACATATATTCACCCTATTTGTAATCTTTTTTGTCTTATTGTATTTCTGAGTGATTTAGAGTGTAGCTATCTGAGAAGTGTCTGAAGAGACCACAGAGAGGAGGGCCTTATATCACCCTCATGAACAAATCATCAAATAACTTAATTCCAAGCTTTTCTTTTAATGTTTGAAAGAAATGCAAACTATTACTTGAATAAACTTCCATCAGAAAAAAATGCTTCTAATCCTTTGGTTCCACACTTGAGGTCATCAGTTAGAAACAGTTTTTATGGTTACCCTGATCTTGGCTATCACATCTTTAAAAATGATAGGAGCCTGATATAGCTGTCTCCTGAGAGGCTCTGCCAGAGCCTGACAAATACAGAGGCATATGCTCGCAGCCAACCATTGGATTGAGCACAGGGATCCCTAATGGAGGAGTCAGAGAAAGGACTGAAGGAGTTGAAGGGGTTTGCAACCCCATAGGAAGAACAACAATATCAACCAACTAGACCCCCCAGAGCTCCCAGGGACTAAGCCACCAATCAAAGAGTACACATGGAGGGACCCGTGGCTCTAGCCACATATGTAGCAGAGGATGGCCTTGTCAGACATAAATGGGAGAAGAGGTCCTTTGTCCTATGAAGGCTCAATGCCCCAGTGTAGGGGAATGCGAGGGTAGGTGGGTGGGGGAACACCCTCATAGAATCAGGATGAGGGGGGAAGGAATATGGGGTTTTTAGGGGGAAACTGGGAACGGGGATAATGATTGAAATGTAAATAAAGAAAATATCCAATAAAAGAAAAAATGGAAATGAAAAATCTGTTTTGAAGAATTTGAGTTTTAATAGCATATGAAAAATACTTACAACCCATCATGCCTTCTTCAACATAGTGGATACCCAGTGCTAGCTTCCTGTGTATGTTTGGATTCTGCTGGAACTCACACATTCTTCACATCAGCACCCCACACCTTGCTCCTTTAATTCTCTTGAGTAAGGGCATGCCACTTTCCTTTGGCTGGTTAAGTTTCTGCATGCAATCTATTGCACTAGTGGATTCAATTTAAAATTTACCATTTGAGGCGCAAATGAATAGAAAGCTTAATAAAAAAATAAAATATTATTTTTACTTCTTACAATTGCAGACTTGGGATTTAGATTTGTATCTAAGTATTCCTTTAGTTCTTTTAGGGCCACAAAATAATCTTTAAAATTTATTATAATACAATGTAAAATCAAATGCAAGTGTTATGGAAACATTTTTTGTAGGACGGTGTGTAACTATCCGATTGTATTGCTCCAGAACAGTTACAGGAAAATGAAAATCCACAGTCATTTAAAATAACTTTCCACAAACAAATGAAAAACATACCTAGGGAAGAAGGGTGGGAAGTGGCTTGTCCAAAGGCAAACACGTTAATATGGGCAGATTAATATAATTCTGCAAGGTATGACTTTTTTAGATGAGAAGACAAGAGCATTTAGCTAATGGAATTTCTGTAAAACTCAAAAAGTCCTATGGACCATTTGCTTTGAGAACTTTTATTTTAAAATAATTACTTTTATTCTGTCTGAATAATGCTTAAAGGGAGGTCAAGATAACCTTTTGCTATTTTAATTCAACTGCTGATTTTAGATAAAAAGAAATCAAGTTATATTTTTGTAAGCCCTCTGGTTTTCTGCTTAAAACTCTTTCATCTTAAGAATACTTTCTCTACAGAGGCATGGAACACATGTATGAGTATATCGTACAAACAGAAAATTATATTGTTTTGTCATGAACAACATTGCTAATAAAGTAGAATTTGATAAAGTGGCATTTGGCTTAAGAAAACTATTTTCTTGGTAGGAAAACAGAAATGAAGGTTCTGACTGGATTGCAACATGTGTCTTTAGCAGATGCTTGGAGTGAGTCTGTAATGTCGCTGCATCCATTGATGTGCTTATAATACAAACTCGGCTGGCAGCAGTGGCATTCCAGGCTCACATTCCAGTTGTTGCTTTTACCTTTGTCTGGAGTTGTACAAGTGAATGAGAAACAGACATTTTGGAAAAGTTCAGGTGCATATCCCATGCATAGTTGGGGACATGTAAGCCACAGGTTCTTAGTGAGTAGCATGTTTACATTGCACATGCTCGACTGGGGATAATCTAGTTAAGGTCACCAGGATAAATGCTTTCATGAGAGAAACCTTCATGGTGAGTGAAATAGTAATGTTTTCTTTCCTATGAATCATATATACCGTGTTCCCCTCAAATGAAATTCAACTGAAAATCTGGTTCTTTCCAATAAGCTTGTATTATTTTAACCAGAGGACTGTAGAATCGCTTTTAAATCTCACACCTGGAACATTCCCCAACAGCTTGTTAAAGTTTCACGAGCTCATCTGTCATCTTTTGTTAACAGCTTCCTGCATCTCCTCCCCGTGAATGTTCTATGTCCACACAGCTCTCCCAGTATTTAAAGAATTTTAGAGAAGGGAGGTGGCTTCAAGCCTCAGCTGGGCCAAATTCCACAGCTGGCCCACACACATTGCTTCAAGTCTCCAGCAGTGGGCTTGGGGAGGTCAAAGCCACATGTTTGCAGATTATATTTAGGCCTTTTATCAAAGATGGGGATTCTCATCATGGGCGTAAATCCTTCACTGTGCATGTTTAAAGTTGTTCACAGAAAAGTAAAGCCATTGGGTTTTTCAGACACTGAGATTTTATTTTGTCTGGGGTTTGAAGGTTCAAAATGATGATATCTCCAGGAGCATTAAAAAATAATAAAAAATAGAAGAAAACCACACAGCACCACCGCAGTTTCTCATAATGATGTGGGGGTTGAGTGACTTAAATATGATGCTTAGAGTTCTGGAATTAGAAGAGCAGAAATGGCCAATGTCACTATAACCTCAAACTACTTACCAACTCCAGTTCAAGACAAAGAAAGCCCAGTACACTGCCATGTTTAAAGGGTCCAGGATTAACCCACCCCTCCTATCTTATCTGAGTAAGGAATTTTGTAGTTTGAAACTCACGTTTTAAAGCATTAATCTCACTCCCTGCTTTGCCTCCCAGTATAGTTTACCATCATTTGGTTGGCAAAACTGAGTTGAGGAGAGCGATGCCTTTTCTTGCTCAGGGTCTTACATCAAAGGGCAGAACTGAGAACTAATCGTCTGAAAGAATGAACCAAGCTTTATTTTAAAATACAGCCCAGCACACAGAATTATTGACAGACCTCAGAGGCATTTCTCAGGAGAATTCCCAATAATGACTTGAACAGCTGTTTCATTTGACAATTGTATATTTTTTCAGAATCTACTCCTAAAGGTAGCATCATTTAGTTACATGTCAAAGTTTAGGGTATTTACTACAGTTGGTCCTTTCTCTCTTCTGGGATGAATACTAAATCCTTAGATCTTTGTACAATGTTCTTTCCATCTTTACCAGACCCCAGTGACCTCTGTCTTTCCCAGGGTTTAAAGAATGCCATTAGATGGTTCTTTCTGGTTGAAATAACCTATAACTAGATGATCATGAAATTTGATGAGCAGAATTTGTAGATTTTTCTCTGCTTAAGTGACTTAAGTTTGTCCTCAATTCATCTAAGTCACAGAAATGGAAAGGCTGTGGTAGAACATTTTTGCTGTATGTAGTTCTGTAAGTATTCTAGGATATGGTCTGGTAATTAGAGTCTGGTTACTGGAGAAAAGATGTTTAGCATGAATGAGAGCAAGTTGCTTGACTCTGAGAAAAGTCTAAGCTTTCTTCACACATCGTTTTTGCCATTGGTGTTCTTGGAGCTCTCTCTTGGTGTTCTCTCTCTCTCTTGGAGAGAGAGAGAGAGAGAGAGAGAGAGAGAGAGAGAGAGAGAGAGAGAGAGAGAGAGAGAGAGAGAGAGAGAAGGAAAGGCCAAAACCAAGGTACCAAGGTAAGACTGAAACCCAGCAGAGGAATCACCAAACTACAACTTTATATCCAGTATCTGGGGCTCCAAGAGGCCCTGCTCTTCCACTGCCATTGCCTGCAGCAATTGTGGTCTCACTCTTGGGCTCGTTCCACTTGGTTCCTCTAGCTTTCCTCCAATATCCTTGAGTGCCTAATGTAACTTCAGTTTCACATTCACTACTTACTTAGGAGCTTCATATAGGGACTATCACTCTTGAACATCTTGTTTGGTTTTAAAAACTTTCTGGAACTTTAGTTAGAGCTTTCTTGAATTCTCACTCGTCCATCACAGAAACCTGCAAGTCAGTGCCATGTGGAGACTGCCAACTTGTGAAAACTCATTCTCCATGGCCTACAACTGTAGCAATTTCTGTGCAGCTATATCAGGTAAAACATTTCCCTAAGTGTCTTTGCTTAAGGCGGAAATTCTTGTGTCTTTGTTTCCTCGGGTACTCTCATTTCAAATAAAATCATTTTTTTTTTCTTTTACCACTTGGAACCTTTGGTAGGTGGAGTCTTGTTGTCAGAACAACTCACCTATTATTTTAGAGAAAAGTGTAAGGTTCCCATTTAATTGCTTTAATATCTTAAATATTTTCGGCTTCTTTGTTAGCATCTACCCTGTTTTGAACAGTAAGGACATTGTCAATGTCCTTTCCTCGCCAAAACACACACACACACACACACACACACACACACACACACACACACGCACACACACACCTTTCATCTTTCTTCTCTTTTTCTTTATAAGTTTGACTGAAAACAGTCAGTGGTAACTATGCTAAAATCTAGAGATATACAGACTTGACGTATCCTCTGCCAAAAAATGTAGTCAATTACTTCTGAATTCAGTTTTATTCAAATTTATAATATTTTTTTCAAGGAAAGCATGATAACAGAAGGCTTCATGGCGACAGAGACATTGACTGGGATTCTTCCTTCTTCACATTATGGTGGAACAGGAAGAAGAGAAAGGGCTCGCCCTTACTGATGAACCCAAACCCTTAAACCTGTGACTACTGCTTTGAGAAGTAGCTTCTGTACTATGGTTAATGTGTATGTTAAGTACAGAAATGACAATTCATATCATTTCTGTAGGAAGCATACTCCAAAAGACCAGTCACAGATGCAGAGAAGCTGGGAGGAGAAGCAAGGGATCTCAGATGAAGCTTTGGCTTCAGTTTCACCCCACAGGAGGATTACAGAAGACATTTCTACACTCAGTAGTAGATAGTCATTGACCACATGTTTCTGCAAGGGTGAGGAGTGATAGATGATGGTGTCAAAGGTTCAGTGCACATACAAGTTTTGAGGATATGGAGAAAACAGCTTCAATCCCAGTGGATTAATCCTCAGAAGAGTGACAGCGGTGTAGGCTGTTTGTAAATGGGATATGAAGAATTTTGAGTGGAGTACCAACTGTGTCCTACTGACCCTGGAGAGTTCTAAATCTTGGTCTCTAAATTTAATCACTTATTAAAATTTGAAACTTCTTCAATATCAAAAGTTGACCAGTGTCAATGTGGTTTTTTTTTTGTTTGTTTGCTTGTTTGTTTTCAAGACAGAGTTTCTCTGTATAGCCTGGCTGTCCTGGAACTCACTTTGTAGACCAGGCTGGCCTTAAACTCAGAGATCCACCTTTCTCTGCTCCTGAGTGTTATAATTAAAGGTGTGAGCTGCTGTGCCTGGCTATCAGTGTTTTCCTACAAGCTAAGGTGATCTTTAGTAGCTATGGGGAGCTGTCTCGTAGGCTCAGCTTGAGTCCTATGACTGTTGCCCTTCTTATTGCTGCTCCTACTGCCTTCTGCTGAGCTGATGACCATTACTCAAGGAAAAGTACATCCAATAAGACTTTTTTTCATTGTTTTGAAATTTTATAATTATTCATTTTATTTATTGAGATTATAACTGGATGATTTTTCTCTTCCATTTCTTCCCTCCAAACTCTTTTCTCTCTTTCAAATCCATGGCTGTTTTTTTCTTCTTTAAATATTCCTAAATACATAAATATAAACTCTCAGTAGGTTTCATGGATTCATGTTTTCAGGGCTACCCTTTTGAAAATTGGAAGAGGAGCAGGAAGTTTGTCTCTTAGAGATATCAGAATTACTGTCTAAGGCAGGACCAGCCAGGAGCACACAAGCTGCAGAAGCGACTGAGCAGCTGGGAGAGGGTTCTTCCTGCGTCCAGATGGACCCAGGATGTGGGTCCGTTCTGTAGCACTCTGTGTACCATTGCTTCCAGGAGAGAGCTTATCTCCAGGAAGTGCTCTGACTCTGGTACTCAAGTGAGACCACCATTTTCTGTCTAAGATGGGAACATCCAGGAGGAAACAGGCCACAGAAGCAGAAGAGCAGCTGGGTCAGGGTCCTTCCTACCTCCATCTGCACCGAAGAGGTGGGTTGTTCCATAGCCCTCTGTGCACCGGACTTGCCAGAAGAGAGCTAGTCTCCCAGGAGTGCTGACACAGGCTTACAGACCCACACAGGAGGAACAAGCTCCAGCCAGAGACAGCAAGAACATCTAACACTAGAGATTACCAGATGATGAAAGGCAAACACAAGAATCTTACCAAAAGAAACCAAGACTACTTGGCATCATCAGAACCCAGTACTCCCACCACACCAAGTCCTAGATACACCAACACAACAGAAAAGCAAGATTTGAATTTAAAATCATATCTCATGATGCTGATAGAGGATTTTAAGATGGACATAAATACCTTCCTTAAAGAATTACAGGAGAACACAGGTAAACAGGTAGAAACCCTTAAAGAGGAAACACAAAAATCTTGTAAACGATTACAGGAAAGCATAACCAAATAGGTGAAGGAATCGAACGAAACTATCCAGGATATAAAAATGGAAGTAGACACGATAAAGAAATCACAAAGGGAGATAACCCTGGAGACAGAAATCCTAGGGAAAAAGTCAGGAGCCATAGATACAAGCATAACAAAAAGAATATAAGAGATAGAAGAGAGAACCTCAGGTGCAGAAGACACCATAGAAAACATTGACACAACAATCAAAGAAAATGCAAAATGCAAAAAGATCCTAACTCAAAACATCCAGGAAATCCAGGACACAATGAGAAGACCAAACCTATGGATAATAGGTATAGAAGAGAGTGAAGATTTCCAACTTAAAGGGCCAGTAAATATCTTCATCAAAATTATAGAAGAAAACATCCCTATACTAAAGAAAGAGATGCCCATGAACATACAAGAAGCCTACAGAACTCCAAACAGACTGGACCAGAAAGAAATTCCTCCTGACACATAATAATCAGAACAACAAATATACTAAATAAGGATTGAATATTAAAAGCAGTAAGGGAAAAAGGTCAAGTAACATATAAAGGCAGACCTATTAGAATTACACCAGACTTCTCACCAGAGACTATGAAAGCCAGCAGATCCTGGACAAATGTTATACAGACACTAAGAGAACACAAATGCCAGGCCAGGCTACTATACCCAGCTAAACTCTCAATTACCATAGCTTGAGAAACCAAAGTATTCCATGACAAAACCAAATTCACACAATATCTTTTCACAAATCCAAGCCTTTCAAAGGATTATAAAGGGAAAACTCCAGTATAAAGAGGAAAACTAAGCTTGAAAAAATGCAAGAAAGTAATCTTTCAACAAAACTAAAGAAGTAATCTTTCAAAAACTAAAGCCACATGAACAAAATTCCAACTCTAAGAACAAAAATAACAGGAAGCAACAATGACTTTTCCTTAATATTGCTTAATATCAATGGACTCAATTCCCTAATAAAAAGACATAGACTAACAGACTGGTTACTTAAACAGTACCCAACATTGACATGGAAGCCGAAAAACACTCTACTCAATCATAACTTGGTCAAGGAAGAAATAAAGAATTAAAGACTTTTTAGAGTTTAATGAAAATGAAACCACAACATACCCAAACTTTGGGGCACAATGAAAGCAGTATTAAGAGGAAAATTCATAGCTCTGAGTGCCTCCAAAAAGAAAGTGGAGAGAGCATACACTAGCAGCTTGACAGCACACCTGAAAGGTCTAGAACAAAAGGAAGCAAATTCACCCAAGAGGAGTAGAAGGTAGGAAATAATCAAACTCAGGTCTGAAATCAACCAAATAGAAACAGAAAGAACTATACAAAGAATCAACCAAACCAGGAGCTGGTTCTTTGAGAAAATCATCAAGATAGATAACCCCTTAGCCAGAGTAACCAGAGGGCATGGAGACAGTATCCAAATCAACAAAATCAGAAATGAAAAGGGAAACATAACATTGGAAACTGAGGAAATCCCCCCCCCCCAAATCATCAGATCCTACTACAAAAGCCTATACTCAACAAAACTGGAACGTCTGGATGAAATGGACAATTTCCTAGGCAGATGCTAGGTACCAAAATTAAATCAGGATCAGATTAATGATCTAAACAGTCCAAGAATCCCTAAAGAAATAGAAGGAGTCATTAATAGTTTACCAACCAAAAAAGCCCAGGACCAGATGGGTTTAGTGCAGAATTCCATAAGACTATCAAATAAGACCTAATACCAATACTCTTCAAACTATTGCACAAAATAGAAACAGAAGGAACACTACCCAATTCATTCTATGAAGCCACAATTACTCTGATACCTAAACAAAGACTCAAAAAAGAAAGAGAACTTCAGACCAATTTCCCTTATGAATATCGATGCAAAAACACTCAATAAAATCCTCACAAACTGAATCCAAGAACACATCAAAATGATCATCTACCATGACCAAGTAGGCTTCATCCCAGGGATGAAGGGATGGTTTAATATACAGAAATCCATCAACGTAATCCACTATATAAACAAACTCAAAGACAAAAACCACATGATCATCTCATTAGATGCTGAGAAAGCATTTAACAAAATCCAANACCTCTTCATGATAAAAGTCTTGGAAAGATTAGGAATTCAAGGCCCATACCTAAACATAAGAAAAGCAATATATAGCAAACCAGTAGCCAACATCAAACTAAGTGGAGGGAAACTTGAAGCAATCCCACTATAATAAGAGACTAGACAAGACTGCCAACTCTCTCCCTACCTATTCAATATAGTACTTGAAGTCTTTTTTTTTCTTTTTAAAATTGTTTTATTTACTTACATTCCAAATGTCCCCATTCCCAGTCTCCTTTCTAAAAGTCTTCTCTTCTTTGCTTCTGAGATGGTGCTGCCCCATTCCTACCCCAACCCAACTACCACCCCAACTCCCCTCTTCCCATCCCTCTTCCCTGGGACATCAAGTCTCTCTAGGTTTAGGCTCAACCTTTCCCAGTGAGGATAGACAAGATAGTCTTCTCCTACATATGTGCCAGGGTTCTCAGACCAGTCCATGTGTTTTTAAAAAAATATTTCTTAATTAATGTTCTCATTGTAGTGATTTCTCTCTGGGAAGGCATATGAATTCTAGAACAGCTGAATATAGCCTTTTAAGAAAAGGTTTCTGAGGCATGCTTTGTTGACTCTGGTGACCTTGATCCTAGTCTTGCTCCCCAGGGCAATGGCCTTGCTTTCCTTTTCATTAAACTTTCTAAATTCCTACATTAAAGGGCCAAACTACAATAGAGTTTTTCTGTTTGTTTGTTTTTGTTGTTGTTGTTGTTTTGTGTTTTGGAGACAGAGTTTCTCTGTATAGCCCTGGCTGTCCTGGAGCTCACTTTGTAGACCAGGCTGGCCTCAAACTCAATAATCTGCCTGCCTCTGCCTCCTGAGTGCTGGGATTAAAGGCATGCACCACCACGCCCGGCCACAATAGAGTTTTAAAATGAACCATTTTGCTTCCAGTTTCTGGCTATTATGAATAAAGCTGGCATGAGTACTTGAAGTGTTAGTCAGAGCAATTAGATAACAAATGGAGGTCAAAGGGATACAAATCAGAAAGAAAGAGGTCAACAATATCACTATTTTCACATAATATATTAGTACACCCAAGTGACCCCAAAAATTCCACCTGAGAACTCCTAAACCTGATAAACAACTTCAGCAAAGTAGTGGGATATAAAATTAACTCAAACAAATCACTGGCCTTTCTCTACACAGAGGATAAACAAGCTGAGAAAGAAATTAGGGAAACATCACCCTTCACAATAGTCACAAATAATATAAAATACCGTGGTGTGACTCTAACTAAGGAAGTGAAAGATCTGTA
>NC_034590.1:130401352-130416322 GCF_900095145.1 Mus pahari | reverse complement strand
TGTCTCTAGCTGCATATGTAGCAGAAGATGGCCTAATCGGCCATCATTGGGAAGAGTGGCCCCTTGGTCTTGCAAATTTTATATGACCAAGCATAGGGGAATGCCAGGGCCAAGAAGTGGGAGTGGGTGGGTAGGGGAGCAGGGGCTGGGAGAGGGTATAGGGAACTTTTGGGATAGCATTTGAAATGTAAATAAAGAAAATATCTAATAAAAAAATTCCATAAAATTTTTAATAATCTAAAAAAAAGGGCAATTTGCAAATTTATCTGGAATAACAAAATACCTAGGAAAACAAAAACTACTTTCATCAATAAAAGAACTTCTGGGGGAATCACTATTCCTGAACTCAAGATGTATTATGGAGCAATTGTGATAAAAACTGCATGGTACCAATACAGTGACAGTAAGGTAGGTCAATGGAATAGAATTGAAGACTTAGACATGAACCCATATACCTATGGTCACTTGATCTTTGACAAAGGAGCTGAAACCATCCAGTGGAAAAAAGGCAGCATTTTTCAACAAATAGTGCTGGTTCAACTGACGGTTAGCATGTAGAAGAGTGCAAATTGATCCATTTTTATCTCTTTGTACAAAGCTCAAGTCCAAATGGATCAAGGACCATCACATAAAACCAGATACACTGTAACTAATAGAAAAGAAAGTGGGCAAGAGCCTTAACACATAGGCACAGGGACAAAATTTTCTGAACAGAACACAAATAGCTTATGCTGTAAGATCAACAATTGACAAATGGGACCTCATAGAATTGCTAAGCTTCTGTAAGGCAAAGGACACTGTCAATAGGACAAAAAGGCCACCAACAGATTAGGAAAAGATCTTTGCCAACCTTACATCCGATATATACAATATATACAAAGAACTCAAGAAGTTAGACTCCATAGAATCAAAAACACTATCAAAACGGGGTACAGAGCTAAACAAAATTCTTAACTGAGGAACACCAAATGGCTGAGAAGCACCTAAAGAAATACTCAACATCTTTAGTCATCAGAGAAATACAAATCAAAACATCCCTGAGATTCCACCTCACAGCAGTCAGAATGGCGCAGATAAGAAACTCAAGTGACAGCAGATGCTGGCCAGGATGTGGAGAAAGAGGAACACTCCTCCATTGCTGATGGGATTGCAAGCTGGTACAACCACTCTGGAAAATAGCTTGGTAGTTTGTCAGAAAATTGGACATAGTATTATCTGAGGACCCAGCTATACTATTCCTGGGCATATATCCAGAAGATGCTCCAACATGTTATAAGGACACATGCTCCACTATGTTCATAGCAGCCATATTTATAATAGCCAGGAGATGGAAAGAACCCAGATGTTCTTCAATAGAGGAATGGATACAGAAAATGTGGTACATTTACACAATGGAGTACTACTCAGCTATTAAAAACAACGAATTCATGAAATTCTAAGGCACATGGATCGAATTAGAAAACATCATACTGAGTGAGGTAACCCAATTGCAAAAGAGCACACATGGCGTACCCTCACTGATAAGTGGATATTATTCCAGAAGCTCAGAATACCCAATATACAGTTCACAGACCACATGAAGCTCAAGAAGAAGTAAGACCACGGTGTGGATACTTCAGTTCTTCTTAGAAGGGGGAACAAAATACTGATTGGAGAAAATACAGAGATAATGTTAGGGGCAGAAAGTGAAGGAAAGGCTCTCCACAGACTGTCCCACCTGGGGATCCATCCCATATACAGTCACCAAACTCAGACATTATTGTGATTGCCAACAATTGCTTACTGACAGGAGCCTGTTATACCTCTCTCCTGAGAGGCTCTGCCAATGCTTGACAAATACAGAAATGGATGGTCTTAGCCATCCATTGGACTGAGCATAGTTTCCCAAATGGAGGAACTAGAGAAAGGCACAAGGAGCTGAAAAGGTTCACAGCCCCATAGGAGGAACCACAATATGAACCAACCAGTACCCCCAGAGTTCAGGGATTAAACAACCAACCAAGGGTACACATTGAGGGACCCATGTCTCTAGTCACATATGAAGCAGAGGCTGGCCTTGTGGGTCATCAATGAGAGGAGAAGCCCTTTGTCTTTCGATGGCTCGATGCCCCAGTGTATGGGAATGCCAGGTCAGTGAAGTGGTAGTGGGTGGGTTAGTGGGAAAGGGGAGGGGAAATGGCATAAGGGGGGAGGGTTTTGGATGGGTAATGAGGAAAGGGGTTAAAATTTGCATGTAAATAAAGAAAACATCTAATAAAAAAATTTTAAAAATATCAGAATTTCAGAATTGATACCCAGAAAGTCTCACCAACTTGACTTGCTAAACAAGCACCTACAAGGGAAATAGTTATACATATAACAATGCAGACAGGGGATGGAAAAATTCAAGAAGCCTTAAGTGTAGACAAAGAACTACAGGCAGTGAAGAACTTTCTAGAGTAAAAGGGTTTTCTTGCCATTTGAAGGTCTCTGGAAATAAAATGAGATGGTAACTGGGCCACAGAGCAGGCAGGATGTAGGATATCCTGTGTGACTTATCCCCATGTCCCACACTGTGGGGAACGGGTGTGCCAAGCCCCGTGGTGGTCCCTGTCTGCCAAGATCCTGAGCCTGAACTCTATGTGGGGAGCGGGTAAGCCCCATGTTCCCTGGCTGCATGAGCCTGCTGAGCCTGTGTGGATGATCCTGTACTGTACTGAGGATCCTGTGTACTGCCTGCTGACAATCACTGAGTGCGCTGGCTGAACTCTGACTGGATCCAGGAGATGGGGGAGGGATTAGGTCAGAGGACTGAAAACAGGATGCACCCCGGGAAGGGGGGAAAATGTTGTGAAGGAGCTCAGAAGACTGAGAATAACAGGATGCGCTGGGGAGGGAGGGAGGAGAATGCTGTGGGAAAAGGCTGTAAACAGTTCAGTTGGGAGCAAGCAGTTGAAGGGTCCAGTTGGGTGTTGTTGGAACTGGGAGAGGGTTAGAGAAAGCTGTTTGTGAGAGGGAGAGAAAAAGCTGCTCGGAGAGAGAAAGAAGAAATCTGTTTGGAACCTGCCTTGGTGTTTGTGTCATCTCTGCAGGTCAGAGTTCGGGGGTCTGCGGCACCACACAGTTTAAAGATCTTACAAAAGTGTTTTACAAAAATAAATAATTTGATGATATGTGAATAACTTTAAAATTATGCATTAAACCCATCTTTTTCTACAGTTAAGCAATAGTGATTTCTAAAATTACTATTTATAAGAACTATCCTCATGATACTCATTCCTAAGTATGCTATCAGGTCTTTTTACATTGTTAGAAAAATGCTTCTGTAGAGATAAAAATCTCTGGTTTCCTTTTGAGAAAACAAACCTTTTATTAATTGGGGTTCGTTGCCTTCTTCATTGAATTCTAGCTTCTTAACGCCATCAGGTGCTGTGTGATGCAATGCTCTGCCTTAACACTCATTGTAGTAGAGACAACAGTAAAAGATAATGAGCTGGGTGGCCAACACATATAGACACCCACACAGACAGACACACAAAGACACACAGACACACAGACACACAAAGACACACACCAGACACACACAGACACAAACACACACAGATACAAACAGGCAGGCAGGCAGGCAGACAGACAGACAGACAGACAGACACAAACACACACACACACACACACACACACACACACACACACACCCCACAGATAGATAGGCACAAGCATATAAATGCATGCATTTAAAATCTATTTTCAGATACTGTGTGTGCTCTATTTACCTATAATCCATGAGAGTACTTTAATAGTAGTTTGTGCTTTGCAGCGATATCTGTGGTTTTAGGCATTCCATATTGTCTTTGCAATTTGAGCCCTATAAAGAGACTATTCACTCAATCAAATCAGCTTTTTATCCTTTTGGTGTCATAATCATGTCCAGTAAAAGTCCCTTTTACTGTTAAATTATGGCCAGGTAGCTGAGTTTGGGCTAAATAATTGTGGGCAAAAGATCTATGTGCTCTATTTAGCCCTTATCGCCACAACATTTCCATGGAATTCTTTATCAGTTTGTATTTCCCAACTTCCAGTTGAGCATCTGTACTTACGTAACCATGTAAGACAAAAACCAAGACCTTTCATAGTCCTTGGTCCATGAAGGACTACATGGAATGAATGCTTCCTGGACAGTAACAACTGAAATGAACTGAGTAAAAACCTGAATAATGAACATTAGGCCACAGAGACTCAGGGATCTTCCAATTAACAGTAACGATATCTTTTGACACACCTGAAATAAGATGGCCCAAATTCGGGCACATATTTCTTATTGGCTCTTTGGTTCACCATACAAACACCCAAATTACTTAAAAATCCTTGTCAAGTTTTTAATCCCTTTGGCTTCTGGGTGTATGTAATGGTGTAGGGACACATCAGGGAAGATCATTCAAACATACAAATACATTGTTTTATGTCTCCTATGGATACTGGTTGTTCTCAACTCTGACCTCAGTTTGTTTTTCTACAAGAATAATCTTGTTTTATTTTTTAATTCAGTAATTAAGATTGACTAAATAGTCATGCAGGCTTCCTTCTCATGTGTATTTTCCAATATATCTAGTTAGGAAGTGCTTTTAATTATATGTTTTCAATATTCCTCACCTAATCTCTCCATCCCTTTCCATTTCTACTCCTTCTGTCATAGAACAGACCGTTATTGTTTATTATCTGGATTAATGTCATAGCCTTGTGACTCTTTAGCCCCTTCCAAATTCTTCTGTCTTTCTGCCAGATTAATCTTTTCAAATCTCTCTTCTGATTATATCATTCCATTATTCAGAAACCTTCAACAGTGCCTCACTGCTGGCCAGAAACGCTCCCTATTCCTCACAAAGCACATATGATGCTCCTGACTTGGTTCCAACCCAGATCTCTAGCTTTAGCTCTCAGTGGTCTTTCCATAACTTGTACTCCAGCCAACTTGGATTGTTTTGCCATTCCCCAATGTGTAGTAGTTTCTCTGTCTTTGCTTTTTGCACTCTTCAGGGGATGTCTCTCACTTCATAATTTCCTCAATGTTCACTGCTGTTTAATAAATCCCTGTATACTTCAAGATCAGGTCAAATACCTTCATGAAATCTTTTTTGCTCTCCTCTGAGGAAGGATTTCAAGAGCACTCTGCATGCTCTTTTTTATGGCGTATGGCATCTTATTATGATATGTATAGGTAATGAATTATAGTGAACTTTCGTGTCAGATAATATAGGGGTGAGTCTGAATTCTGTCTTTTATTACCTTGGTAACATTTTGGTGTAAATCATCTATCTTCTCCCAGCTTCAATTTTTCCTTGTATTAAATAAGAGTGATTAGTTCCATCTAACTCAGAGGGCTACTTTACATATTAAATGAGAACAAATGCATAGAATTTTTACAATATCATATTAGTTTATGTATGATCTGCATGTGAAATTCCTTTTAACTAGAAAGTATGTTTTATTCATTTTTGCATGTATGTCATTAAAAATACTTTATTTATGGTTTTATATATAGCATATGCTAAAATATTTGTTGGATTATTAAACATTTTAAGTTAATAAATAGCATTGAAAAGAAAATGCCAATACCTGCCTTACACTTAGATTCTACATAAACACTGATCTTGTCAGTACAGATTTTGCCTTTGTCTTTTTAGTATACTTTCATTCTTTCATCTCAATGTTGAAGGAGCATACTATCTGTTTATTATGTTCCTGTACCATTCCCCTCAATATGTACCACCCAGTTCCATTAAGCTTTCTATCAACTTTATCTTGAGTATTTTGATAAACATGATGCTTTACTTATTTGAATATGGAAGTCTCCATGAAGTTCTAGAAGCTCCACATAACATTTTATTTATTTATGTATATGCATACACTCTTGCTGTCTTCAGACACATCAGAAGAGGGCATCAAATCTCATTACAGATGGTTGTGAGCCACTGTGTGAATGTTGGGAATTGAACTCAGGACCTGTGGATCCACATAACATTTTATAACACTGTGATTTAGGAACTCAGTTTTTTTTTTTTCACTTTTTCATCTTGAAGGTAACATATGTGCACATTCACATATGCACTCAAGTAGAAGAATAAGAAGACTTATGTTTTGCAAATGAATCAAATTTCTTCTGAATGAGGAACCTTATTTTTGCCTTGAAGCCTACATGAAGCGAGTAAACGGGAGGAGTTTGGGATAATGACTGTAGTAAGAAAAAGAGCTCATTATTGTTTTCTGTGATTGTGCCAATAAGAACTGAAGCTAAGATATTCAAGACCCCATCTTTGGCCTGCAGAGAAAATGAGAAGGTACTACTTCCCCAGTGGGTTGTTCTGAAGAGGGTAGTATTAAGGAATGACACAATCTCTTTCTTGGAAGAGTCTGGCTGGATGTTGTGCCATTTTCCGAAAGTGTGGATGATGTATCAATGATGACAGCATGCTTGGAAAAATCACGCTGTGGAAAGTTCCTAATTCCCTTAAGTTTTGCCAGAAGAGAATCCAGAGGTCAAAGGGAAACCTAAGTACTAATGTATACGCTTCTATCCATCGTGGTGTAGAAAGACAGTGTGCCTGGAACCCTTAAAGCCAAACTGGACTGATCCCATAGGGACTGCATCCATTTAGATAGAATCAGAGTGTCTAGAAGATTCTTATGTCCAGTGTTCCATCTTGTTGTAACTGATGGAGAGGATTTAATGAGAGACAGAATGAAGGTGCCAAGGAGCAGATTATCAGGAGCTAGGGTCGACCAGAGAAGCGATTTGAGCGTCAGATGAAAACGGAGCATGGTTGTTTCCACAATGCTCTTGCAGATGCCACTGCCAGTGAGTACCCAAGCTTGTGTAATATGTGGCCGATAGTCAGAGACATTCATTTATAGCTTCAGATTCTCTTGTTGTCCACACTGATAAAGAAGGTAGTGCAAGATCGTGCAGTCTAATATAGGAACACTATCTGTCTGCATCTTTCTGTCTCTGTCCCTCACAGAATTCATTCATCCACGTCTACTTTTCTCAGAGGAGGGACCTTCTCCCTTCTACTTTGATGACTTGGGTCTACAATGTCTCTCTTACTCCTCACAAACTCTATATCCCCTTGTTGCTTTTTCTGGAAACCATATTTACACAAAAGTAAAATTTTTCCTTTTCTTTTTTTTTTTTTTTTTTTTTTTTTTTTTTTTTTTTTTTTTTTTTTTTTTGGCTGATTAACAAGGGACAACCTCAGCTTTCTGTCTTCAAAAGGTCAAAAGACATCCAAGTGTGGTGGTGCCCACCCTCCTGACAGTACTTGCGGGGGTTGGGGTGGGAGGATCATGCATTCCAGGCCATCTGGCTTACAAGGCACAACCCTGTTTTAAAAACAAAACAAAGACAATCAAACCAAAACAAAAACAGACCATGTGGAGCTGACCTGTAATCCCAAGCTACTTAGGAAGCTGAGGCAGTAGGATCACACAGATAAGGCTTCCCTGGCCTACAGAATGAGTTCAAGGCTAAACCTTCCTCAAGAAATATTAGAAAGAAGGTTGAGGATATATCTTAATGGTAGAGTGCTGGCCTACGATATGTGAGCCCCTAGGTTAAATCTCCATTACCAAAGAAAAACAAAAACTCAGTGTGTGTGTGTGTGTGTGTGTGTGTGTGTGTAACATAAAATGCCAGATGAGGGTAAAATGATGAGCTTATATGTTGGTCAAACTGGTAGCAGTTGAAATGGAGTTGTGATGATGATGATGATTATCATTATATTATAAGAAATCCATTGTCTGAGATTGCCTAACCCCCAGCTCTACCCACAAGAAACCATTATGCTGTGTAATTATACCTTCTCATGGCTTCTTCCAAGTGATTTTTGAAACAATAGTCTGGAAGCCTTGGCCACCAGAGATCAATAAGGCTCATCAGAATTGCTGATAGAAAAATGTCAATAATGCCATTCTAAAAGACATCTGAGGGGAGACACCTTTTCAACGACTAGACAGGAATAAGTACACGTTGAATTCTAAGCAACTCAAGACAGTGACTGGAGAATGGTGCTATAATTTGGATTATAATGGTAATTTTTAATTACTACCGCCCTAAAAACACAACAGTTCTTTATACTAAGTGTTGTTCTTTAATCAGGTAAGAGTCCATGACCTCCTCCTCTAATGTGGAGAAGCTGCGTGCAAATTCCTCTTGGCCCTGGTGTGCCTACGTGGTTAACTAGAAGCACACATGAGTTCAGTTATTTGAATTGGAAACAGACCTGCGTGAACAGCTATCTGCATTATGTTCCACTATCTCTACGTCCAACAAGTTATCAGCGGGTTGTGTGGAATGAAAAGGTCTTCCAGGCTTCTGGTCTCATCTCTGCCTAGTGATTGAATCTGAGAGCCCAGATCGTAAATTGGACTTAATGTCAAACAGCAGCCAAGGCTGAGAACCCGCCTGGGTGTGCTGGGCTGCTGCAGGCTGACTAACCCACAGGCATGCTGTCAGGGCTAGGTCATCTGCTGTCAGGGCTCTGCTCCCTGTGGGAGGTCTAGGTTGCGAGCATTTGCAACAGTCTAGACAGGAGGTGACAAACACAGAGACCTTTGGGATGAGACTGATCTCTCTGTTTTGTGACAGGAGGCCTTTCCCTCCCGAACAGAATCTTGGAAGAAACAATCTAGAAACTTCATCATTGACCGTGGGATTAAACCTGGGGATCGGCTCCACCCAGACTAGAATGCCAAAGAGATTTTTTTCTCCAGGTTTTCTCAGAGCTGAAGGGTGATGTTTGTTTATTCCATCATTTTCCTGAAATGTTTGCTTCAGGCTGCAGGAGCCAGAGAAGAAGAGAAAGGGGAAGATACTTTACATTTTACTCTGTCCTGAGGCCAACATGAGGTTCAGGAACTTTCCATATCACTCCTTCCCTTGCCCCTCTTCCCCTCTTCACTGTCTCTCTCTCTCTCTCTCTCTCTCTTCCTCTTTTCTTCCTTCCTTCCTTTCCTCCCTCTCTTCCTTTTCCTTTGATGGTTTTTGTTTATTGAGACATAGTCTTGCTACATCATAGCCTAAACTGGCCTCAGACTAGTGATTCTTCTGCTTCGGCCTCCTGAGTTCTGGGATTACGGGCATGTGCCACCATGCCTGGTTTATTTCACTTAAACCTCATAGGAGGCTTACCTCCCCACGCTCTCATGTTATAGGGAAATAAGAAGCTCACAGGGATCCTCTCCTATGCAGGACTGTGCTGCATGTAATTGCTAGGCTTCATTTTATTTTAACATTATAGCAAAATCTTTTCCGCAGGATTTATTTTTCTTAAGTAAAGTAGAAGGAAGATTTTTAGCTTTCTTTGGAACTCAGAATGTTGCACTATGTTAAAATAACTAAAAATGACCCTTCTATTTTTCTTAAAATCATATAGCTTTAAGTAAAATGTCTGCGGCTTTGGAAAGGGGTTCCTGAAAGAGAAGTGTGGGTGTGTAGTGAGGGAGATAAAGTAGGAAATATCCAGACTAATGTGTCCTCAAGTGTATTCCACAGGATCTGGGTCCCCAGACAGTCTTTGCACCAAAAAGTGTTGTGGACTTGACCTAACTATCTGCTTTGTGGAATACTGGGATTGAACTCACTTTGTTGGGACCCAGTTCCGTTCCATGTTACCCTGTGCAATGGTAAACATCACGTAGGGGTGGTCTTGTGTGGAGCTCAGTTTATAGACACTTGGGCAAGCTTTACTTGTTCTAACATTTCCCTAAATCCAAACTCACAAGTTTATTAATTTTAGGAGTGTTAATAAAGTCATTTGGAGGAAATTTCAGCCACTTACTCTGGCCTGTTAGCAAACACAAAGCCAGCTCTAGGCTTCACTCTGAGTATAGTTCAGAGAGGATGGTTGAGATGTGCCAAGCTTGGAGAAAAGACTGGAAGACAGTCTTCTGAAACACATAGCACATGCTTTCTTACACTCAGAGGCCCAGAATATTTACACAGATCACCTTTTGATAGCATCTCATTATTAAGCCCAAAGATGGCACACACAAAGTTCATTTATTTTCTTCTGATTAAAAAGGAAAAGATGAAAGTACAGTATGCTTTCTCTATTCTTCCTACACCCTTAATGTTCCTTTTCTACTTTTCTTCTCTCCTCCATGTACCATTTCCCTCCGCAGCTGACTACAGCCATAGCTTGTTACCTGGGCAGTTTGCCATTCTGGGAATAGATGCACTAATGCTGTACACACAACTCTATCCAAAGTCTTTATCTCAAAGCTGGACTTCATATGCGTTAGCCTGGCCATCTGAAAACAAGATTCCTATTGAGAGTAAATCAGGTTTTGGGATTAATAAAACTTCCCCTGCTTGGAAATGAGTTTTAGCCAGTATCTCATTCTATAGAATGTCAAATAAAATTAGGCCATTCCTTTAGTTATTTATTTTGGATTTGTTCATGTGTTTAATAGTACACCAGAGATGTTCTTTATTTGATTTAAAAATAATTATATTTATATAGAAAAAGAGGTTTCAAAGCTAGTGGGGATTATGTAAGCGTATATCCTACTTTGGCTGCCTCAAGATGTTTATTGATTTATTTAGTGGCAATAAAACATTTCACGTGGACGGCCTTTTTCAAGGAGAATAATATGTGCTCTGAGATTTTTCTCTAAATGTATCAAGAGGCATAATTTTTATTTTATTTGTGCTGATAGACTGAGAACCCAACCTCTCAGGCTTTCAATTCAGCTTAGAAGAATAAGTCCTTCTGTAGGGAATGTGCGGCCGCTCCAGCTCTCTAGCAGGAAGCACTGTTGTATGCTGCCCAGGCACACAACACATCCTAGTCTGAAAGCATCTCCCAATGCAAGCAGAAGTCTTTAGACAAAAGAAGCAGGTCACTGACCTTTTGACTTCTTTTTCTACACTCAGGATTGTGTTCCCAGAAGGAGCAAACCAGTTTTGAGGCAGCGTGGAAGGGTGTGAAGACAAACCTTCTCTGAGAAGTTGAGCCTTCAGATTGCTCTACACTGGATTGGTTGTTGCTTGGTTTGCACTAGGCGGGGCAGGAGCCCCCTAGTTCAGAAACAAGAGCTGAGTTTCGTTTTCTTTTTCTCTTCATTTCATTATAGCAAGTTTCCTTTCTTGTGTTATATGGCAGATTCTTTATAGGCAGATTCTAATTACTCTATGGAAGGTGGCGTAGGTCACAGCAGAGTGGCAGGTAAAACTTAAAGACAGGGTATGTGCTTTCTATCTTTGATCACAGCATATGAGGTTAAAAGATTGACTACTGTATTAAGGAGGAGAAAAGAACTGTGTCCTCTAGTCTGGGTATACTCTTTTATCCTTCCAAATGTACCCGATTACAGCATAAATCCTCCCACCTTAACTCTTTCAAGGTGTGTGTGTGTGTGTGTGTGTGTGTGTGTGTGTGTGTGTGTGTGTTTGGGGTGTATGTACAGGTAGGCATGTGTGTACATGTGTTTACCTATGAAAGGAGACCAGGAGATAACCTTGGCTATTGTTCTCTAGGAGCTGTGCACCTTTTATTTTGGTGTCAGTCTTCCACTGACCTAGAACTCTCTGAGTGACATAGATGTCTCATTTAAAGTTGACCATTTCACAATCTCCTGTTCTCTATACATTGACCAATCATCAACTATCATCTACTGCAAGAAGGAATTTCTCTGACAAGAGTTGAGAGATGCACTCATCTATGGTTATAACAATAGGCCATTAAAAGTCAGTTTAATACCAAATCTCTTTAGCATAATAATTGTAGTAGGTTATGCCCAGGGCCTATGGCCTATCTAAGTATAGACTCTTAGCTCAGCTAAAAGTACCAGGTATACGCATCTTTTGGAACAGATTTTAAAGTCAGACATAAAGTAGTTGGTTATTTCCAAGACATTTGTGCCACTGATATACAAGTTATCTTAAGGCAGGTTATTACTGTAGCTTGCAGGATTCAGTGCTGGCTAAGTCTGATGATTATTCTTCTAATCTGGTAGTGAGTACAGCACCAGCACCTTCTAGCACTATGAAAATTATCTCATAGGTATGAAAAGTCTAGATCTTAAAACTTGATTTCTCCATGTTTTATAACTCAAATATGTGGTTTTTCAGCAATAAGATGTTACCATGAAGTTTCTCTCTCTCTCTCTCTCTCTCTCTCTCTCTCTCTCTCTCTCTCTCTCTCTCTCGTGTGTGTGTGTGTGTGTGTGACTGAGACCAATGTTAGTATCTTGTAATGTTTGATTTTTATGTGTCATTGATTGACAACTCCAAAACAGGGCACCCACTCCTGAAACTAGGCTTTATATTTGATAGCTTATAGGGGCCAGGAAAAATATAGTCCTCATTACAGGATAACTCACTTAACTCCTTTTATAAAGTATATATATATATATATATATATATATATATATATATATATATATATATATATATATATTTGGAAGCTTCTACAGTTGTAAGTTTCCATTTAGCTTTTCCAAATTTCTTCAGTGTTAGCTCTCCTTCCCCATATTCCATCCCCTCCCCCATCCTCTTTGCCCACTTCGGTTTAACCTTTAGTTTATTTATATCATCATCCACCCTCCCCCATTTTTTTCTTTCCTGACTGTGGTGGCTAGTTTTATGTTAACTTGACTCAATCTAGAGTCATTGAGGAAGAGGGCTCTCAAATGAGGAAATACCTCCAAAAGAGTCACTTATGGGCAAGTCTATTTTGCACTTTTGATTGATTATTGATGTGGCTGGGTCCAATTCACTGTAGGTAGTGTCACCACTGGGTTGGTGGTCCTGGGTGTTACAAGAAGGCAGGCTGAGCAAGCCAAGAAAGCAAGCCAGTAAGCAGAACTCCATGGACTTCTGCATCAGTTCCTGACTTGACTTCTTCTGGACGATAGATTACAAACTACAAATGAGAGAAACAAAACTTGTCTTCCCCAAGTTGCTTTTGGTCATGGTGTTTTATCACAATAACAGACATTATAACAAAGACACTGACTGCTATAGATACTTTCATTTAAACATATATTTCTAAAACTTCAAAGCTAGCATCCACAAACGATTAAAAAGAAACCCAACTCTTCCCCGAAAAACCTAACCAAGCAACCCATGGAATTTGTTTTTTAGGTAAGGTTTATCTCAGAATGGTTGTTTTCAGTTCCATCAATTTACCTGCAAATTTCACAGTTTTACTTTCTTCACAGCTGTATAATATTCCATTGTGTAAATGTAGCACATTTCAATTATTTATCAATTCATGGATATCTAGGTTATTTTTATTTTTAGGTATTGTGAATAGAGCATCAAAAATGTGTTTGAGCAATGATCTCTACAGTAAAATACAGATTCTTTTGGGTATATGCCTTAAATGTTATTATACTTAGATTATATAGTATGTCTATTTCTAGCTTTTTAAAGAACCTCTGTACCAGTTCCCTTAGTGAATGCACCAGTTTATACATCCAGTAACAATGGAACTGTTCTCCTTCCCATATATCCACACCAGCCTTTGCTGTCCTTTAGGAATTAAAAAAAAAAACCTTAGCTATTTTTCCTGGGTGAAAATGAAATCTCAAACTGGTTTGAATTTGTAATTCTCTGATGGATAAGGATATTGAACATTTTAAAACATTTCAGCTATTAATATTGGTTCTTTGAGAATTCTGTTTAGTTTTATGCCCCAATTTTAAATTGGGTTGTTTTCTTGATTACATATATGTGTGTGTGTGTGTGTATATATATATATATATATATATATATATATATATATATATATATATATATATTTTTTTTTTTTTTAAGACATGAACTCCTTGCCAGATAAGTAATTGGTTAAGATTCTTTCCCATTATGTAGGTTGCCTCTTCACTCAAATGCTGTTGATATTTCCTTTTAGTTTTATGAAGTGCCATTTGTCAGTTGTAGTTTTTATGGCTATGATACTGGAGTCTTGGTCAGAAAATCCTTTTTCATGCTTATAAGTTGAAGCACATCTCCTATTTCTCCTATACATGGTTCAAGGTATCAGGTATTATGTGGAGGTCCTTGATTTACTTGGAGTTGAGTTTTGTGAAGAATGGAAATTATGGATCTAGTTTCATTCTTCTATATATGTTTAACCAATGTGGTCAACATTATTTGTTGAGAATGCTATCTTTGCTGCATCTGTGTATGTTTGATATCTTTGTAAAAAGTCTGGTGGTTGTAGGAGCACGGGCTTGTAAGTTGGTCCTCAATTCTACGGCATTGATTAATGTGTCTATATTTTGCTAGCCCCGTGCTATTTTTGTTCCGATATCTCTGTAGGACAATTTAAATCAGGGATGATGATTCCTCTAGAGGGTTTTAAAAATCATTCAACATTGTTTTAGTCGTCGTTGGTGTTTGTGTTTTCACATGAATTTTTAGGATTTTTTTCCAGTTTTTGTTAAAAAAAGTGCATTGGAATCTGATGAGAATTGCATTGAAGCTGTTGATTGATTTTGGCAAGATGACCATTTTCAGGGTATTGATCCTAACAATCCTTGAGCACTAGAAGACTTTGTATCTATTTGAGTTATTTTTTCACTGTTATAACATATTCACTGTATAAGTCTTTCAATTCCCTGTTAAAGTTGTTCCAAGGTATCTTTTAATGAGTGGGCTTGTTTCTCTGATGTCTTTCTCTGTGTTTGTTGCGGATATACAGTAAGGGTCATGATTTTTATGTGTTGTTTTGTGTCCTGCTATTCTGTTGCAAACGTTGTCACCTGTGAAAGTTTTCTGAACTAGGTGGCAGTGGTGCATACCATTAATCCCAGCACTTGGGAGACAGAGGCAAGAGGATCTCTGTGAGTTTGAGGCCAGCCTGGACTAAAGAGCAAGTTCCAGGACACCCAGGGCTATACAGAGAAACCCTGTTTTTAAAAACAAACAAACAAACAATCAAACAAACAAACAAGTTTTCCAATAGTGTCTTTAGGGTCTTTTTTTTTTTT
>NC_034590.1:130380340-130401232 GCF_900095145.1 Mus pahari | reverse complement strand
GAACTCAGAAATCCGCCTGCCTCTGCCTCCCGAATGCTGGGATTAAAGGCATGCGCCACCACGCCCAGCTGTCTTTAGGGTCTTAATGTATAGAGTAGTATCATCTGCAGAAACTTTAACCTCTTTTCCTATTTCTATCTCTGTTATGCTCATCATTTATCTTATTGTGGTAGCCAAATTTCAAGAACTATATTGGTCTGGAATGTATGGAGTGAACATTCCTGTCTTCTTCAGAAGCTTAGTGGAAATGTTTTATGTCTTTTTTTCTTTTTAGCAAGATGTTGGCTGTGGGATTGTTGTGTATTGCCTCTATTAAACTGAGGTTTATCTCTTATATCCTTAGATTATCCAGGACTTCTACCATGAAGGAATGTTGTCATGGGGCTCATTTTTTTTATATCTAATGAGACGATCCAGTGGTTTCTGTTCATTAGTATTTATGTTGGCATTTTTATTTATTGATTCATATATGTTGAGCCATCTCTACACCTCTGAGGAATTAACATGTATCTTTTGATGATAATTCTTAATATTAGTCAGACAAACTCCCCCAATAAACAGACATAGGCAAGACAACTGCCTTCACAAGCAGATTGATCTTGTTTCCTCCAAGACATACACTCACTCTTAACTACAGGCATCAGCATAAGGTAAAAGAATGGAAATGATATCCCAAACAGTTGGACTTAAGAAGGATCATGTGCAGCTATTCTAATATCTGACAAAATAGGTTTCTAAATCAAAACTAGTCAGAAGAGATAGCGAGAGAATTTTCATACTCATAAAAAGTATCAAATAAGACATATTACAGTTCTGACCATACACATACCAAACACAGGTACATCACATTTAATAAAAGAAATACTATTAGATCTAAAACCACAGATTCATTAAAACACAGTGATGAGTAACTTCAACATCCCACCTTGATTAATACATATCAACTGATGAAAAACTAAGCAGAAAAACACTGGCATTAAATGACATCGTAAATTAAATGGAGCTTACAGACTTCTACAAAACCATTCCACCCAAACACTAAAGAATATATGTTCTTCTCAGCAGCCCATGGAGCTTTCTGCAAAACTGACCACATATTAAGTAAAAAAAAAAAAACAACCCAAGTATCTAAAAATATAGGCAAATTGAAATAACATACTACAGTCTATCTGACCACAATGGAATAAAGCTGGGTATGTACAGTGATAGAAACCACAGAAACATTACACATTCATGGAAACTAGGCAACACCACATTGAATGATAATTGGACAAGGAAGAACTCAAGAAGGAAACTTAAACATTGTATAATTGAATAGAAATGAATGCATGCCATAGCAAATTACAGTGAAGGCAGTCCCAAGAGGAAAGTTAATAACGTTTAGTGCATAAAATTTGAGAGATTAAAAATAACCTGATGATGCACTTTTAGGCTTTAGGAAAAGAACAAACAATACCCCAAACCAGTAGCTTGGAAGAGCTAATAAAAACCAGGACTGAAATCAATGTAATAAAAAAAAAACAATAATAAAAAAACCTTCACAAACTATCAATAAAACAGGGTTGGTTCTTGGAAAAGGTTAACAGGATTAACAGAGCTTTAGTCAAATTAATAAAAGGGAAGAAAGAGAGGATCTGGATTAATAAAGTTAGAGATGAAAAGGGAGACAGACAGTGAAGAAATACAGAGAATCATAAGGAAATGCTTTGCCTTGCCCCTCACTCAGTCTGTCACTAGCTTTATTGTAAGACTTCCCAGAAAGCAAGCAGCTATGGACTTTGAAAAATTCATAAGGGAGAAAAAAATAATACCACAGCTGATGTCTTCACTCTTTTGTTCTTCCTGCCTTAGTCAAAAGTACAGAGATCAAAATGTAGTAAGTACTTGGTGAAGGAAAGAATATTCTAGGGGATAGTAAGATTCCATTGCCCTTAAATATATTACACAGGTCATAACCTACCCTATCTCTTGTCATATGCAGTGGAAAATTTCCACATTTGTGTCTTCTCAAAGCTAGCAACACTCCATATTTATATACTGCTTCCACAACTTCAGTACACCTTCCAAGTCAGAGTTCTTCCTTCTCTCCTCTTTATGTTTTCTTTCTTTCATGTTTGTTTATCTGTTACCTTAGTAAACAGCTAATAAGAGTTATGGATGAGGTTCACGTTACTGGGTTCCCTACCATACAGGTACACTTGAAGTTGGTCACTGTTTCTGGTGGAAACCAGGGCTCAGGATGGTAGGAAGCTCTATTGAACTACATTAGGGCAGCTGATCTCTTCATCCAGGAAATGGAAAAGACTTAGCCAGAACTGCATTCTGTACACCACAGCAGGCTACTTCTTTCCTGACCTCTCATCATCATTAATATTCATGACATAGGCTAGTTTGAAGGTAGGGAACTCTACAATACTTACTGTTTTTTGATGCTGTATGCCAGGCCAAGTCAACCATGTACTGTGTGCCAGTTAGTTCAGGGAACCAGACCTCATGCTACGGGAACTAATCATGAGGGTCTGCCTTCCCCCTTCTCCTTAAGATTCACTGACATGGCTCCCTCCCTCTTCTTCCAGATGGGGATGACTTAAGACTCTCTGTCTGGTCAGAACCCCAGTGCCTGGAATCTCCTGGCAGGGATAGAGAAAGGTACTGGACATATTTTTAGAGTGTGTGTATGTGTGGCTCATTTTCCTACTTGAACTTGAAAGGAGTTCCTTGTGCTTTCTAATTACTCTGCTGTGCACTGGTGTTTTTATAAGAAAGTACTTCTGAGGAAGAAGTACCCTGCTGGGTCACTTGAGTCATAAATTCCTCCATTAGCCCATCAACCTTGTATATGAAAACTCTAAAACTCTTTGCCACCATCTAGTACCTTTCAACTTGGACTATATTAGTAAAAGGACCATTCTTTTATCCATATTTACCCTCCAGACTTGTCCCTTGATGGCTTGTTGTTATCACACACACACACACACACACACACACACACACACACACACACACACTCACACAAACCTGAACAGGAGACATTCACAAGTCAGGTTCCAAGAGGAAGCAGTTGAACCTGAGGTCACTCAGTTTTCAGTTGTCATTATAGCTAAATGTAGGAAGATAGCCATGTAGTCAGGAGCAATTGAATCAAACAAGTCTAGAGGATTTATAAGTATCAATAGTGATTCCTCTGTTGATATATAAAAACCTTATAAAAATTCATTTTTGGAGTCCAAAATCAGTATGAAATGTTTGCAATACATCTATGAGAGCAGTATCTTTCTTTTTAAGGATTACAATAAACTATGATGACAAATAGGCTAGATCTATTTTTTTTTGACAGAAACAGGATTTTTAAAAAGCTTGTAATGTTTCAAGAAGTTTAGGAATATTATATGTGCCTACAACTTATGCATAATGTTATTAGGATGAGTGAATGACTGTCATGGTCCTTGATCCTAGATATAAGCAAGGAGGTAAGAGATGCTTTTATATAAGGTTAGCTGTGGAAAATCCATTTTTGCATTCATTAACAACAAGACCTGTTGGGATGGGCTGCCCAGATTTCCTTCCAGGTCTGACACTTATTTTATCACTTGTCCTGACTGTCAGCTCCTGGTGTCCCCCAGCTGAGACTTCGTTAGGTTGATCTGGTAACCTCTTAATGACTAGTTCTCCAGGGAAACTCACAGTGACTTGTCCCTGTGGAACTGCAAGGCTGGGTACATCTCTGAAGAGCCGTGTTGGCACTGCTGTGCCTGACTCTTGTTACCTCTGTCACTTTTGCTTCTCACTGATTGGATGTGCTTCCCTAAGTTCACCAACTGGAAAATTCTTGAACACAACATCTTTGCTTCACAGTCTGGTTCCCAGGAACAATCAATTATAATATTAATCAAATAATACTGAGTTCCTATTTTACATTAATTATGATTTCCATATTGGGGATATGTTGGATAACAGGGGGGAAAGGCTCTTGCTTGCATGGGTGGGGCTATTATTCTTGTGGGAGACAAGTGGTTCAACTATACATACATATTACTAAAGAGGGCTTCAGATAGTGATAATCAAGGACACAAAGCAAGATAATATATTGAAACCCTGTGTGTGGAGTTCATGCACATGTCTGTATATTTGTGCCGTGTGAAACTCAACTTCAAGAAAAGACAGAGTGTTTCAAGAGGCTTGAAGAACAAGGAGGAGCTGGGATGCTGAGAGCTCAAGAAAAGATGCTCAAAATAAGTATAAGAAGGATTATGAAACCCTTAGAATAATTAATGAGGATGAAATATGATGTGTGCCTCAAGAAGAAAGTTCTATATGAAGTATCTTTTAACCTGGAATCTGGGTAGTGCACACATAAACTTAAGGCAAATCAATCCTTCTCATTCTTGTCCTGTTATGCAACTCATGTCTTTAAGATCAGTGGATATTCCAAATAAAAATTCTAGTGTTATTCTCTAGGAAATTCAACCCACTGCACTGTTGAGAATAGAGGACAGTTCTCTTTGCAGAGACATTGCCTTGCAAGGTTAGGTAGAAGTTGGAAAAGTTCTTTGCTTTAGTCATATCTATTTTCCATTATTTCTAGAAAATGATTATGAAGCAGGCCCTGTTGGTGTTTAATAAAAAATGAGATCATCTCAGAAAGAGATCACAGAACCTTTTTTCTTAAAAATATTGCAGAATAAACTGTTCACTTTGCAATGTAAAACCCACTCAGTTCTGTTCCCATCAAAGTGTTTTTGAAAGAACATCATTACTCTTTATTAGTTGAATGGTAACAGGATAGTGATTGACAATCCTAGCCTTTTAGAGTTATTTAACCTTTTTATTTCAGCACTTTTTGTAAGTGTGTCACAATATATTTACCTCTGATTTAACTGTCTCCTTTTTATGAGGTAGCTTATAATCATCTCAACTCTGTAGGCACAGAGGGCTCAGGAGTTCCTGCAACATGAAAAGCAACAGGCCATGATGGATGACACAGGGAAGATTCTGGGGTGTTCTGAGCTATGAACCTTTTCTTGGGGTGGAGCTAGTTTTCCAACTCCCACCAGGATTGCGAGAGAATGAAGAGTGCAATTTGTCCTCATCTGCATCTTTTGCTCAAGAAGACATAGAACTGTTCTAAGAGTCATGACAGTCCAGTCACCTGTTCTTATACTCAATGTCCATTGTTTCAGAGGTACAAACAGAAATGAGATTAAAAACCAGAATACACACACATACACACAGAAATGATAAGTATTTAAAGCCATTGGCAACATGAAGAAGGTATTTCTATATTAAATATTGAGTTGAATGAGGTGAACCAGAGGTTTCTATTCATGCCAAACTTTTGTGTTCTTAAAGACAAAAGATAAAACTCTTAAGCAGAGTGGGAAAATGGCCTTTGTGGTACATCTCTGATATTTGGGGGATAATGTTTGTTCTTGAGGCATGATGGAACATCTTGTTTCTGAAGAAATATATGTTTCCCAACAGCTTAGAGGCTATGTAACCCTCCGAGAATCACAATAGTTAAGGTAGTGGTAACATCTCTGTGTTTTCTGTGCCCTAGGCACTATGTTCAGTATTTTAAACATGCACATGGCCCCATTTCTTCCTCGCAGGCCTTTGAGGAGATAGATATCATGTCATACTTGATTTATATATGTTATAAGAAAACTGTTAACAGAGCACTGGAGTTACTGAAGGTCCCACAGCTGACAAGTGACAGCTTGTTAGTCATGGTTGGTTCTGAAATATAGGCTTCAAACGCATTGCCATAGTATCAATTTTCTTTAGCATTCTGAGGCTCAACCTTCTCTAGAAGGACAATTGTATGTCCCCTTCTCTCCTCTTGACACAACACTCGGGAAAGGTATGGGTCAAAAAGCCTTCTAGTGTTCCTCTACTTCCCAGAACAATGAGGGAAGAATATAAAAAACAGATTCTGGAAGGTAGATGCCAGTGGGACACTGGCATTGATATAACAAGGATATTTTATCCCAGTTGGGCCTTTCTTTTACTGGAGTGATCTGGCAGAATACCAGTCAGGAGATCGTCAACCACTAGTGCTCTGGGAAGGCTGCTCTGAGATGAAAGGCCAGGATGGAGGTTGTCTTCATGGCTCATTTGTAGCAAGGCCTTGAGAAATGCACAGGATTTAAATGGTTTTATTTTTTTCAGGATAGCTTGGCCTAAACTGACCAAAAATCTCATTCTTCTTGTGTGCTGAATAGACTTGTAAGGTACAATAGCAATTCCAGCCAATGGCATGCTTTGTTGGTTCATAAAACAGTAACTGGGCTGAAAAATGGTATAACAAAACACAAAAAGCCCCACAGACATAACTGGGCACAAGTGTTCCTCAGATTGTTTAGATACCAGTTGCCCTTTCTGAATCATCTGAAAAATATACCATTTTTAGACTCTCCAAAACTCCAGGGAAGAAAGTGGGGAGGCCATTTCCCCAGTTCTCTCTCTCTCTCTCTCTCTCTCTCTCTCTCTCTCTCTCTCTCTCTCTCTCTTCCACCTTATACTGTTGTCCAGAATAACCTGGAACTCACTATGTAGTCTAGGCTAGCCTTGAACTTGTAGCAATCATTCTGTCTCAGCCTCTCAAGTTCTGGAATTACATGTGTGAACCACCACTCATGATTCTGTGGTTTTACTTAAAAAAAAAAACTTATTATTTTTACTTGAAGTTTGATCACTTTGATGTTGTTATGCAATAAAACCATTTCTATGTGAAAGGGATTTTTATTAGATTGAGTCTAATATAAATTGCCATGTATCTGAACAATATTAAGTGGAGAGAGAGAGAGAGAGAGAGAGACAGAGACAGAGACACAGAGAGACAAAGAGACATACACAGAGAAAGAGAGACAGAGAGAGAACACAAAATATGTGGTTAAAGACTAAGAGAGAAGGGAAACTATTATCCACACCTCTAATACCAGGAAGCACTCACAGGGAACACGCCAGCTGAGCCAGACATGAAATACCCCCCAATTCCAATAGACACCCCTTGCTACCATCATTTCCCTGTGAAAACACCAGCCAAGCAGACCAGAAGAAACACCCAACATACAGCAATTACACTCTCTGAAAACCCAGACATGAAACAGTAACCAAGGAATGAAACACCTACCCAATAAAGACAAAATCCAGAAACCAGCACCTAGTTCTATAATCACCCAAAACCAACTACCGAGGCCCTGGCATACGAACACAATTAAAAACATCCAGAGCAATATAGCTACACTATAACCAAGCTGTCCTACCACAGCAGGCCCAGAATATTCCAAACTAGTTGAAACTCATAGAGAAACATTAAAGCCACCTGTGTGAAGGTGGTAGAGGTCCATAAAAAAGAAACCGATAAATCCCTTAAAGAAATCCAAGAAAAATAAAAAAAAAATGAATAAAATTGTCTAAGACTTAAAAATGGAAATAGAATCTATAAAGAAAACAAAAATGGAGGGAATTCTGGAAATGGAAAATTTATAAATTTGAAGAGGAATTACAGAGGCAAGCTTCACCAACAGAATGTAAGAGATGGAAGAGAGAATCTTAGGCACTGAAGATATGGCAGAAGAAATTGATACATCAGTCAAAAAATTTAAATATTAAAAAAGCCTCCTAATACAAAATATCCAGGATGTCTGGAACTTTATGAAAAGACAAAACCTAAGAATCATAGGAGTGGAGGAAGGATAATTCTAACTCAAAAGCACAGAAAATATTTTCATCAGAATCATAGAAGAAAATTTTCCTGAACTAAACATGCCAATAAAGGTACAAGAGGCATGTAGAAGACCAAATAGATTGGACAAGAAAAGAAAGTCTCCTTGACTCATAATAACCAAAGCACTAAGCACGTAGAACAAAGAATACTAAAGGCTGCATGGAAACAAGATAAGTAACATCTAAAGGCTTACCTACTAGAATTATACCTGCCTTCTGTCAGGAGTCATCTAGGAAGACTAAGACAAGCACTTTTTGCATGGACTAAGATAGGTGAGTTCTGAGAGTCCAGGTCCCAAAGAGACTTCACCTCAGGATTGTTTCTTGCATCTGCTATGTCTTTCCTATAATATTTAAATTAATATAACAATCCTGGGGCATTAGCATACCCTATTGAAATTTCCCACAGATCAACATGAGGATGTACTTTCATGAATTAACATTGTTTAGATGGAATTAATGATTTTTATAAATTTCCTGATCTGATTCAAATAATCTTAGAAAGTTTTAAGAGATGGTTTTAGATGTTTTGCTAGAAAGGTATAATAAAGTTAGAATCAAGAATAGAATATGCCTGCTCCTCATAATAGTAAGCAAAGGCTGCATAATAAGAAGTACAATCACCTTTCCTAATTACACTACAAAGAGAAAAAGTCTTGGGACAGATTTGTGTTCAAGGAAAAGCATTCAGGTCCAAGGATGAAGCCACAGGTGTGCATTATGATAAGAGAAGGCCATATAAAACTTGCTGTGATTTTATAATAAGCTTAGAAAATGCAACAGCGCTTTAAACTTAATAGTAACATCCTCTTGTAACTCCTCTTTGGTGTAACATTTTATCTATGAGGTAATTTTTCAAATAATTTTGTCTAAGAAAATATAAAAAGCCAGAGAAAAGAAAGTGTGATAGGGTTGACTTGCTCCATCCATCCATCCATCTATCCATCCATCAATCCATCCATCCATCCATCTGTCTGTCCATTCATCCAAATGTATTTATGTATATGTCTGTTTGTTTATATGCACTTTTGTAGGTATATGTGTATGAATGTAAGCATACACAAACACTTGTGGATTGATTGAGACAAATGGTTGAGCCTAGCCAGAATGTGTGTGTATAAATGTATGCATGCCTGT
Source organism: Mus pahari (assembly GCF_900095145.1). NCBI lineage: Eukaryota > Metazoa > Chordata > Mammalia > Rodentia > Muridae > Mus > Mus pahari. The sequence continues at coordinate 130,392,367 of NC_034590.1, read as the reverse complement.
GCATGCTTGCCTGTGTAAAGGAATTTAATTCTTTCCCTTTACTTCCTCTCTGGTTCACAAAGAGTTAACCAGACTAGCCAGCCAGAGGCTTCTGGCTGCAAGGCAAGAGAAGGGAATGCTAGCAATAAATCCTTTACCTAATTTCCAGCTGCTATACAGCATGTGTTAATCACCAAAAGCCAGCAGTTTGCAGCCACAGAGTAAGCAAGAGTGTTAAGTCTCCAGAAGCCCTCAGCTAATAGAATCTAGTATGGTTAAAGAAAGTTACAAAGATCATCAGTTTTTTGGCCTCAGTCCAATGCTGTGTCCCACATCAGCTTGTTTCCTAAGGCCAGGAGGTCCCTGGCAGACTTCACTCTCAATAGAGACTCTAAAAACTAAAGGGGCTTGGAGAGATGTGTAGCAGACTCTAAGAAACCACAGATGCCACCCCAGAATACTATACCAAGAAAAATTTCTATTCACCATAGATGAAGAAGATAAGACATTTCATGATAAAATCAAATGTAAACAATATCAACCTACAAGTACAGCCCTAAAGATAAGGCTAGAAGGCATTTTCTCCAATCTAAGGAGGTTAACTACACCCAAAAAAACACATAGGAAATAAATAGTCTCACACTAGCAAATTCATAAAAAAGGGAAGCAACACCCACACCCATAAACTCCTATACCTAAAAACTCTCTCTCTCTCTCTCTCTCTCTCTCTCTCTCTCTCTCTCTCTCTCTCTCTCTCTTAAACACACACACACACACAGACACACACACACAGACACACACACACACAGACACACAGACACACACACACACTATACATATAATACACCACCACTACCACCACCACCATCAAACATCAAAATAGTAGGACTCAAGTAACCATTGATCACTATTATCTCTCACTATCAAAGGTCTCATTTTTTTTTATAAAAAGACATAGATTAACAGAATAGATGTGAAGACAGAATCCACCCTTCTGCTACATCCAAGCAACACACCTCAACATCAAGGACATACATTACCTTAGGGTAAAGGGTTAGAAAAACATATTGCAAGCAAATGTACCTAGTAAGCCAGCTGGCATATTTTTTTAATATCCAAACTACACAAAGATCAAACAAAGAGAATAACATGCCAATTTTCTTTACAGACATAGATGCAAAAATAATAAAATACTTGCAAATCAAATTCAAGAACACATCAAAAAACTCTTCCATCATGATCAAATAGGCTTCAGAGATCTAGGGATGGTTCAGTACACAAAAATCAATGAATATAATATACCGTATAAACAAACTGAGAGAAAAAAAATCCACATGTCATCTTATTAGATAGAGAACAGCCTTTGACAAAATCCAAGACACCTTCATGATAAAGGTTCTGAAGCTATTAGGGATACAAGGGAATGTCTAAACATAAGGCAATTTACAACAAGTTTTCAGCTAACATTAAATTAAATGGAGAAAAATTAAAAGCAATTTAATTAAATCAGGAATAAGAAAAAGTTGTGTGCTCTGTACCTATTCAATATAGAACTTGAAATCTTAGCTAAAGCAATAAGACAACTGAAGGAGATCAAGGGTATACAAGTTGCAAAGGGAGAAGTCATTAATGCAGATTATATGATATCATACACAAGTGACTCTAAAATTTCCACCAGGGAACTCATATGGCTGAGAAACAGTGTCAGCAAAGTAGCTAGACACAATACCAATTTCACAAAAATCAGTTACCTTCCTATATACAAATGACAAATGGCCTGAGAAAGAAATCAAGGAAACCATACCTTTTAAAAAGGCCCCAAGTAATATCTTAGGGTATCTCTACTAAGAAAGTGAAAGATTTGATAAAACTTGATAAAGACTATGATTAGAAACTTCAAGTCATTGAAGAAGATATCAGAAGATGGAAGAATCTATGCTCACTAATTGATAGGATAACCATAGTAAAACTTGTTTTCCTATAAAAAGCAATCTACAAATTCAAATACAATCCTGATTAAAATTTTAACACAACTCTTCACAGACCTTGAAAGGACAATTCTCACCTTCTTATGGAAGTACAAAAATTCCAGGATATGTAAGACAATCCTGAACAATAAAATAACTGCTGAAGGTTTAATCATTCCCAATTTCAAGTTCTACTTCAAAGCTATAGTAATAAACACCACCCAGCACTGGCATAAACACAGACACATTGATCAATAGAATTAAATGGACAACCTATCCATAAATCCACATACAAATGGACAACTAATTTTTAATTTAAAAAAAAGGTAGAAAAAAAAAGGTAGAAATACACAGTGGAAACAAGACACCACCTTCATCAAATGGTCGAACTGGTTGTCTGCATGTAGAAAGAATGCAAATAGGTCCATATCTATCACCTTGTGTAAAATTCAAGTCCAAATTGGTCAAAGATCTAAACATAAAACCAGATACACTGAACCTGATAGAAGAGTAAGTGGGAGATAGGCTTAAATACATTGGCACAGGAGAAGACTTTTTGAACAGACCACTGATAGTGTAGATACTAAGGTCAACAACTAATGGATGGGACCGCATGAAACTGAAAAGCTTCTGTAAGGGAAACAAAAGTGGCAGCCTACAGAATGGAATTTTGTTTTTTTTTACCCACTTCATATCTGATAGAGTACTGATATCCGAAATATATAAAGAACTTAAGAAACTAGATATCAAAAACCCAACTAATCCATTTTTTTTAAAGATGGGGAACAGATAAAAACAAAGAATTTTCAAGAGATAAAACTCAAATGGCTGAGAAACACTTAAAGAAATGTTCAACATCCTTAGATATCAGGGAAATGCAAATTAAAGTACTTTGAGATTTCATCTTATACCTGTCAGAATGTTGAAGATCAATAACACAAGTGACAGCTCATGCTGGTGGGAACGTGGAGGAAGGGAAACCCTGCTCTACTGTTGGTGGGAATAGAAACCTTATATAGCCACTATGGAAATCAATATAGTGGTTCCTCAAAAAATTGGGAATTGATATAACTCAAGGTCCAGCTATACCACTCTTGGGCATATACCTAAAAGACTGTTCCATCCTTCCAGAAGGACAACTGCTCATCCATGGTCATTTCAACTATTTATAGTAGCCAGAAACCGGAGACAACCTAGGCGTCTCTCAACAGAAGAATATATAAAGAAAAAAATGTGGCGCACTTACTTCATTGTTAAAAAATGACATCATGATATTTGCAGGCAAATGGATGAAATTAGAAAAAAAAATCATCCCAAGTAAAGTAACTCAGACATAGGAAGAGAAATATGGGATGTATTCACTTATAAGTGGGTATTATCTGTTAAGTAAATAATTACTAAGCTACAATCTTTAGACCCAGAGAGATTTGAAGAAGGGTCAAAGTCTGGGGACACATGGATCTCCCTGGGAGGAAGAAATAGAATAGATTTTATGGGTGGATTGAGGGGCTGCTGAGGACAGAAACCAGAGGTATGGAGCAGGAGGAGAGTTAGGGTAGAGGATGAGACTATGGGAAGAGACATTTGAAATTGAGGGGCATTTGAGGAATGGTATGGAAACCTAGTGCAGTGGAAACTTTGTAAATATATAAAGGTGATCCTAATGAGGTCTCCTAATAATAGGGGATATAGAGTACTGATTGGCCATCTCTTGTCACCAAAGGAAACTTCCAGTAGTGGGACTGAGTTGCATTCAATTGGATTATTGACCAAGGGGTCCAATGGAAATTCCAAACAAACCAGATTGTTGCTAAGAAAGTGGATTACTCTCCCAAAACTACCAGCAGTTGAAGACACAACTCATTGAACATGGAGAGTTGAGATGGTGGCCACATGGAGTCTTCACACCTATGTTCTAGTATCATTGGTGTGTTCATTTAATGTGATAGAACCCATAACTGACACTGTTAGGTTACTAAGAACCAGAGAGTAGATAACTCAAAGACCTAGGACAACCCAAAAACTACTGCTCTAAAATTAAAAATAAAATGTACCAGTAAAATAATTCCTATTGATATTCTATTCTGATTTAGACCAGCGCCTTATTCAGTCATCATCAAAGAATATCTCTGGCAGATGGGAATAGACACAGAGACCCACAGCCAGACACTATGGAGAGTCTAAATGGAATATCTTCATCAAATCTCACTCCTCAGAGCTCAGGAACCCTGAGAAGAAGAGTTGGAAACCATCCAGTGGAAAAAAGACTGCATTTTTAACAAATGGTGCTGGTTTAACTGGCAGTCAGCATGTAGAAAATGCACATTGATCCATTCTTATATCTTTGTAAGAAGCTCAAGTCCAAGTGAATCAAGGACCTCCACATAAAACCAGATACACTGAAACTAATAAAAGAGAAAGTGGGGAAGAGCCTTGAACACATGTGTACAGGGGAAAATTTCCTGAACAGAACACTAATGGTTTATGCTCTAAGATCAACAATAGACAAATGGGACTTCATAAAATTGCAAAGCTTCTGTAAGGCAAAGGACATTGTCAATAGGACAAAACAGCAACCAACAAGTTGGGAAAAGATCTTTACCAATCCTACATCTGATAGAGGGCTAATAGCCAATATTTACAAAGAACTCAAGAAGTTAAATTCCAGAAAATAAAATAACTCTATTAAAAATGGGGTACAAAGCTAAACAAAGAATTCTCAACTGAGGAATATTGAATGACTGAGAAGCACCTAAAGTAATGTTCAACATCCTTAATCATCAGGGAAATGCAAATCAAAACAACCCTGAGATTCTACCTCACACCAGTCCAAATGGCTAAGATCAAAAACTCAGGTGACAGCAAATGCTGGCGAGGATGTGGAGAAAGAGGAACACTCCTCCATTACTGGTGGGATTGCAAGCTGGTACAACCACTCTAGAAATCTGTCTGGCAATTTCTCAGAAAATTGGACATAGTATTTTCTGAGGACCCAGCTATACCACTCCTGATTATATATCCAAAAGATGCTCTAACATATAACAAGGACACATGCTCCACTATGTTCATAGAAGCCTTATTTATAATAGCCAGAATCTGGAAAGAACCCAGATGTCCTTCAACAGAGGAATGGATACAGAAAATGTGGTACATTTACACAATGAAGTATTACTTAGCTATTAAAAACAACGACTTCATGAAATTCTTCGGCAAATAAATGGAACTAGAATATATCATCCTGAGTGAGGTAACTTAGTCACAAAAGAACACACATAACTATGCACTCACTAGTAAGTGGATATTAGCCCCCAAACTCAGAACACCCAAGATATAATTCACAGACCACATGGAGCCAAAATGTGGATGCTTCAGTGCTTCTTAGCGGGAACAAAATACTCACTGGAGGAAATACAGAGACAAAGTGTGGAGCAAAGACTGAAGGAAAGGCCATTCAGAGATTTCCCCACCTGGGGCCCCATTCCATAAACAACCACCAAACCCAGACACTATTGTGGATGCCAAGAAGTGCTTGCTACCAGGAGCCTCATATAGCTGTCTCCTGAGAGTCTTTGCCAGAGCCTGACCAGTACAGATGCAGATGATCACAGTCAACCATTGGATTGAGCACCCCCCCCCCCAATGGAAGAGTTAGAGAAAGGACTGAAGGAGCTCAAGGGGTTTGCAACCCCATAGGAAGAACAACAATATCAACCAACCAGAGTCCCCAGAGCTCCCAGGGACTAAACCACCAACCAAAGAGTACACATGGAGGAACCCATGGATCCAGCTGCATATGTAGCAAAGGATGGCCTTGTTGGGCATCAATGGGAGGAGAGGCCCTTGGTCCTGTGAAGGATTGATGCCCCATTGTAGAGGAATGCTAGGGCAGGGAGGTGGGAGTGGGTGGGTGGGTGGGGTAATACCCTCATAGAAGCAAGGTGGGGATGGGATAGTGAGGTTCTGGAGGGGGGGAACCTGGAAAGGGGATAACACTTGAAATGTAAATAAAGAAAATATCTGATAAAAAAGAATGTAAGAGCCAGAGGGCATGGAGGACACCAGTAGAACAAGACCACGTGAATAACATGAGCAAGGTGCTTATGGACTCACAGAGACTGGAGCAGCGAGCACAGACATACATGGGTCTGCACCAGGTCCTCTGTGCATACATTATAACTTTTAGTTTAGCATTTTCACAGGACCCCTGTGTGTGAAAACGAGTATATCTCTGATGCTTGTGCCAGCTCTCGGGACTCTTTTCCTCCTGTTGGGTTGACATTTCCCACTTCAACATGATGAGTTTTGCTTCATCATCTTCTATCTTATTTTGTTGTGTTTGGTTGTTATTTCTTAGAAGCCTGTTCCTTTCTAACAGCAGATGGAAAGGGAGTGGATCCAGAGGGGAGGGAAGGTAGAGAGGAGTTGGGAGGATTAGATGGAGAGGGATCTGATGTATGATAATATAGTTTGTTTGCAATGAAAGAAAAAAAAAACTTTTAAATGCAAAGTGAAAAAAATGAATTTCTAATTTTGTAAAGTGATAGGGAAGGTTTTCCAAGATGATGCTTCTTAAGTGTAGTACAGAAGCCTTACTGAAGGAGTGATTAGTGCACACAGCATGTGAAAATACACAGAGTTCTGGTAGCGCAGTAAGCAGGCTGCAGGTGGCAACGCTTCTCACTAATCCCCTATCTCTGTCTGTGAGATTATAAGGGAGGGACTAGGTTACTTTTCTCACTTCTCTCTTTTTCAGTTTTGAGACAGGGTTTCACGTGCTAGCCCAGGCTGGCCCGAGACCTGTGGCAATCCTCCCACCTCCCAGTTCTTCAGATGATAAAATAGAACAGTAAAAACTACCATGGGTGACTCCCATCACTTCATATTCTTTCTTTAATCCCTCTCTCCTTTTTACAACAGTGAGACTCAGTCCTAAGATAAGCCCTCTGACTCAGCTATGTCCTCAGGCCTGGGGAAGGAGTTCTGAAGACTCTACAGTCCCATTCAAGATTACAAAAGGACTCAGTAAAAATGAATGGAGGATAGGTATTTTAGGTGGAAGAGTTGGAATGGAATGGCAGTTCCTGAGAAGCGAGTAGAAAATCTGAACAAACCTAGGCCTTCCCTAGAAGTAAGATGCAGATTTAAGGCCTAGAATTAAGGCTAACTTTAAGCAAAGTCCACAGAGACAGGAGGAGGATGACAATGAAATAAGGAGCAGAGTGTGGGGACAGTGGGAAGGGCTTACACCCTCTGTACACCACCGTGACGAAAGGTTCCCTCAGCACAAGTGACGCACAGAGGGTGTCAGGAAGGGGAGCTGGCTTCAATCTCAGAAGAAAAAGTCCCCATGGTTTTCAATCTTCTGTGCTAGTTTACTGTACCTGCAGGTAAGAAAGATATTTGAAATTCCAGCAGGAAAATAATGGAGGTGATTTTTGCTGGGGAGAGTTAAGCTACTAGCATCAAACAGATAGGATGATAAAGTATGTTACTTCAACCAAATGCATAGCAATGCATTTAAGAAGTTGTAGGGTCTTTTTCATACATTAGAGAAGTATATGTTAAGAGAATATTCCAGCACCTTGCTGAAAAGATCAGGAATTAGGAAATGTCAAACACATACATAAAACATATGGAATATATTTTCTCAACACTTGATTGAAGAACTTTGAAATGAAGACACCAGGTCTGTAAAGACATAGATAAAAAGTTCCCTTGGGGAAAGCAAGAAGGTTTGCTGGACGGATCTGAACCCTCCGAAGGGAATGTAAGAGATCTGCAGAAAAGAGAGCTGTAGCTTTGGGAGATAAGAGATGAGGAGTGAATGCTTCCCTTTGAAATCTGATGTCCTCACACCTCTTCTTGAGGACTAGGACCTTCCTGAACAAACATTTCACCCAGGAGTTGGCTTCTCTAGTTCTTACACGACTATTGACCATTAAAACAAAAAGGAGTTTGGAGGTCATGGTAACCACATCAAGGTAGAGGGTGAAGGAGAAACCCATATTGCCCCCTCTTTAGATTGAGCAAGGGGATGGCAGAGGGTCATCTCCAACTTTGATTTGCATAGGAATCATCTGAGCATCCCCTTAAAGGGACGATTCTGCTTCAGTCTGTGTGCTTTGACAGATGAGGTGGCCCTGGACTTCTAGAAGCCAAGAGTCTGCATTTCTGAATAACAACCAGTGATGTAAGAGCTGGGGGTCCTCAGACATCTCTAGTATAAGAACAGGCCACCTGGTTGAAGTGGAAACTTGAGGGTTCTTTGGAAAGTCGGTTAGATGGTGTTTTGCTGGGGCAGACACATGAAGGAATGCTTTGTTAAAGAGGCCACGGGTGTGAAAGGCTAAGACAGACTCATAAAGAAATGTTTCATTGAAGCAGACACAGGAGAGAGGATGTTCTGCTAAAGTAAGTAAAGACACCTGATGAGGGATTCTTTGCTCACAACATGCATGTATGGGTCTGCCTTACATGTCGTAGCTGAGCTGCTCTTGTTGGGAATCCATAGAGAAATGCCCCCCTAAAATGGCTGGTGTTGTACTGCAGTTTCTTGCTGCTTTCTTGGACTCAGGCTGATCGGAGGCACATGCCAAGGTAAGACTCGAGGAGGCAAGGCACGTGGAGGACACATGATGTTTGGAAGGTATAAAGAGGACTCCACGGAATGATGGAGACAGAGCTTAGCATGCTGGTACAGCTAGCTGTGAAACACTTGTGGGTCTCAAGTCTTCGCTGATCTTCGCTTTTCTGAGAGCGGCACAGTGCGGAAATTCTTCTGGTGTCTTTCCAGGTCCCCCCTGCTGACACAAGCTGAGGCCTGGCTGTCTCTGTTAGGTCGTGTCACTACTGTTGCTAGCCTGACTCTACTGAGTTGGGCTCCTGGTATATCTGTGATGTGTTTGCAAGTGGTTTGAGCTGCTGTGGCTAACCTGTGAACCGATCTCCTGATTTCCAGACAACACAGACGGGAGTTGCTCCAAAGAACCTTTCTAAACAGGTCCATTTCCCCTGTATTCTTTATTTTCAGCTACCTCTGGTGGGTGGTGGGAGACAGGGTCTAGTCTCACTGAGTATCCTAGACCAGTCTCGAACTCTGGCACTCCTGCCTGCATGTCCCTGACGTCCAGATTATTGGCATAAGCTCCCAGGTTTGGGGCTATTCCCCCTTTCTGTCATTAACATTTTTGTATTTACAAGTGCTCATTTTTTGAAATACAAAGAGGACCTGTGGGTCCATTTTGTTCTTTCTAATGCTATTAGCATCTAGCCCAACACAGTCCATGGCATAAAGCATGGACTTAGCCTTTAGATGAAAAGATGAACCCATGTTCTTAGGACCCAGAGTATCTGGGGCTTTCAGACTAGCTATAAAACCTAATTGTTAGGAAATCTAGTCTCAAAGCCAGCAGAAAATATTAACATAGTAAACTGAAGAAGGGTAAAGAAAATGCAACAAAGAATGGATATGTTTGTTTAGTCAAATGTAATCAACTTAATATGGGAGAAAAGATAGATTCAGCCAAAAATACATGAGGATACCACTAGATAATAATAAAAACAAATTTCCCTTAAATACCTGCTATGTGAAAGGTGTGGTCAAAACACATAATTTTATCTTATTGAATCTTCATAAAACAAACATTCTTAGGTATCAGGACATAAAAATTGTGTTATTATAAATTATTTTCTTATGTTGTTACCGTGATAAAGAGAATTGAGTTCAGATTGGAGTCCACCATCCATGAGTTCCTTGAAGTCCAAATTCTGCCATCTATGGCAGCCTGTAGTGCCAGCAGGGTACAATGGTCTGCTCCACTGTGGCTATGTCCCAAACATTGCTGGGTTTTGTTTAGCAAAATATATGTACTGAAAAATAATTATTGAGAGAATGACTGGCTCGCACATTGCCCAGTTGGAAATTTTTATGTCCTTCCTATACTGTATGGATTGAAAAATATTGATAAGATAATTTCTTGTCCAGTCTTGAGGTATGTTCTGAAATTCTTGTGTCAAGTTGGAAAATGCTTCTTTTACTGATACCCAAGGAGCCTATTTTAAAAAAGTGTTTTTGAGATTTTAATACCTGAGCATTGCATCTGTATCCTTTCCATGCTTTTCTCCTCCAACTCTCCTCCTGTATCCTCCCTCTGCCACTCATGATCATATATGGATCTGTGTATGTATGTATGTATGTATGTATGTATGTATGTATGTATGTATATATTCCTTTGTCAAAATGACAAAAGCTAGAGTTATCTTAGAAAAGAGACCTCAGCTGAGAAAATGTCTCTGTCAGATTAGTAGGCAAGCCTGCAGGACTTCGTGATTAATGATTGATGTTGGAGGGCCCAGCTCACAGGAAACAATGCATCTTGGAAGGTGGTCCTGGGATGTACAAGAAAGCAAACTGAGCAAGCCAGTAAGGAGTATTTCTCTGTGGCATCTCCTTCAGTTCTTGCTTTGATTTCTTGCCCTGAATTTCTGTCAGCAATGGACTGTCACCTGGAGGTATAAGATGAAAAAAAAATCTTTTCTACCTTCAGGTAATGGTCTTTATTACAGCAACAAGACACACACACACACACACACACACACACACACACACACACACACACACACCCGCACCCGCACCCGCACCCGCACCCACACCGGCACCCGCACCCGCACATGCAAGTATACTCTACTGAGTCCACTTTGCATTGCTCATATGTTCCTATGGCCTAGGATGACCGGTCATGCTTGGACCACCAATGTGCAACAGCAATATGAACTGCCTCTCATTTGCCATGTGCCAGACTGGGCTAGGAAGAGGTGTCCTCCCTGGAGGAAACTGATTCTCCCTCTTTCAGCATCTGTTGACCACCTGTCTTCATGAAAAGTGGGAATATGTGAACTTTTCCCTGTCAGAGAGCTTTCTTTTTTCTTCTTAAACTTTTTATTGGTTCATTGTGAACTTCACATCATGCACCCCATTCCCATTCATTTCTCCCTCCCCTTATATCTGCCCTCCACCCTTGCAGTCTCACCCATAACAAATAAAAAAAAATCTCACTGTGGAAGCTGTAGTGTGCCACAGTGTGTCCACAGTATACCCTTTGTCTACACTTCTTTGCTTGAAAATGTTCGTTGCAGTGACTTGTTGATCTGGTATGAGACCTCTGGCTTCTGCTACACTATTAATACTGGAACCTCACTGGGACTCCTCTCAGTCTGTTGCTTCCCTGGGTCATAGAGATCGTGTAGTTTTGAATCCTAAGAACTAGCCCCTTCACGAATTCCAGCTGTTCATCAATGGGGTAGATATTGGGGTTGGCCAATTCAATGCCCTGAATCTGAGCTGGTCTGTCTATTCTCCCACGCTCATGCACTTGGAGATGGCTCACTCATAGCCCTTGCAACCAGGGCCTGCTCTACACTGCTGCCTCATGAGGTTCAGGACCCGCTCTCCAGAGTGCTGCAGCAGCTGGGGAGCACAGACAAGTTTCCGGCTCTCATGACCTAGGACCATCTCTCCTGCCTGCCATAGGTGGCAAAGAGTGAGGGGAAGGGAGGACACCTCTGCCTAGCCCAGTCTGGCACATGGCAAATGAGAGGCAGTTCATATTGCTGTTGCACCTACAGGGTTGCAGCCCCCTACAGCTCCTTGGGGACTTTCTCTAGCTCCTCCATTGGGGGCCCTGTGTTCCATCCAATAGCTGACTGTGAGCATCCACTTCTGTGTTTTCCAGGCACTGGCATAGCCTCACAAGAGGCCGTTATATCAGGGTCCCTTCAGCAGAATCTTGCTGGCATGTTCAATAGTGTCTGGGTTTGGTAGCTGATGATGGAATGTATCTCCTGGTGGGGTAGTCTCTGGATAGTTCATCCTTTTATCTTAGCTCCAAACTTTGTCTCTGTTACTCCTTTTATGGGTATGTTGTTCCCTATTCTAAGGAGGAATGAAGTATCCACACGTTGTTCTTCCTTCTTTTTGGTTTTCTTCTGTTTTGCAAATTGTATCTTGGGTATTCTAAGTTTCTGGGCTAATATCCACTTATCAGTGAGTGCATATCTAGTGACTTCTTTTGTGATTGGGTTA
>NC_034590.1:130372886-130380329 GCF_900095145.1 Mus pahari | reverse complement strand
GAGTTAGGATCTTTTTGCATTTTGCATTTTCTTTGATTGTTGTGTCCATGTTCTCTATGGAATCTTCTGTCCCTGAGATTCTCTCTTCCATCTCTTGTATTCTGTTGCTGATTCTCACATCTATGGTTTCCGATTTCTTCCTTTGGGTTTCTGTCTTCAGAGTTGTCTTACTTTGGGTTTTCTTTATTGCTTCTACTTCTCTTTTTAGATTTTGGATGGTTTTGTTCAATTCCATCACCTGTTTGCTTGTGTACTCCTGTGTTTCTTTAAGGACTTCTACCTCTTTAGCAGCATTCTCCTGCATTTCTTTAAGGACTTGTACCTCTTTGGCAGTGTTGTCCTCTATTTCTTCAAGTGAGTTATTAATGCTTTTCTTAAAGTCCTCTACCAGCATCATGCTTTTAAATCTGAGTCTTGCTTTTTGGGTGTGTTGGGGTATCCTGGACTGGCTGAGGTGGGAGTGCTGGTTTCTGATGATGGTGAGTGGTCTTGGTTTCTGTTAATAAGTTTCCTATGTTTGCCTTTTGCCATCTGGTAATCTCTGGAGTTAGTTTTTACAGTTGTCTCTCTTTGGAGCTTGTTCCTCCTGTGATTCTGTTAGCCTCTGTCAGCAGTCCTGGGAGTCCAGCTCTCTCCTGGGTCTCAGTGGTCAGATTACTCTCTGCAGGGAAGCTCTCCTCTAGCAGGGAAGGTGCACAGAGGCCTGGTGTTCAATTCTGCCTCCTGGCTGAAGATGTAGGCCCAAAATGTTTCCTGTCCCAGAAGATGTGTCGCCTCTTCAGTTTGCGTACTTGCCTGCACAGGCTAGACTCCGAGGGACCCTGGACACTATATGTCTTTCTCACCTGCTCTGACAGACAGAGCCCTCCCAGGTGGGGTAGCCACCTTTCCTCTGGTGGGGAAGGTGCCCAGGTGTCTGGAGCCTGAAACAGGGTCAGTCCCAGAAGCTATATTGTTTCTGTCTGTCCCAAAGTTGTGTAGCTTCTGTAGTCCACACTCTCACCAGTGCAGACTGGAGCCTGGGTGAACAGGAGCAAAGATGGCTCCCTTACCAGCTCAGGCAGTAAGAACACTCCCGGTTGGACACCTCTCCTCAGGTGGGGAAGGTGCCTGATGTCTGGAGCCAGAAACGGGGCCCTCTCCCTGGCAAAGACTGGAGCTTGTGAGCACCAGAGCAAAGATGTCTCCCTTACCAGCTCAGGCAGTAAGAGCACTCCTGGTTGAACACCTCTCCTCAGTTGGGGATGGTGCCCGGATGTCTGGAGCCAGAAATGGCGTCCCAGAAACAGTGTCCCTTCTGCAGTCTGCCCTCTCCCAGGCAATGACTGGAGCCTGTGTGCACCAGAGCAAAGATGGCTCCCTTACTAGCTCAGGCAGTGAGAGCGCTCCCAGGCAGACACCTCTCCTCTGGCGGGGATGGTACCTGGATCTTTTTTTTCCTGCTATTTATACACATTAAGAGTAAAATGCTTATTTTTATTTCATTTTATTTTATTTTATGAGTTGTATTGCCTATAAAGCACATGTTGACTGGAAGGGTGAATGTCGTTAGTTAAATGACATTAAACAAACATTTAAAATGAGCTTTGTGGGGTTGGGGAGATAGCTTAGCAGTTAAGAACTCTTACTGCTGCCGGGCAGTGATGGCACATGCCTCTAATCCCAGCAATTGGGAGACAGAGGCAGGTGGATTTCTCAGTTCGAGGCCAGCCTGGCCAATAGAGTGAGTTCCAGGACAGCCAGGGATCTACAGAGAAATCCTGTCTCAAAAAACAAAACAAAACACCAAAACCAACTGCTTTTGCAGAAAATCAGGGTTTAGTTTCAGAATCGACACCAAGGCTTACAGCCATCTGAACTCCAGTTCCACGGGATCTGATGCCCTTCTTTGGCTTCCATGGGCACCACAGAGGCAAGAAGTGCACACACATACATGCAGATGAAATGCTTATACACATAAATAAACATAAATTATTAAAATGAGCTCTGTCTACAGTTTTAGTGATTTGTGATGCAGCAAAGATTGCCATCCATCTTCCCACATCTATCCATCCTCTACATTAAAAGTATCTGAGAGTAAGTATGTATCAAAACACGTCGGCATTTGGCTGAAGAACTGGCACAACATCCTTCAGTGGACTGAGCTCAGTGACAAGGACCTGAGTGACTCCATGTCTTTGCCTCTATTTGGTCACCTGATCATATAGCCAGTGAATTACAAGCAGTGTGTGAGAGAGATGAAGGTTCCCCATTAACCTGCCATAGTTTGAAAAGTGTAGTACACAGAGCTACTGATACAAATCCTATTTCCATTACATTATCAATTATTAATCATTAGTTATGTGATGAATTTATGTTTATCAAGTTCTCCTCCTTAAACATTGTTTTCAGAACTTCTCCTTCCTCCCTTGGTATTCACAACATAATTATGGTGAGTCACTTTAGATGCTTGCATAGATGTGCAGACAAGAAATGAAACAACATTGACTGGTTAATGTTTGCTACAAAACTGCAGAAGTCCTTTAACTTCTTTGTGATTTAGTACCAGCATATTTTGAATTTGGAATAAGGAGGATTCTCAATTAGAAAGATATCATTAAATGCTGGAATAATCAGGGGGTAGTGGGAAATAATAAAACAGAGGGAAAATAAGAATTAATAAAGTCAGAGAAGATGGAAATCACTTTTTTGGATTCATTCAGAGGTAAAAGAAGAGGGGAGAAGCACGGAAGTATTTGAGAAGTCACTTAGGGTGAGTATCGATTGTCTGGGAAAAGAAAGGTCTCAAGGTCAAACTACCTGTCAGAAGAAAACCTCAAACATAGGCTTGGGAGAATAAGATTCAGCCAGCCATGCTGATGATGATTTGGACTGGTGCAGGAAACCTGGAAGACTTGTCACCTGTAGGCTTGGCATGAGAGCCATCAATCACTGGGCTTAAAAACTCAGCATAAGAAGTGACATCTGGAATTGGGTTTTCTTAAGATTTTGTGTATGTTTGCTAGGAAATTGATTGCACAGCCTTTAATCATGGCAACCAGCAGAATGACTCACAATGAAGTATGAAATTGGGCAATAAAATCATAGAACTCTTAGAGATTTGAAATGAAATAACAAAACATACAAAAACAAGGAGAGTTTGGTTGCCTTGTAAAGTTGGATCAAGAGAAACCATTTTACAGGATCCAGTGTTTTGCTTAATTTAAGATTGTATAAACACACAAATCTCTCTCCCAAGGCCTGGATTATGCAACATAAAAAATTGTTAAATATGCTGAATAGAGCATTCACATAGCAGACACTGTGAGTGTGTAAGGAAAGCTAGTCTTCTCTGCCTCCTCTGTAGCCAGATCCACAGTTTAGTCAGCGAGTTGGAGTGTTCTGCCCCTAGGACTGAGCCAGCCTGTGTGAGTTAGTCACGCACTCTTCAGTTATGTTTTCATTTCCCAGCACCTTTTTCAGGTAGTTGGTCATGTGACTTGGTTCTGACTTACTGGTAACCTTGCTTGATGGAATCACTGAAAGATTTTCCTGCTCTAACAAAATTGCAAAGAGAAAAGGACACCCTCCTCTCCCTATGCTTCTCTGCTTGGAATCATGTGGAGGTGTACTGGTTGACTTGTGATCTTGAGGTGACACAGCAGAAGATAGAGCTGATGTAGAAAAACTGATGGAGTATAACCACTTGAAAGCCTCTTTTTCTTTTCTTTTCTTTTCTTTTCTTTTCTTTTCTTTTCTTTTCTTTTCTTTTCTTTTTTTTTAAGCCTAGCTTCTTTTGGAGATATTTATTCACTTTCTAAATCAGCACATGAGTATTATGTACAAGATGCAGTATGTCCAATGTTGCATGGGGAGTAGAATATGAAACATTCCAACTGGAGAAGTATGAACCTTCTTTTTTAACATCAGGACAGGGCATTTGGTGCTGACTTGCTTCCAGCCGGATAACAGAAGTATTTGAATGTGATCCTCTGGGACCCCTAGGCTGAGGATTTACATTGAGGCACCCCTTGGTCATTCTTTGCCACTAAACATAAACACATTCTTGAGGAAAAGGAAGAGACTAAGAATAACAAACATGTCTTCCTGAGCCATTTTACTCCTCCAGGCCACTCACATCAATCCCCACCTAGCTCTCACTCACTCCTGCTAGTTTAGTAGCAAATGAATGGACAGAGAAGTGAAACTACTTTACCTAATTTAATCTCACCAATCTTTCAACACATTATTAGTCTTTGGAGTCTTGCCCTGTTAAAAGTCGTCTTGGTTGAAGCCTTTGAGAACTGGGCCGACTGTTTGCTTTAGCTCAAAGCATCCTAATGAATACCAACAGACTCAAGCTAGCTTCTAAAAGCCTCATCTTGTGTACTGATAATGGCATTCATATGAAAGCTTCCTCCAATGAATAGAGTTCTAAATGGTGTCCATATAGAGGAGCATAACAAAGGTGAACTCAACTTTAGTCAAGTGTAGGCAGTGGAGGTGATAGAACTTCTTTATACCAGCGAGACAATTGGAAGGTTCAATTTTAAAACTTGCCTCCAGTTTATATTAGTTGACAGTTGACAACTACATTAGCTGTGTGATCTACAGATGACTTATTGGAAAAAACTGGGCAATGATACCACATCCATGGAGTTCTTGTGAGATAACATCAGGCATCAAGTATTCAGGCACTACACACCAATGTTGTGGTCACACATTCAACCATGGCTCAAGATGACCATAATGGCGAAAAATTCCTGTCACCTAAGGACATGGTAGTTATTGTAATTTTTTGTTCAACATGCTGTCCCTCCTCTTGCAGATAATGGTTTTTTGAAGTTGCCTACTCTGGATTTCAACTTGTGATCCTATAGTTCTGTCCACAGCTGATTCACTACTTCCATATTTGTGGTGATTCTGGGGTAAAATAGCCCTACCTTACTGGTGGTTGTATAAAAGCATAGTTCACACAGGTATATAAAGAAAATAATGCCTGATAATGAGAATGAGTTACTATGTTATTGCTTTATGTATTTGCTACTCTGTGTTTGTGCCATCAGTTTAGACCGTACTTTTATTATGTGCTGTGAATCTATTCTGTTCTGTCAGGAGCCTCGCGTCCTGTGTTTACTATATTGTATTAGTTCTATTTCTGTGATAAAACACTTTTACTAGAAACAGCTTGGGGAGGAAAGGGTTAATCTCACTTCTACCTCCACATCACAATCTACCATGAATGGACATCAGGGCAAGAACTCAAGGCTGGAACTTGGAGACAAGGAAGAGGAAGAAATGAAAGCCATGGACTGATGCTTACTGGCTTGCTCCTCATGACTTATTTGACCTGTTTTCTTCTACAACACAGGAACACCTGCCCAGGCATGGTAGCACCCACTGTGGGCTAGACATCATTTATTAATTAAGAAAATGTACTACAGAAATGTTTGCAGGTAATCTGATAGAGATATTTTCTCAATTGAGGTCCCTCTTCCTGGATAACTCTAGATTGTGTCAAGTAGATAGAAAACCAACAAGGATACATATCTCTTTATGGCACCTCCAGGTTACCCTGCATGACTGACCTATATACAATCTTCGTAGAAACATGCTATATGATAGTCACACAATATAAATTGTCTAGCAGCACTTTTATTAGAATGCGCCCCAACTGTTATGTGTGATTGCATTAAACTTATGGGTAATGAGTTGTTTTCAATTTTTGACCAATACAGAGCATTTTTGGGTCTTTTATAAAAGTCACTGGAACCCATTTTAACTTATGTTTCAGGGGGAAAAAAAGGGGTTGGACTACCTTTTTTTTTTTTTTCATTTTGCTCTGGATTTACATTTCTATTTCTAAGATGTAGAAATAATTTCAGTAAACAGGGAAATAAAAGTGTAGAAAAATCTGAGAATGTCAAGACGAAAGGGTAGTCATTTAAGGGTGGTGGGCTTTGGGCCAATTCCCTCATTATTACAGAGTGATTGCATCCTCACGAGATACCCATGAGCAAAGGATTGGCTGAGGCTCTCAGTTTGTGCTTCGAGAGGACAGGATCCTTCTCCTCTTGCTTGTGTGCATACATATCACAATCTCACCCAAGACAGAGTGGGGGCACGAGATGGAATTTTAATTCTCTCTTCTGGGATATGGTGTTAAGTGTCAAGCCGCTGTGCATGCCATTTTGACATTCTATAACGGAGATTTGGTCAGGTGTAAACGGAACTGTGGCAATCATGGGGAAACTTAGCAGGCAAGGTAAATTTTAGGATACTTTTGATGAGGATGTGGTTGTAGTATAAGAAAGAGGGTAATAAAAAAGGGAGAGAAAAGTATTACATTCCCTAACGTGGAAGGCTGGGTGATAAAGAGAAGTGGAGAACATTAGTGAATATTTTCAGAATAGTATAAATGACAGCAAAGGGTAAATTTCATTCCAAATTCCAAAAGCGTTCATTTTTCTCAGGCTTAAAATTTATTTCTCCAAAACTGCTAGTTTTGATCATCCCCCTAAGGAGTAGCAAATTTATTGTTCTCATTGCCCTAAAGCTATTTGTGTCTTTCCTCAGGCATACCTGCAGGCTTCCTTCCACTATGCCTCTCCTCACCTCCCCTTCACCCACGTCATTCTTCCCACAAATAACAAGAATGTAAGTTATTAATGTCTGCCAGGGTAGATGGTGTATAGTAGTGCTCCCGGTCAGAGAACTGAAGAAATGTCTACCTTATAATAGACCTCATGCCAGAGAGTGGAAGAAATTCCAAGAGACATAAATATTGCAGTGATTAAATGGCCTGTGAAAACAGCTCTGCCCACAAAGCAGTTATCCAACAAGGATGCTGGCTTTGCCAGACAGACTAAAGCGTTGCATGGCAGATGGAGGGCCAAAGCCTGGGAGAGGGTCCTCTGAGGTAAAGAATTTCAGGTGAGTCTGTGAACAAAAGTGATTGCATTCATGATTCAGGCTAAGGCAAGCAGGAGGAAGTCTCACAAGGAGGAAAGGGAATAGGTAAATGTCTGGAAGCAGAAACAAACCGTCATAAATAAGCAAATATGGATTCTATAAAACTGAGATTCCTTTCATGCCAGATGCAAAACTCCAACACCAGGACACATGAAAGGCAGAATTACCTAGACAGGACAAGAGCAGGCTGTAAAGGAGAGGGTATTTATGTGGAGATTAGTGAGTTGGAAACTATTGGTGAATGTTTTCCTCCTGTGTCTGTAGTAGCTTAGTATCTAGTCTGGAACTGAGAGAGCTGCTAATCAAGACTATTGGAGTCTATGTTTACTGGTCCTGAGAGCATGCACCTAATCAAAAAAAATCCTGCCTTTCTTTCTTTCTCGCTTTCTTGCTTGCTTGCTTTCTTTCTTTCTTTCTTTCTTTCTTTCTTTCTTTCTTTCTTTCTTTCTTTCTTTCTTTCTTTCTTTCTCTCTCTCTCTCTCTCTCTCTCTC
>NC_034590.1:130343684-130372836 GCF_900095145.1 Mus pahari | reverse complement strand
CTCTCTCTCTCTCTCTCTCTCTCTCTCTCTCTCTCTCTCTCTCTCTCTTTCTTTGCAAATGGCTCTTAAAGGAGGAATTGAGAATTTTGAGCTTTGGTTTCACAACCAGGTGAGGACATTTGTGACCTGCTCCAATAGAGCCTGTGCCAGTAGGTGGCACTGTGCAGCACTGGGGGTGGGAAGGCGCAAAGGCATACACACTGAAGTCAGGGTCTTAAATTAGATGCAAAATACATCGTGGAGAGTTTTCAACCTCTCACTAATCAATGCTGTATCCACAACAACATGTGAAATGTGATCTCAGGGGGCAAAAAAATAAATTAATATCTTAGGGAGATATAAATAATGGTCTTGCTATATTTAACAATGATTTCATAAGATTTATCTTCAAAGTAGTCTTTTTAGGGATAAAAATACTATGTGGCATTCCATAATCCCAGAGAACCTTATTTGACTGTTGGAGACAGGAAATGTTAAAGCAGAATATAACGAATTGGACACAACACAATGGCCACACTTGTGTAAAGGCTGTGAGGAAATTCTCATCTGAGTGTCAAAACTTATTCTGGATCAGCAAAGTCAGGTATGTGCCAAATGGAAAAACCGTCCACTTAATTTTGAGTGGCTCCACTTGAAAAGCAGCGTGTTAAAGACCATTTAGCATGTGAATTGCCAGATAAAGTTGTGAAATAATAATTAGTTGCCATAACGGCATAAGGGGATCTTGGAAACTCCGCAAATTGCTGGTCTATGCTATGTTCAAAATTTAGCTCAAGTAAAGCACATGCACTGCAGGTAATAGTGCCACCTAGATACTGCTACTCAGACCCTACAGCTGCTGCAAATGGCGGTCCACCAAGGCACTCTTCAGGCCAGTCTTGGCTGCTAAAAGACAGTTCACCATCAATGGTGCAAACATAGAAAGGCCTGTTCCTCTACCTTTACCTTTATAAGATTTTATGGGCCAATTGGACTAAACTACAAAATGATTGCTATTTCATTAGTTTTTTAAATTATACTGCATAAAGAAAAGGTTCTCACCAGTGGGTGGGCACTCTGCAAGCTGTCGGGTATAACAGGGCAACGCTTCCTTCATCTTGTCTCACCTGGAGCCATTTTCTCTACCCCACTATGAAAAGTTCACATGTTGGGAAAGCATTTACATGTGCTCTAGCAGCTAGGGGTTGAAATGTTCCAGCTAACTGCATGTTCTTGGTTTCTGTAAAACTGCTTGCTTGCTTCACTTGATCCTGTAACTCACAACCAGGATGTAGTTGTCTGTGTTCTTTGCCTTTAATAACTCCCTGCAAAATATGTTCAAGGTTGATTATTGAGAAGGGTTTCTCTCTAGGCAGCTTAATACAGATTCTCAATTTGGAGTTTAGCTGTGCTGAGTGGCTTTTTGGTTCTCTACCCTGCAATACTCAGGACATATTCAGAACAAAAAGATGGAAGGAGAAGAATTTCCTCCGCCCCCCCCCCCCCCCCGTTTTTGACTGCTTAAGTTGGTTGGGATGTCAATGTTGTCTTGTGCTCATCAGATGTAGGCATTGCTGTCAGTTCTCAGATCTTTGAACCAGGACTGAAAATGATAATATGCTGGGTGGTTTTATGTCTACTTGACACACTAGAGTCATTTGAGAGACGGGTACCTCTATTGAGAAAACATCTCCATAAGCTTGGGCTTCAGGCAAGCCTGTAAGGTATTTTCTTAGTGATTGGTAGAAAAGTCCAGACCATTGTGTTTGGAACCATCCTTGGGCTAGTGCTCCTGGACTGTATAAGAAAAAAGGCTGAGCAAATGATGGGGAGAAAGTAAGTGAACACTTCTCCATGGCTGCTGCACCAGCTCCTGCTTTCAAGTTTCTGCCCATCTTGAGTTCCTGCCTGCATTAATTTTAATGAAGAACTGTTATATGGAACTATGAATAAAACACAACCCTTTTCTCCCAAGATTACTTACTGGTGGTCATGGTGGTGTTATCACAGTAATAGAAACCCTTACTAAAACAGACACCCTTCATTTCCCTGGACCTCCTGATTACAGTGAAGCTCCAGGACTTCTTAGCCTCTATAAGCACATGGACTAATCCCTTATAATAAAGCAATCTCTCATTATTTACACCTGTATCTGTTGTTCAAGTGTGTGTGTGTGTGTGTGTGTGTGTGTGTGTGTGTGTGNAGAGAGAGAGAGAGAGAGAGAGAGAGAGAGAGAGAGAGAGAGAGAGAGAGAGATCCTAAGAGGCAGAGGGTGAAAGAGGGGAGATAAGAGAAAGTAAGAACAACTACAGGCAAAAAACTAATAACAAATTATTCATGCTTTTGAATATATACCTAACCCTTACAACCATCCCATCTAACTATGATCCTGAACAATCCATCCAGAAGTTGTAAGGACTATTTTTGAAGTATCATGCTATTTATTTTTTCCCATTATATTTGTCTGGTCCTCTGTTCATAGATATTATAGGTTTGATGTAAACAATTCATGGTTTCTTTATTGTAAAGTTTTATTGTAAGAACATTATTGGCTTGTAGGTCTGCTGGACAAATCTTCCAACTCTTACTAGCTTACTCTACTCTTGTGCCTGTGGATGCTTGTTCTAGGACCCAGTGCCATTCTTCATACCATCTTTAATGGCTCAATAAACCCTTTTATTTCAGAGATCACTTGGTGTCAAGAAATTTTATTTGTTGTTGGTTAGTTGCTTTAGCTTCTGGTCCTAGATTGAGAGCACCTGATGAAGTGGGCTGGAGTCTCTGTTGTCTCTATCTTCTCTCTCTGCATCTTTGACATTCCATGCTCTCCATGCTCTGATTCCTGTTTTCTTGATTCTTCAATAGGTCTGCTCTTCCAAGAATTCTCTCAACCCTCACAACACTGACATCCAGTTCAGTCTTTCCCACAGGGAACACAGCCTATGACAATGAATCATAGATGACCAGACAATTTCTCAGAGAATGTAGCCTTCTATAGAACCAAATTTCTTTTTATTCCAAATGGAAGGTGAACTGTTCAAGATAGAATATGTGAGTTTTTAAATTTTTTAAGTTCTTAAAAATATACTTGACTTACTGTAGACCACTGAGGATAAAAATCTACCAAAGCTTCCATGTCAGAATAAACAATACTTTAAATGATTAATATATTAAAATGAGATCATAGTTTTTATAAGAAGATATGTACAAAAACTGTCTATAGTATACAGAAGTTGATTCTGCTTCTGTGTTAAAAGAATAATGCAACGTGAACAGTAGAGTTTACTCTGAGACCATGAGTATGGTTTAGGAAATTTATCAGTATAATTTGTTACATCAAGAAAGGAAATGAAAAAAGCCAATGATTATGCCAACAAATGACTGAAAGAAATTAAAAAATCCCCAGGCTCTTTCTAATAAAACTTCCAAGAAAGTAAGAAATAAAGGAAACTATTTAAATATAATAGACTCTTTTTTGCCAAAACTCAATAGCAAGTACTATAATAAATTGTGAAATACTGAAATTGTTTCATTAAAAATAGAGTTGATTTTCATTTAAAATGAATTTTTAGTGAAATTGCTCACACCTTCCTGTCCCACTGACTTAAGACCCTTTTCAATGCAATGACTGCCAGGGTATGTTTAAGCATCTCTTTTCTCAAGTACACTGGGACTTTATGCAAAACAGGTGTATGCCTTGTGGGTTTTTGCATTCTCAGTCACTTGAACAAAATTTTTTGATGGCATAAACAATCAAATGAATAGAATATTAGAATTTTGTACTTCATAAAATGCACTTTGTATTTTCTTTCCCACAGGAGGATTGTGTCAGTTTGGTTTATATATGAGATGCTGAGCATACTATGAGCACAATTTGAAAAAATTGTTTCCAAAAAGTTCACCTAAAGAATTATATGTCTAGGTTCAGAGACTGAAGAAGCGAAACCTTTTTGATTTTCATTCTGCAGCATTTCTTTGAGATATTAAAACACCACATAGTTAATCACAGTAGCTTTTAAATTTCTTTCTATGACTGCTCTAAGATTTATCCATCATATTTAGAAATTGATATGTGAAAATCTTAGAAGTATAACAAACACCATAGCTTATTAAAATTACCTTTACATACTTTAGAAAGCCCAAGAAACAAACTCAAAAAATGAAAACAAATTGAGAAATGTTGTGCTTAAAGTCATATGTTCCCCCTACCCTCTTAAACCAAAATTTCTTACAATATACTTTTAAAGTTTCAGAGGACATACACATACTTAACTTCTTTGGAATTGGCAATTATTTGACTTGGTGTTGATAGTCTAGACTTTCTTTGTGCTGTTTGCTGCTATGCTTTCAGACTTGAACACCTCTAGCTGCTCTCTTCTCTCAGAGGCTGCTTAACTGACCATTCTGAGATGTGGTCATGGGCTCATGGGCTAGAGTGAATGCAGATCAAAAGGGCCCAGAGACACCAGATCTCACAGGAGATCTCAAGAGGATCTCATAGCTCCATCTTCTCTCCTTCATCCTCTCCTGATTGCCAAGCTCTTCTCAAGGCTGTTTTTTTTTTGTTTGTTTGTTTTTGTTTTGTTTTTTTTCTGAACAGCACTCAAAAAGTTGCATTCTCAAATCTGACAAGGCCAAGAACTATAAGGAATGATTTAGAGAAATAAATTTTTCTTCATGTCCTTCCTTGTATCTTTCTATCATCTCTATTGATCATCTACACATCTGTTCCTCCTTTTTTGTTTTGAAATTTTATTTACTACTATGTATTATGTACCCATCATCCATCTATCTATCTTTTATTATTTATGCATACAATCTGTGCTGGCTCAGTCTTTAACTTCATTTCCTCTCTCTACGATAATACCCTTTTTCCCTTGACAGTATGTTTGGCTGATAGCGTCTGGATGTCTTCCACAGTTTCATAAGGGGACATGGATTCATTTCTGTCTAGTTAGAGGAATTCTTGGGGGCTGTAGATAGAATTATTAGGAAGAGTTACAGACTTTCATGCAGGACTGCAAAATTGGCAGAGTCGAATCCTGGTGCTGCCTGCAGCAATGTTCTTAACTGGATGAAGGGCTGATATAGATATAAAGTCAAACATAAGAGAATTAATTGAGTGGTGAAAGAAGGCAGTGTCAATGAGAACATCTTAAGTCCCAATTCTAACCAGAACTGAACTTGACTTAGAGACAAGGAAGAAGCAATGTACAGAGGAAAGAGTTCAGTTTGGTGTATGATTCCAGAGTGAGAGGCTGGAATGGCAGGGGAGATATGACAGCAGACAGCAGGAATGGCAAGCTGAGAGATCGATCATACCTCAACTGTACCCACAGAGCAGAGACAGTGCACATGAAATGGGGTGAAGCTACAAACCTCAAAACCTATCCTTAGTGATGTACTTCCTCCACAAGGCTGCACCTAGTTAAGTAACCTCCCTAAACAGCACCACTAACTGAGAATCAATTATTTAGATACATGGTGGTCCTATGAGGGACATTTTCATCAAAACCACTATAGTCACCAACAGGAGTTTTGGACAGAGATGTGTGTGTGTGTGTGTGTGTGTGTGTGTGTGTGTGTGTGTGTGTGTGTGTGTGTGTGACAGACATGAATGTCCATGAAGCCATGATTGGAGATGAGATGTTCTGGATTAGATGCATTGAATAAAGAATAGAAAGACTTGAGATAGACTCCTGACACATACCTATATTCATGGTTGGATAGAGACACATTTATTATTGGTTTGGGTCAAATAAAAATTACCCCAAAAGAGGACTTAATTGACTTACCTACAAGGGTCAAAGAAAAACTATAGGTCTAGGGTAACTCAGAGATGGAAACTAGGCTCTCATCCATCTTCTCTCTTACCTGTCTTTCCCAGAATGCCACTGTAAGTTCTCCAAATTCTCCTTCTAGCCTGAAGATGAACCTCTTTCAGTCTTCTGAAACATTGACACATGGTTTATAATCAAGAATTTCTCAAGATTTCTTCTTTTCTCCATAAGCTTGTATTTCCCATAGTAACAAACCTGACATGCTGCATTCCAGATAAACAGAAACGATAGCTTCCCCTGAGTCAAAATTCCCTGGCCTTTGTAGCATACTTGTTTTATCTTTCACCACCCTCTCCTCAATACATAGCCTCGTTTTTTCTGAGAGGGTGCTCCTTCCAACCCCCCACCTCCCTCACCAAACCCCTTACCTCATCCCCCACACCCCCCTTCTCTGGGGCATAAAAGCCTCTACAGGATTAGGTGTATTTCTCCCCCTAGGCCAGACAAGGGAGTCCTCCGTTATGTATGTGCAGGGAGTGTCAGGGGGTGGGGAGAAGACAGACCAGTCCATGTATGCTCTTTGGTTGGTGGCTTAGACTCTGGGAGTTCCCAGGGGTCCAGGTTAGTTGATACTGTTGGTCTTCCTATGGGGTTTCTATCCTCTACACCTCTTTTAATCCTTCCTCTAACTCTTTCTCCTCTCAGAGCAACTGAGGAAAGCCGACTAACATAGGGGAGAAGGGATAGACAGGGAGGGAAAACAGATGGGAAAATCTGAAACCAGGAATGAAAAAGAGACCTGGGTGGGAGATGGGGAAAGGTATAGTTAGAAGTCTGGGATAAGTGTACTGTCTTTAACTTTGCAAAAATAACACCAATACATTCTGCTCTGCAGCATTATGGTGCACATGTTTCTGACACATTGTAGTTCTTGGAAAATACTTTACAAAATTCATGAAGCATGCGGGAAAGAACTGGGCATTCAGAGGCCATAGAACTGAGCAGTGAGGGGGTGATTAAGGCTATTGTCCAAAGGACACAGAGTTTAAAAAAAAATCATAAATGATTCCTGCATTCTATAAAAGAAGGATTGAATGATGTTTGTGGGATTTAGCCACAAGGATGGTGTTACTACTCTTGGAAAATATAATTTTAATAAAATGATGTGGATAGAACCCAAGATGCTATATTTATTTGGAAGACTGGATGGGATCAATGTTGATTTTTAAAAGAATTTGGCTATAAAAGGCAGGAGAGGAGATGGGTAGAGTAGGGGAAAGGGAGGAAGAGGTGGAAGGAGGAAAGAATGAATAAGAACATGAATAGCACAGGGAGCAGGGCAGGGAGTAATGTCTGTCTTAAGATGGGAGAAATCTGAGCCTGTTCTGTCTTGGTGGGATAGGACCTTACCTCAGAGGCCTCCCATCACTCACAGTCATGGAACTGTCTCTTCTAATAAAGACTATCCTTTGATATCACAAAATTTGCCTTCATAGTCCTTTGCTCTATATCCCTGCTGTCATTTAGATTTAAAGAATACAGTGAAGACATA
Organism: Mus pahari; assembly: GCF_900095145.1. Lineage (NCBI taxonomy): Eukaryota > Metazoa > Chordata > Mammalia > Rodentia > Muridae > Mus > Mus pahari. Next base: position 130,365,525 of record NC_034590.1, on the reverse strand, counting down.
AAAAGCTCAGCCTGTTGGGAAGCTTAAATTTGAATCTCCTGCTCCGAGAGGCTTATTAAATTGCCATGGTTATAAACTGAGCCCTAATCCGTGCTACATAGTCTCCTGTATTTTCTTCCCAAATGAAGGGAATCTTCTCCCTGGGATAATTACTCTTCAATGGCTGGAGGCATCATCAAAAATTGAGATAATTACATTTAACAGGAATAAATGAATTTTGAGTGTATCGTGTCCTGCAGCTTAAACTGGAGCAATGGAGGTTAACAAGACAGGCTGACTCTTGTCTGGAGAGCTACATATAAGTCATTCCTAATTGGGGGTCTCACCTTTGTCTTCCTGAACAGCTCCTGAGCAGCTGCCAGAGAACTTTCTACATGTGACTTGAGATAAATGAGCATGTCATGGAGATGTTTGTATCCCTGAGATGGACGGCTTGGCGATTCCTTTGAAATCCTAAAGGGGATGGTGGTGATTAAATTTACATTAAAACAATAACTCAGAGATTTCAGAGATCTTGAAGAAAGGCATGGCTCAAGAAAGCTCTTGGTTAGTGGTTCTGGGATTCTGTAGCTTGCTTTCTTTTTCTTCATTCTAGAGGGAGGCTGACATGGAGGAAGCACTCTTGATGTGAAGAAGAATAGGGTGGGAATCAGTACTTGTGGGCCAAAAACAATCAAAGGGAAGTCCCAAAAGCAAGATCATGTGTATGGTTTCTCTGTTGTCATAATCTCTTCCTCTCCTCAATGGAAGAGATAAAGATCAGTATTTATATGTGAGCCCGGTCAGGTGACTCTGTAGCAACAACTCTGAGAGGAGAATCAGGCGTCTAAAGATCCAGATCCAGCCTATTCCCATTGCAGACCATGGCACTCTGACTTCAGGCATTGTGCCCCCTTAGACCCTTCATTTCCCCATACACAAAGGAGTAGGAGGAGATGGCCACTTTGATTCTTGTCTATTCTGCAATTCTGGGAGTCTGCAAATATGGACTGAGAAACATATCTATAAGGGAGTTAAGAGAAATAGCTTTTTGTGTATTTACTTGGAGAATTTTATATGCCATTTGATTAAATGGAAACAGGAAGAATGGGTATGAAATCCAGACATCTTAGGTCAACATGTGCTGGCAGCAATATTCTTACATAAAATTTTGGATAAGCACTTATTATACACTAGCTTTTACCCCAAATATTTAGTTTTCAATTTCTTAATCTTTTGGAATGCTGGAAATTACTTTTGGCCTGCCTGTGATTCCTGCGATACAACTTTCTGCTGCTTGAAACAGAAATGGTTTCAGCCTCAAAATAAGAGCTCCTGGTAACCAATGCAAAGTCTTCCAAGTCATGCAGACTGTCGGAAGCCAGATCCCATTTATCTGCCCAGGGAATGTATTTGTCCAGTCCATGAGATTGAGATTGAACTTGGGTACTATTTTTCAGGTACCAGTTGGGCAACAGATGAAGAATATCTGAGGGCATGAAGATGCTTTATGAATAACAAGCTCTATCACCATTTTCTTAGGAACCATATTTTTGTCCTTTGAACAAATTAGGTCATAGGTATATTTTCATAGACTTCTCCACTTTTGGAAACTTCATGATTGACATGGAAGATGCCACATATTTAGTGATCAAAAATGTTTTTGAAATACACGATGAACATATACATATGATATATGAAAGGCTGTGAGATCTAGCATTAGGATTTTTTTCTAGTTAAAATTTAATTACTGCTATCAATTTTGATCTATTATGTATATACGAGGATTGACAGTTCATGAATTTCTGAGTAGATTCTTCTGAACTCATCTTGAGTTACAGTCTTAGCCTTGGAATACTTTAATAGCATCTTGATTTCTTTTAAAGAGAAAAAGAGAGATAGTCTGTGTGTACATATGGACATCTGTGGGCCAAGAAGGGATGTTATCTTTCCAAATGAGGGGGCAGGTACCTGCTTTCCTTTCTGGGATCCTGATGTCATTTTAATTGTGGGCACATACAGTGTCAAGAAGATGTGGAATGGGACAGGTTTGATTGAAGGAGGATATGATTGCTTCTGACACCAAGAAGTATACTCATTGAGGTGACTTGGAAAGTTGGTAACTCAGTCACCAGTAATTATCCTAGCCTCTGATGGCAAATGTGAATACAGACGTTCTTTTAACTTGGCAATATTTGATTTTGATCAAAGATTTTCACTTTTGATTAAGATAATTTTCTTCGAGGCTCTGCCTGTAGAAATAAGCCTTACTATTCAGAACTAATACTGAAGGTTTCTCTTATCATTACTGAAGGGCACTAGTTAGGCATTGGATGTGAACACTACAGATGACTACCGAGTTGGGACCAAACATCTGAAGGATCTTTATATCCTGACAGTTAATATTTGTCTGTTGAAATATAATCACGTATCTGTTTGATACCACATATTTATTATATAGTGTGAAATTATATTTATTAGAGATGTACACATAACTTCTTGGTTTTCTCCTATGAAAGTGTTAAGGAATACATGACGGCGGATCACTTAATCCATGATCTTTATGGATGATTGTTAAATGGATCCTGGAGAGTAAAGTTACTTGGCCAAAAATACTATTGGATAGAACTTCAATTCAGGTTTCCTGTTGTTTTTGAATTTTTGTGACAGGCAGTGTGCCACATCTTGGAAAATTCTATTTAAGTGTTGTATTTCACTGAAGCTTCACAATGGAATACTTTCTAAAATGTGGTTGGTCTTGCTTTATAATATAATTTTCCAAGTCAGTCATCTGCACACATTGCCTGGAATGCTTTCTTTCTTAGATTCCCACCATGTCACCAATGCAACAGTTAAGATCTTAAAGCTATGTAGACTTACAATTACAGCAAACTCGGGAGCATCAAAATGACTTGAGTCACATTTGCTTCTTATCAAGCTTGCCTTCTGTGTGGCTAGGGACCATAGATATTGACTTTAGATTAGACCTCATAGAGTGATTCTCCAACTGTAAGTCTAGACCACTGTGTGGGAGATGTCACCACAATCACCAGCTCTAGCTAAGTCCAGTCTTCACATTTGCCACAGGGGTAAGGGGTGACTTTTCTGTTTTGTAAGGTGGCTGATGTGTGGTAAAATGAAGCTGTTTACAGACTTTGAGGCCACTTTGGGCAAACACCATTATTCTTTGACAAGGTTTTCCCTTTGCATATGGGATATTATTTGTTTTTAAAGAGTAGTGATATGTGGAATATTAAGAAGGTTTATCTAAAAATGGACTTGTGAAGGTTTCTTTCAATTAGGCGGGTGCATCCTTGCAGAAGCTTGGATCCACTGTCAGCACCTAGCTGGGAAAGGAAGCTGTTCCAAATATCAAGCTCTTATGAGATTAATGCCTTCGTCCTCCAAGCCGTGTAGAGGATGTATTGTTCCCTTCAAGTCTTACTTGAGATCTTTAGTCCCTGAGTACCTGGCTTTCCCAGCAAGAGTTGTAAACAGAGGGCATAGAAGTTCAGATGACCTAGTGTGCAGGCATTTGCTTATATCAGATGGATGTGGTACTTTGCCCAGACTAAGAGTAATAAGAGGAATGGGGGTGCAGTGCCCTCTGCTGAAGCACAACTGCTTCATTAGCACACCGTGCTCTCAGTTCCACTGAAGCCCCAAACCAGACAGTAAGTAGGACAGTAAGTCATCAAAGAGTTTGCCTAATGCCTGACAAATACAGAAGTGAATGCTCTCAGCCAACCATTGGACTGAGCACAGGGTCCCCAGTGGAGGAGCTGGAGAACAGACCCAAGGAGCTGAAGGGGTTTGCAGCCCCATAGGAGGAACAACAATATGAACTAACCTGTATGCCCAGAGCTCCCAGGGACCAAACCACCAATCAAAGAGTACACATGGAAGGACCCATGGCTTCAACTGCATACGTAGGAAAGGATGGCCTGATTGTTCATCAATGGGAGGAGAGGCCCTTAGTCCTGTGAAAGCTCAATGACTCAGTGTAGGGGAATGCCAGGACAGGGAAGCATGAGTGGGTGGGTTGGTGAGCAGGAGGAGGGGGGATGGGATAGGGGGTTTGGAGGGGAAACGAGGAAAGGGGATAACATTTGAAATGTAAATAAAGAAAACAAAAAGATGGAGTACAGCTTATTCACAGGATCTATACTTTTGTCACATCCACCATGAGCTGTTATGGGCACACTATTAATTTCTATGAGCCTGGAAAGGTAAATTCTGCATTCATACAAAATGATGATATATAGTAAAAACATTGAACTAGGAACTTGATAATTAGGAGATGCACAGTCAAGATATTCATGTGATAATCGCTACCTGGAAATGGGGTTAGGGAAGTATGTCTAGTTGTAACCAACACTAATGAAAACTTTACCAAAAGGAGGCTAGGCATGATGCTTAATCTTGAAATTTTCAAATGAAAAGATTTAGAAACATCATGGAAATAAACTGTGTCCGAATACCTAATGAGTGATTTTCTACACTAGGTGTATTGAGGGGCAAAATCCCATATCAATTTGAGTGGCACAGTTCTAGGATCTAGAGATTTGGTGTAAATAATAAAAAGAAAACAAATTGAATAGAACAATTCATCTGCTCATCATGATGTACTATATGCCTTGCAATTATGTGCTGAAATAAACCCTTCTTTCCTGAAAAAAAAAAAAAAAAAAAAAAAGAGTTTGCCTGTAGTTGTCCTGGCTTCCAAATGATGCCTTTGGTGTTGTCTCAAACCCTTAGAGCAGTAGGTTTCTTGACAATTAAGTGCATGAGGACATAAAAGCACCCAAGGACTCCTCCCAATGAAAAGAACGCCCACACAAAAATAATATACATTCAAGTCATGTGTAAACTTTGAAGGACACACATTTCAATAGCTATAGTTATTAGTTATTTCTATCATTGTCCCATAACAAATGAATGAGTGTCATTTTAGCATACATCGCAGGGCAGAAAATACGAAGTACATATGACAGTAAATGGCAAGACTGGAGGGTTTTTAGTTCAACTGTGTTTTCCTTTTGTCTTTAACATCTTTATTTTTGAAAGGATCTATAAAAGATGGAGGAATTAGACTTGTCTTCAGTGTCTTCAGGGCAGGAGATGTCTTTTCTTCACTTGCAGTAACTACCAAAAAATCACATCTGTGCCTTTCCATAGATAGTTGTTAAAACCCCAGTTTTCTCCCTCACTTTCAGATGTATAAATACATTTTTATGTGCGCTAACATAATCTCAATATGAATATGAGAAGAATAAATTCCTGTTAAAAATACCACCAGGTTGCTACTGCCTAGAATAAGAAATGATATGTCAATAAGACTGGAACATGAATCTCATTATCTCAAGTTATGCATACATAAGGGCTTGCCCATGAATGCAGCAGCAGGGAAAACATCCACTTGGCTGCAATGTCATGGTTGGTACCCAGAGAAGCCAGCTGGCCTTGACTCTCATCTTTTGGTCTCCATTTGAAGTTTGTTCATTTGTACTTGCAATATGTCTTAAGCCTTTTTATCAGGACCCTCTCTGCTGTTTCAGTCTAAGCACCAACATCTTTCACAGGGACTGGAAGAGCCTCCTAGACTTTGCAATTTGGCCTACTCCAATGAACTCTTTATGTAAATTAGACCTGGTCTCTTCTAGAGTCCAGTAGTCTCTTGCTACCCATGGAGTTGAGTCTAGATATATCAAGGTGGTCACAAGAATCTTCCCATACTCACAAAATTCTCCCCAGTGGTACTGGTAAGATGCAGTCACCTTGACTTTTTTCTAGTTCTTTCTTTAGTGCCTGGAGAGTGTTTAATATTCAGAGCGTATGTACGTGTTCATCTTTCTCATAGGTATCCTCCTTCCAACTGACTTTCCTTTTCTACTTTTAGCCCAAATACTTTTACACACACACACACACACACACACACACACACCTTTATTTTCTCTTTGAGCAGTTTGGGATTTTCATTCAATAAATTTATAATAGAATATCTAAATTCTCCTGTAATTGTCAGTTTGTCTCTTAGACTACTGAGGTGTTACAATGATAATTTGTTTTCTGTGTGGATTATAAAGAACAGAAATGTATTTCTCATAGTTTTGGCAGATTAGTAGATCTGACATTTGCTGAGGACTCACTTCCTGCTTCATAGATGGCAGGTTCTCATGTCTTTGTGAGAAGTAGACAGAAGAGTGGGCTGTTTGTATTTTCTTTACAAAAGGAGTGGTTTTATTCATAAAGACTTTACCTAAAATCCTCCACTTGCAAAGGTCATCTCTTTGTGGGTAAAAATTCCAGCAAATTATTTTAAGATAACACTGAAGTCATGTTCTTCCTCAGTGAATAAGCTGTAAGAGTACACACATCTTTTGTTCACTGTGTACTTAGTATCTTGTGCAATGCCCATCTAGTACTTAGTTGGATTCAAGAAACTTTGGTAAGTGAATTCAGGTCTGCATTATACTGAAGGCAGCATGATTATATACTGTTATAGTTTGAAGTAGTGCACTATACACTAGAGAGTCAGGGTTTCCATTGAGCTATACATATAGTCCAGTTTTTAGAGCAAACTATGTGGAACTTTTTATTAGAAAGTCTGAATTTGAGATCAGTTAGATCCCAAGTAAGTCACTGACCTCTAATCTCATCGTTACCATCATTAAATTGATGAAGGAAATAAAATGAAAATCATATGACTGTCTTTTTTTTTTCACCTAGAATTTTGAGGATCAAATGAGACAGTTATGTTAGTGCTAGGAGATTTTTCAAGTATTTAAACAAGTTCACATTGTTGTCACTGTTAAAAGCAAATTTATATCTGTACACAAGAAGAGTAAAGGCAGACAGAATAATAAGAGACAAGTGGATGCTAGTCAAGATGTTGCTGGCAAAAAAATAGAGTGTTCTCCTGTCCATTCTTTTAAATTCCAGTGCTTGACAAAAGCCAAGGAGAAAAAAAAATTCACCAAGCACTTATAATGCATGTATTTTTAGGTTGCCACATCTTTTGGAAATCCCATACCAAATATATCCTTCTTGATTGACAACAGATGTTATCTATATTTCTGAATTCCTTAGCACTTCATAATTTTGGCATGAACATTCAGTGTCTCCTTTTTGTCATACTTCATTTTCTGATTTACCCAATTGTTCTTTCCTTTCGTAAATTACATGTAAATTTCTAAACCTGTATGAATCCTTTTATGATGTTAATGAGTCATATTTTGTACCCATTTAATTCTGAAAATTCTCAATTCATCATGTAGCTTAAGCAAAACATAGAGAAATCTATTATCATCTGTCTTGTTGCATTTATTTTGTGTTACTTTAGCTCGGAGGATAGTGACAAAGATCACTAGCAATATTATTTGTCTCCTGATTTCATAATTTACTATATGATGAGCACTTTCCTTGATTCTGGTCTGAAATATTATGTAATGTCAACATTATGGAGAAAACTCACCCTCAATTTCCAAGCAAATAAGAAGTCATAGTGAATACAGCAGTCTATCATTTAAACATTATAAATGAAAGAAATATCCTTACTTTACTAAATATAAAGTTAAAGTCTTCAAAGAAAATGTGTATCAGATGCATAAGGTATATCTCAGGTATGCTTATTACTTTACTCATACATTACATTCAGTAAACTACTATTTTATGTGCTAGATGTTAAAAACAAAATAAAGAAGACCCTTAACTATGTTTTTTTACTTCTTATTTATTTTCATCTAGACTTAGATTTTACATAGCTATGAAAACTTAGACTAGAGATCTACAGACTAATGAGACTCTTTTGTCAAATGCTTATAGCAGATTTCCAGTGCTGCTTTTGCAAAATACAACCCATTAACCCCCCCCCACACACACACACTCACAGACACACATACACACAGACACACACACAGACACACACATATACACACACTCACAGACACACACACAAACACACACACAAACACACACATACACACACATACACACACATACACACACTCACACACACACAAACACACACTATCTGTACACATATATGTGTACCTATACATATACACACAAATATTCACACACATACACACACAGATATATACACATACATACATACATACATACATACATACATACATACATACATAGATATATACATACACACATTCATGTAAATTCACATAATTTTCTAAATACAAGGACTGTGTATGGAACCTTGTTGACATGCCAGGTTAGTCAGGATACTGGTCTGTCTGCTTTTACATAAACCATAATGACAATGTTTTAAATCAATTTAGTTCTTTCATAGATTAAACTCCAGTTTGTCAAGAAACCTTAGTGAAGAACAGTGTTGAATGGTAATGTCATTTAGTGTTCCAGAGTCTTTCCATTTTGTGGTTCTTGCACTGTTGCTCCCCTTAGTCAGCTGTATATGACACCATTTATGCCCTAACAGGTGAATAAAGAGATAGTGGAGGACACATCAAAGAAAATTATTTTACTTCTCACAGGCTATGGTAGACAAGCATATTACTTTACTTCACTAGGCCACAAGGTGAGCAAAGTTAATTTTTAACTGGGATGAGTCAAAATGGACACACAATGAGAGAAGTATAGGGTCATGTGAAGAGGAAGAAGCCCTAGACTCAGGGGTCTAATTGAAGACTTTCACCACCCAAGTCAAGAATTCTAACAAAATGAACAACATTTGCTTAAGGTTCTTTTCTCTTCCTATCTAAAACTCCTTATTACATTTTTAATACCTAGCAGTCCTGAGGACCCAGCTATACCATTCCTGGGCATATACTCAGAAGATGTTCCAACATGTAGTAAGGACACATGCTCTACTATGTTCTTAGCAGCCAGAAGCTGGAAAGAACCCAGATGTCCTTCAACAGAGGAATGGATAAAGAAAATATGGTACATTTACACAATGGATTACTACTCAGCTATTAAACAAGATGAATTCATGAAGTTCTTAGGCAAATGGATGGAACTAGAAAACATCATCCTGAGTGAGGTAACCCAATCACAAAAGAACACACATGGTATATACTCACTGATAAATGGATATTATTCCAGAAGTTCAGAATACCCAAGATATAATTCATAGACCACATGAAGCTCAAGAAGGAAGACCCCTTGTGGACACTTTGGTCCTTCTTAGAAGGAGGATCAAAATACCCATTGGAGGAAATAAAGAGACAAAGTTCGGTATAGAAACTGAAGAAAAGGCCATCCAGTGACTGTTCTACCCGGGGATCCATTCCATATACAGTTCCCAAACCCAGACACTATTGTGGATACCAACAAGTGGTTGCTGACAGAAGCCTGATAAAGCTGTCTCCTGAGAGGCTCTGCCAGTGCCTGACAATTACAGAAGTGATGCTCACAGCCATCATTGGACTGAGCACAGGGTCCCCAATGAAGGAGCTAGAAAAAGGCCACAAGGAGCTGAAGGAGTTTGAAGCCCCATAAGAGGAGCAACAACATGAACCAACCAGTATCCTCAAAGCTCCCAGGGAGTAAACCACCAACCAAAGGGTGCACATGGAGGTAGCCATGTCTCCAGTCGCATATGTAGCAGAGGATGGCCTTGTGGGACATCAGTGAAAAGAAAGACCCTTGGTCTTGTGAAGGCTCGATGACCCAGTGTAAGGGAATGTCAGGATAGGAAAGTGGGAGTGGGTGGGTTAGTGAGCAGGAGAAGGGAGGATGGGATAGGGCATTTTTGGAGGGGAAGTGAGGAAAGGGGATAAAATTTGCAATGTAAATAAAGAAAACATCTAATAAAAATATGACAAATAAAAAAAAAAAAACTCTCCCTTTTCCAGGTTCCTTTTGATCAATGTTTAACATAAGCAATGGAGACACAAACCAAGACAGCAACAAAATCTAGAATTTTATATACTCATGCATTGACTTAGCAATGGTAACATATAGTTAGGGCTGAACTTGACCATTGTACTACCTGAATCATTCATTAGTTCTCTCTGAAATTAAGCCTGGCTTCTGGGGACTCATTAACGTATTCATTTAGTCATGCACTCAAGTCAATTTCTATTGAATAGCTGCTATAAGCAAGGAATTGTGCTGATTCATGGAGGAGAAGGGAAAAAAGTAAGAATGTACAGTCTTTGCCTTGGGCATTTATGGTCAGGAAAGGAAGAAGCAGATTCTCTCTGTGTAATTTATCTGACTCATACAGTGTGCGGGTGTTGAAGCAGCTGGGAGGGTGGCAATTCAGAAACAGGCATGATCTTACTCAGTGGAGTCAGCTTCATGAAGGGGAGCATGGCTTAAGATGGCAAGGTGATAACAATGGAGGACTTTCTTGGCAGTGGGAACACTGTAAAAAGTTATAGAGTTGGGAAAATGGTGGGCGATGTTCCCATTATGCCTTCTGTTTGCTGTAACCTGGGAGGAAGGTGGGAGAGACAGGCATCCTGGCAGGCACAGGTGCTGACTTCCTACAGCAGCAGTGTCAGGTGATACAGGGACAAACTTCTTTTGAATATTATGTATCTCCCAGGTTATGCCAACTGTCTGTTTCATAGGGTTCAGAGCAGCAGTGCCAGGCACAGAGCTATATACACCATCAAGGTCTTCACAGGCCCTCTTAATGTCCCTGTATCTCCCTCCCATCTGGGATGATTGTGCTTCTTAATTCCTTACAGAAAGGAAAATTACTCTCATTTCTTGCTCTCTCAGTTGCCTTCCAAATATCAAAACAGTCCAGTAAGGTCCTTTTGAAATATAGAAGTTTTGGTGGGGTACATTAGCATTCCTTGTAGAGCTGTGGGGGGCATTGTTTAATCAGCAAATAGTGAACCTCCCTGTGTTGAAGAGGACAGGAGAGCTTGTCCCTTTGGCCCTATAGACGCAAGTGCTAGAAAACAACCATCATTGAAAATTCATTACTGCACCAGCCAAAGAGTCACATAAAATCTTCTCAAAGGAGACCTTTGTCATCGCACTCACAGCTCCCACAAATGAGACACTTGGAAGTAAACTTAGACAGGAGAAACACCACATCCCTAGAGTAGCCAACAGTCTTCAAAGTTCAATAAAACTATCTTGAGTTTTCAGTGCTGTGCAAAAGGCTCTTGCTTAAAACAGTACCGGAGCTTAAATGGAACAGAGGCAACATTTTAAAAAAATGATATTAAAATGTTAATTTCCCTTCAATATTTCCACTTAGAACAGTTTCTAAACTCACTGAATCGAAAATAATGGTTTCAACTTTGCCGCAACAGGATGGTGTCCTACAGAACTGTGAGCATTTCCAATCTGAAGTGTTCTGATTTTGATTTACATTTAAATAAGAATCTTTGCAGGTAGAAGGGCCTCCTGCCATAGCTGGGACCAGTCAGGGATTCTCTCCAGAGAGGTACCCATGAGAGGAGATTGGATGGTCTGTCAGAGTTGACGTTTTCTTGTCCTATTTTCTCATCTCAACATGGATAAATGCTGGTATAAATGAAATGCTTGGAAGTCTCAGGCAGAGGGGGAGTGCAACAACCGCACGTGGCATGCAGATTTCTGTGGCTAGTCACACAATTTGAGGCTGATGAGGAAGCTGTGGGAAACTTGGATGCAGGTTTCGTGCTGAATGGGAGATGTACCTGGGAAGTGGGAGCAGCTGAACACTTTTGAATTCTTTCCACTTCTTTGTTTACCTTTCTAAATACTCAAGACTGAACATGTGATTTGCAAGTGATAGACCCTTCCTCTAATAACAGATTTGCAGGTATGGTTAAACCATGCTCTTCTGACCAGTTTGATTCTGTTTTCTTGAATAATTTTCTGTCCCCAGAATATTACTATGGGTTAGATAAAAATTTTGTCAACATTGTGTTTGGTAGACAGTAAAACTGGCTTGGATAGACTGCTACCTGGGTTGACATTGCTCAACCAACGGTATTATCTAGGAAGCAAGGAAAGAAGGTGGATCTGGAGCTGCCATTCACCTTCCTCTCAGTTGATCCCAGATGCCCTGGAATGAGTTCTGGGCCAGTGCTTTGATATTATGTGATGAGTCTTAAATAGAAAACAAATAGTTTTGTGTTGCATGCAGGTGGGAAAGACCTACATGCTGCTTCAGTAGCAGTAATGGAACAGCAGTACCAAGAAGACTTACTGTGAACTGCGGGTAAAGGAAAGATGCTACAATCAAATGTAGTTGTTGATCTTAGAGTTGAATTTTAATGATCAGCTTCTGGTGAAAACTGTATTACAGTTTTCTATATTGTCTCCCTTTCATCCTGGCTAGATAGACCCAGCTTTAACTTCTGAGATTAAGCTATTTATGTTCACAGTTATCATCAGGGGGCTCTTGCTTGTGTCCTTTGGGAAAATGCCTTTCCTTAAACTGGCAGATAAAGTTCCTAGGGAATATCCATGCTCATCTTACATTGCTAGCTTCACATTATCACATTGGCTAACAAAGTAGAAAACATACCAGGGGAGGAAGGGAAGAAATAGTAAGTAAATAGAAAACATTTCCTTTTGTAGTGTAGCCCATGGCAGCCCCTCAAAGCTCCATTAGACAACCTGGGACAAGAATCACATAGGTATGGCAGTGGTGAGGACATCTCGGGCCACACAACCAATCTCTGATCACGGGTCACTGTTCCTGTCATGATTCCAGCATTTGTTCACTGAATAAAAGCCAATGAGAATTTACTATACTTTACTTGGTAAATAGTTCTGACAACTTGGGGCCCATACACTGTCATTCTGACAACTTGTTAACCAACTCTGGAGATATCTTCAGCATCAATAATATGTATAGTCCCTCAACCCCTTTAAGAACTTGTTGCCTCATCTCGTATCCCGGGTCTATCAGAGACTAGTCCACACAGGAAAGCGCACAGGCCTCAGAATCAACAGAGTTTCTTAGACAGGGCTCCTTTGAGACTTTATCGTCAGCCAGGAGAAAGAGCTGAGACCCAGACCTCTGGGCACCTTCTCTGCAAGAGGAGAGCTTCCTGCAGAGAGTACTCTGACTGCTGGGACTAAAGAGAGAGATGTACTCCCAGGAGTGCTGACAGAGGCTAACAGAATAGAACAAGCTCCAGCCAGAGACAGGTAGAACATCTAACACCAGAGATTACCAGATGGTGAAAGGGAAATGTAAGAATCTTACTAACAGAAACCAAGACCACTCGGCATCATCAGAACACAGTACACCCACCAAAGCAAGTCCTGGATACCTCAACACACCTGAAAAGCAAGATTCAGATTTAAAATCATATCTCATGATGCTGGTAGAGGATTTTAAGAAGGGCATAAATAACTCACTTAAAGAAATACAGGAGAACACTGCTAAACAGGTAGAAGTCCTTAAAGAGGAAGCACAAAAATTTCTCAAAGAATTACAGGAAAACAAAACCAAACAGGTAATGGAATTGAACAAAACTATCCAAGATATAAAAAGGGAAGTGGAAAGAATAAAGAAAACCCAGAGAGACAACTCTGGAGATAGAAATTGTAGGAAAGAAATCAGGAACCGTAGATGCGAGCATCAGCAACAGAATACAAGAGAGAATCTCAGGTGCAGAAGATTCCGTAGAAAATATGGAACAAAGAAAATGCAAAAAGATACTAACTCAAAACATCCAGGAATTCTAGGACACAATGAGATGACCAAGAATATGCATAATAGGAGTAGTAGAGAATAAAGATTGTCAACTTGGCCAGTAAACATCTTCAACAAAATTATAGAAGAAAACTTCCCTAACCTAAAGAAAGTGATGCCCATGAAAATACAAGAATCCTACAGAACTCCAAATAGACTGGACCAGAAAAGAAATTCCTCCTGACACATAATAATTAGAACAACAAATGCACTAAATAAAGATAGAATATTAAAAGCAGTAAGGGAAAAAGGTCAAGTAACATATAAAGGCAGGCCTATTAGAATTACACCAGACTTCTCACCAGAGACTATGAAAGCCAGAAGATCCTGGACAGATGTTATACAGACCCTAAGAGAACACAGATGCCATCCCAGGCAACTATACCCAGCAAAACTCTCGATTATCATAGATGGAGAAACCAAAGAATTCCATGACAAATCCAAATTCACACAATGTCTTCCACGAATCCAGCCCTTCAAAGGATAATAAAAGGAAAACTCCAACACAAGGAGGGAAATTATGCCCTAGAAAAAGCAAGAAAGTAATCCTTCAGCAAACATAAAAGAAGATAGCCATAGGAATAGAATCCCAACAAAAATAACAGGAAGCAACAATTACTTTTCCTTAATATCACTTAATATNAATGGACTCAATTCCCCAATAAAAAGTCATAGACTAACAGACTGGTTACATAAACAGGACACAACATTTTGCTGCTTACAGGAAACCCACATCAGGGAAAAAACAGACACTACCTCAGAGTAAAAGGCTGGAAAACAATTTTCCAAGCAAATGGTTCAAAGAAACAAGCTGGAATAGCCATCCTAATATTGGATAAAATTGACCTCCAACCTAAAGTAATCAAAAAGACAAGGAGGGGTACTTCATACTCATCAAAGGTAACTTCTTCCAAAATGAACTCTCAATTCTGAATATCTATGCTCCAAATGCAAGGGCAGCCACATTCATTAAAGAAACTTTAGTAAAGCTAAAAGCACACATTGCACCTCACACAATAATTGTGGAAGACTTCAACACCCCACACTCACCAATGGACAGATCCTGGAAACAGAAACTTAACAGAGCCACATGGACACTAACAGAAGTTATGAAACAAATGGATTTAACAATCATACAGAACATTTTATCCTAAAACAAATGGATATACCTCCTTCTCAGCACCTCATGGTACCTTCTCCAAAATTGACCATATAATCAGTCACAAATAGGCCTCAGCAGGTACAAAAAGATTGAAATTTTCCCAGGCATCCTATCAGATCACCATGAACTAAGGCTGATCTTCAATAACAATATAAATAATAGAGAGGCAACATTGACTTAGAAGCTGAACAACAATGATAACTTGGTCAAGGAAGAAATAAAGAAAGAAATTAAAAACTTTTTAGAGTTTAATGATAATGAAGCCACAACATACCCAAANTTATGGGATACAATGAAAGCAGTCCTAAGAGGAAAACTCATAGCTCTGAGTGACACCAAAATGAAAACAGAGATAGCATACACTAGTAGCTTGACGGTACACCTAAAAGCTCTAGAACAAAAGGAAGCAAATTCACCTAAGAGGAGTAGAAGGCTGAAATCAACCAAGTGGAAACAAAAAGAACTATACAAAGAATCAACAAGATAGATAAACCCTTAGCCAGACTAACTACAGGGCATAGAGACAGTATCCTAATTAACAAAATCAGGAATGAAAAGGGAGACATAACAACAGAAACTGAGGCAATCCAAAACATCATCAGATCCTACTACAAAAGCTTATACTCAACAAAACTGGAAAACCTGGATGAAAAGGATAATTTTCTAGACAGATTCCAGGTACCAAAGTTAAATCAGGATCAGATTAATGACCCAAACAGTCCCATATTCCCTAAAGAAATAGAAGTAGTCATTAATAGTCTCCCAACCAAAAAAAGCCCAGGAGCAGATGGGTTTAGTGCAGAGTTCTATCAGACCTTCAAAGAAGACCTAATTCCAATTTTCCTCAAACTATTGCACAAAATAGAAACAGAGGGTACCCTACCCAATTCATGCTATGAAGCCACAATTACTCTGATACCTAAATCATGTAAAGACCCAACAAAGAAAGAAAANTTCAGANCAATTTCCCCTATGAATATCAATGCAAAAATATTCAATAAAATTCTCCCAAATGGAATCCAAGAACACATCAAAATGATCATTCATCATGATCAAGTAGGCTTCATCCCAGGGATGCAGGGATGGTTTAATATATGGATATCCATTAACATAAACCACTATATAAACAAACTCAAAGACAAAAACCACATGATCATCTCATTAGATGCTTAGAGAGAATTTGACAAAATCTAACACCCCTTCATGATAAAAGTCACGGAAAGATCAGGACCCATACGTAAACATAATAAGAGCAATATACAGCAAACCAGTAACCAACATCAAACTAAATGGAGAGAAACTGGAAGCAATCCCACTAAAATCAGAGACTAGACAAGGCTGCCCTCTTTCTACCTACCTATTCAATATAGTACTTGAAGTCCTAGTCAGAGCAATTAGACAACAAAAGAAGATCAAGGGGATAAAAATTGGAAAGGAAGAAGTCAAAATATCATTATTTGCAGATGATATGATAGTATATATAAGTGACCCTAAATATTCCACAAGAGAACTCCTAAACCTGATAAACAGCTTCAGTGCTGTAGCTGGATATAAAATTATCTAAAACAAATCATTGGTCTTTCTCTACACAAAGGATAAACAGGATGAGAAAGAAATTAGGGAAACAACACCCTTCACAATAGTCACAAATAATATAAAATACCTTGGTGTGACTCTAACTAAGGAAGTGAAAGATCTGTATGATAAGAACTTCAAGTCTCTGAAGAAAGAAATCGAAGAAGATCTCAGATGATGGAAAGATCTCCTATGCTCATGGATTGGTAGGATAAATACAGTAAAAGTGGCTATCTTGCCAAAAGCAATCTACAGATTCAATGCAATCCCCATCAAAATTCCAACTCAATTCTTCAGAGTTAGAAAGGGCAATTTGCCAGTTCAACTTGAATAACAAAAATCCTAGGATAGCAAAAAATATTCTGAACAATACAAGAACCTCTGGTGGAATCACCATGCCTGACCTCAAGTTGTACTACAGAGCAATTGTGATGAAAAATGGATGGTACTGGTACAGGGACAGACAGGTAGATCAATGGAACACAATTGAAGACCCAGAAATGAACCCACACACCTACGGTCCCTTGATCTTTGACAAAGGAGTTAAAACAATCCAGTAGAAAAATACAGCATTTTCAACAAATGGTGCTGTCTCAACTGGCGGTTATCATGTAGACAAATGCGAATTGATCCATTCTTATCTCCTTGTACAAAGCTCAAGTGTAAGTGGATCAAGGAACTCCACATAAAACCAGAGACACTGAAACTTATAGAGGAGAAAGTGGGGAAAAACCTCAAAAATATGGGCACAGGGGAAAAATTCCTGAACAGAACAGCAATGGCTTGTGCTGTAATCAACAAATGGGACCTCTTGTTGAGAATCAACAAATGGGACCTCATAAAATTGCAAAGCTTCTGTAAGGCAAAAGACACTGTCAATAAGACAAAAAGTCCATCAACAGATTGGCAAAGTATCTTTACCAATCCTAAATCAGATAGGGGACTAATATCCAATATATTTAAAGAACTAAAGAAGCTGGTCTACAGAAAATCAAATAACCCTATTAAAAATGGGGTACAGAGCTAAACATAGAATTCTCAACTGAGGAATTCCAAATGGCTTAGTAGCACCTGAAAAAATGTTCAACATCCTTAATCTTCAGGGAAATGCAAATTCAAACAACCCCGAGTTTCACCTGACACCAGCCAGAATGGCTAAGATAAAAAATTCAGGTGACAGCAGATGCTGGCAAAGATGTAGAGAAAGAGGAACACTCCTTCGTTGCTGGTGGGATTCCAAGCTTGTACAACCACTCTGGAAATCAGTCTGGTGGTTCCTCAGAAAATTGGACATAATACTACCGAAAGATCCAGTAATACCTCTCCTGGGCATATACCTAGAAGATGTTCCAACTGGTAATAAGGACACAAGCTCCACTATGTTCATAGCAGCCTTATTTATAATAGCCAGAAGCTGGAAAGAACCCAGATGTCCCTCAACAGAAGAATGGATACAGAAACTGTGGTACATTTACACAATGGAGTACTACTCAGCTGTTAAAAACAATGCATTTATGATATTCTTAGGCAAATGGATGGATCTGGAGGATACCATCCTGAGTCAGGTAACCCAGTCACAAAAGAACTCACTTGATATGCACTCACTGATAAGTGGATATTAGCCCAGAAACTTAGAATACCCAAGATACAATTTTCAAAACACATGAAACTCAAGAAGAACGACTTCTACCAA
Source organism: Mus pahari (assembly GCF_900095145.1). Taxonomy (NCBI): domain Eukaryota; kingdom Metazoa; phylum Chordata; class Mammalia; order Rodentia; family Muridae; genus Mus; species Mus pahari. The sequence goes on along the minus strand of NC_034590.1, from coordinate 130,347,477 downwards.
TGCCCCGACTCTATTATCCAAGCAGCTGAGTGGGGGCACTGGAACAACTATGGGAAATATGGAAGGAGATTCCTGGATTGCAGAGCATTGCTTCCTTTGTAGGGCAGAAGCTTCCTCTGGTACCAGAACAGCCTGCTGCTTCTATCCTCACAGAACCTTATCTGGAAGAGCTCTCAAAGTAGAGAAAACTCTTTCAAGGACTTTGAACCATTTTAATTGTATGATCCTCTCAATAACGTGGTTCCTTATTTAGGTATATATTTATCTCTGCTTGTGCTAGTCTACACTCCCTGCTTCTGTAGTCCTCACCCAACTTAGGGTTTGCCAGTACAATGTTCCTGGTTTCTCACAAGCTTCCTACTAGACAGCTTCCAAACTGCAATACAGAGCTCCACTTAGACAGGAGCTGTGTTTTCACCAAGGATTCTGCAAGGATCATGGTAGCACTCAGAAATGAAATTGTTCCATGCAGTCTCAATAAAATGAATGTTCTATTTTTTCCTTGCATCTTGGTCTGGGGTTCCTATTTTAGAAGCTTGATAACTAAGCTTTTCCATGTCCTTTCCTTTGTAAACATGAAAATATGGAGAAAAACGAGAATTGAATTCCTACATGCTAACCATTTGCTATTGAGTATTTAAAACATTTGAGAACTGTATGTTCTTATCACTGAACTAAACTTAATGACACATATCTTATATGGCTATGAAGTTTCAGATAAATTACATGGATGACTACAAGAGCCCAAGCTCTGTGGAATACCTTGCATATTTTAACACATATACTAGTTTTCAATTTGCCTTCCCTCTGGTCCTGGTTTGCATAAAATGTATGGACCATCAAGTAGTGATGCTTCATATTGGGGAAAGGGACTGTACACATCCCAGATATGCATAGGTATGTTTGTGAAAGTAGTATGTGTGTGGAGTCTCTGGCTCTTAGCTCATTATATGTCAGCTTGGATGGAACTCGATTCTTCTATTTTTACACACTATTGAAAGATGATGAATCAAATGAAAAAAGATTCATCTTGCTCGTTCTGAACTGAAATATTTAATATCATACTTACTTTTTTTCCTTGTGGGTTTCCTACAGACTCTATACACCAAATCATTGGAGGTATACTTCTGAAGGAGGCAGGCAACCGCCACTCTAATCTAGTCTGCTGTCCCATGAAGCTACAGGGTCCTTGAGAGGCAATCTGGATGTCTCATCAATATGTTGAGTGGGTAGGCCTCTCCTCTATCATTTTATCTCAAGGATGGCTTGGGGAAGCTACCTGACATTTGTGGGGAAATAGTGGATTCCAAACAAGAAATGGAGACAATGGCTCTGAGTCTACTGCGGGCAGAATCTTGAGCCCAGGTGATGGTGTTGGGCAGTGAGTGTGGTCTTAGTGGGATGACTGTCCAGGGAAAGCTGTTGTGAATCCAGAGTATCATTGATGAAGCAGAATCGTTGTTCCCTGAAGATCCAGCACAGCTCTGTAGGCATTTGATTGGTGCATGACTGTGAGAAGAGTCACAGCTGTGTAACCATCGGACTAAAGGACCATCTTTTGATGTCATGTCAGAACCATTCTGTTTTCTCTTGTGAAATTATAAACTTGAAGCCATATGAACACTTCAAAGCAGCTGTTCAGGAGATAACACCAAAAATTCTATTAATTTGGCCCTGGGGCTCCAGATTCTTATGTAGGAACTTTGGCATATCAGTTGGATCTTACTGGTGTGGAGGGATTTGCTCAATTTGTGGGTTGTACTAACTTTTACTCCATTTTGTTTTAATTTGCCTGAGTTCTTTAATTTTTTTTTTTTATTGGGGGAAAAAAAGCAGCAGACTATGTGATGGGCTGTGTGACAGGCAGAGCAGACCGGGGGAGTAGGATGTGTTCTGGCTCTTAGTTATTACTTGCATTCCCAGAGCTGGCCATGGGTTATGACCCAAGTTCTCAGCTTTTGCTGAGTACTACTCTTTCAGACCATATGAGCTCTCTGGCACATCTCTGGGCAGCACATTAAAAGGAAAGGGTTTTTTCCTTCATACAGAAACAAAATGGTATTTTTCACATACTCTTTTCTATTAGGTTACACATCACACTGTCTTATTCAGTGTATTTGTGGTGTTATCATTAAATATACCAAGTCTCCCAGGGAAACAGTATCTGAAACACAAATAAACTGGGGTTGTTTTGTGCATCAATTATTAGCCTGCAAATAATGTTGGCTAGCATAGGAGAAAAGATACCTCCCTACAAATAAAATATCCATTGCAAGCATGGTGAAGCAGGGATGGTTTTTGCCGCTTTGGGGCATAATGAATGATTCTATTTTGCAATTGTTTCTAAAATGTAAGCATTTTCAAACCAGTGTTGCAGTGTTTGGTCTCGGGAGAATGGTGAGAAGTTCTAAAGATAGTTTTACTTCCCAAGTACAAATTGTTTAAAGAACATTGTGTCTTGCTTTCTGGGCTAGACAGGTTTTGCCCTGTGAGGAGAGAGTGGAGTTGATGGGACTTCATGTCAATGATGCTATCCTAATTGTTTTATGTGACAGTGGTCAAGTCACTAAGTGTTTTGGTTTCTTTCTGGTTTATGTTTCTTTGTTTTAATCTGTTTAATATGAAGTCTACGTAATTCAAAGTCCTTTCCAGAATTTGACACAAATATGTTCCCTGGCAGGGATGTTCTTTGGGGAAATTTACAATTGTCACTTGTGCCTCTGAGTTGAGGAGTTTGAGATGCTCTGTTCTTCCTTACTTTCCTGAATGCTTTGGGTAAGTTTTAAGGAATGTAGAATTGCAGGCTCATGTACTTTAACTTAAAGTACATACTGCTGGAGTGAGAGAGAATGGTTATCCTACTGGGTGCTGGGTGGTGAGACTGGCTTACAAGATCCTGTGGGAATCACCCATGTGGTCTCAGCTGGGGCATGAAGGCACACAGCAATTCCTTAAGGATTTGGGAAAGTGTGAACTTTCTCTGCTCGGGCTCTCAGTGAGGTCATGAGACAATCATACTTGGAAAATTGAGATTTCAAAATTTCAATGTAAGGAAACCAGAAAAAGGGAAGACTTCCATATTTACCAGTTCCCGCACTGCTTTGAGCACAACTCCTGGCTTTTAAATACAAGATTATATAAAATTCTTGCAATATATCTTTGAAGTAGCTCTAAGATCTCGTCCTATGGTAGGTAAGCTGAGGTTAGTTTTTCCCTATTTTTTTGATGAACCTTCTTTCTCCAGTGAATACTGCATTCTTTACTTTGATCTCTGTGTTTAGAGATTAACACTCTTGAATCTCTTCCTATCCATGCATTTCTCTCCTGCAGCTGCCATACTATTCCTGGTTTAGGTGGATGACCAAGTAATCCATTATACTTATTTCCATTAGTGTTCTGAGAGATGGTCATGGGCATATTTTACTCTGTCATTATGAAGTCTGCCTTTTACAGAGATTCTCAGGTTTCATAGAAATACAGACGTTGTGGCTGTAACTGTCCTTAACAAACCAGTGTCTCGTTTCTCTCAGTGTCCAGAAAGAGTTCGTTTTTATTGATGCCTGAGAAAGATCCCATACTTGAGAATGATGTATTACATTTTCTTTCTTTCTTTCTTTCTTTCTTTCTTTCTTTCTTTCTTTCTTTCTTTCTTTCTTTCTTTCCTTCCTCCCTTCCTCCCTCTGTCCCTCCCTCCCTCCCTTGCTTCTTTCTTTCTTTCTTTCTTTCTTTCTTTCTTTCTTTCTTTCTTTCTTTCTTTCTTTCTTTCTTTCTTTCTTTCTCTCTCTCTCTCTCT
>NC_034590.1:130328310-130343619 GCF_900095145.1 Mus pahari | reverse complement strand
TCTTTCTTTCTTTCTTTCTTTCTCTTTCCTTCCTTCCTTCCTTCCTTCCTTCCTTCCTTCCTTCCTTCCTTCCTTCCTTCCTTCCTTTCTCCCTTCATTTTTTTGCCAGTAGATGTATGCCCAGAAAAAGGTTTCCTTTGGTTTCTGAAGGGGAAATACATACAGTTCCCTTTTGAGCACATAATAGGATCCAATAATATTTCCTAATTAATTTCATTCTTTAGTTAGAAAACACTTTATCCAATTGCAATTGAATGGAAAACTATAGAGTTTGGTCTATATGAGGCATATGTTTGAAATAAACAAATCTTCCAATCTCTTATTATTATTATTTTTAGTGATGCGGTATAGATATAAGTATTGGTTTTTCAATTTCATTTTTTTAACTAAAGGAATTGAATGTAGATTTTTGACTTATACATCTCCTCCACCAAGAAAGATGAAGATTAAGAAAAAAAATTGCCAGTAACCCTGTGTAAATGACTGGTTTTGATAGAAGGCAGGAGAATATCTTCATCACTAACTCCCCACTACTCTCTTTTTTCTACTCGGTGGTCACTCAATATTTTACATTCAAGAGAGCATATCTCCCCAGTAAAGGAGTAAGTCTGTAAGCACAGAAGGGACCTTTCCTTCCTGTGACCTCTGTACTGGGTAGTTTTTATGTCAACTTGACCTAAACTAGAGTTATACGAGGGAAGGAAACTTCAGAACCTTTATTATTTCCAATGAGAAATTGTATAAGATTGGACTGTATGCAGACCTGTAGAACATTTTCTTAATTAGTCATGGTTGTGAGAGGGTCCAGCCCATTGTGGGTGTTTGCATGCTTGGGTTAATGACCTTTGGTTATATAAGAAAGAAGGCTGGATAGTCCATGAGAAGCAAGCCAGTAAGCAGTATTCTTCCATAGCCTCCACATCAGCTCCTACCTCCTGGCTCTGGCCCTATTTGAGTTCCTATCGATAATGAACAGTGATGTAGAAGCATATATATTTCTTCCCCAACTTTTGGCCATGGTGCTTTATCACAGTAATAGAAATCTTAACTAAGAAAGCCTCCTTATTGATTTCCCATGATCTACTTTCATGCTCTTTTCACCCATTAAAATTTCCTAGAAAGTCTACCGAAGCACTGGCTATTAGATTATACCCAAATTTTCAGGAAGTCTGGCATGTTCATATCTAGCAAGTTTCTAGGTAGAGCCACGCTTCTGGCCTGGGCATTCCACTTGAGAGAGAATATGCTAGTGTACTTTGCATGCAGCATCCCAGAACAATTTTACTTTTTCTACCTTTCCCCCCCCTTCCCTTCCTCCCTCCTTCCCTTCCTCTTCCCTCCCTCCCTCTGTCCCTCCCTTTTCCTCCCCCCCCCCCCGCATTATTAGTTTACCTGCATGCATGTTTGTATGAGAGTGTCAGATCTCGGAGTTATAGACAGTTGTGAGCTGCTCTGTGGGTACTGGAATTTGAATCCAGTTCTTCTGGAAGAATGGTCAATATTCTTAACTACTGAGCCATCTCTCCAGCTGCCCCATTCTTTCCGTATGCATATTTCTTTTGTGGTATGCATATGTATGTGCACATTCAAGTGTGCATGCTTGCACATGTGTGCATAGAAGCCAGAGCTCAACACAAGATATTTCCCTTTATTATTCTTCAACTTTTTTTTTTTTTTTTTTTTGAGGCTAAGTCTCTCACTGAACCTGGGGCTTAACCTCTTGCTTATGCTGACCATCAAGTCCCTAAGATCTACCTGTCTTTGTTCCCTTGAGCTGGAATCACAAATATGCAGTCACACCTGGCCTTTTACATGGGTCTTAGGGAATCCTAACTAAGGTCCTCACGCTTTTGTGGTGAGCTCTTAAACCACTTGGAAACCCGTAATCCTGCCTCCCACCCAGAGTAATATTGAAATACAGACAACAGATCAAACTGTTTCTTAAATCTCTTCAGTGACTGTCAACACTGTTCAACATTAGACTCGACCCTTGGGATGCCCAGGGGAAACATGTTGATAAGGTGACAATGCCTCTGGGCTAGTTGAGATCCTATCATAATTACTGGTGCAGTCCTTTTCGTTTTTTTTGTTTGTTTGTTTGTTTTGTTTTGTTTTGTTTTTTTTTGTTTTTTGTTTTTTTCTATTTTGGAGCCAGGGACTGAGCCAAGGGCTTTGCATATATGATGTCCTTATGGGCATACACCAGGTCATATAGTATCATTAGTGACAACCTCGCTCTCGGAAGGATGGTGTTTAGGCAGTGCATTGAAGTGCCATGCTATTAATTATTCATCTGAGATTTACTCTGCTATCTTGACCTCCTTGAATTCTTAGAGCAGTCTTGCAATGGTGGAAATGAGCTTTCTGCACTGATGAAAGTTCTCTGTATCTGGGCTAATGGGGGTTGCAGCTCATGTGTGCTTCCTGATCACTTTGAAATATTGCTGGTGTCTTAGAAAGACAGCAGTACAACTGTGGAGCTAAGTTTCAGATGTGATATGATTTTAATAACTTCCAAGCAAAGTATATGGAACCACACATAGTATAAAGTATATGAAGTATCTCTGGTACCTTTGGACCAGGGCACACTTGTTATCATGTTTAAGGCTTTAGAGGTTTTTCTTTTTTTCAGTTTCCAGGTTTGGGGAATTAAATTTCTCTTCAAATCTACTGGAACTTTTTCTCCAGAAAACCTGGCAGTTCACTAGATCATCTCACCCATAGTCCCCAGTCATAAGCTTACAGTCCATGCCATGTTAGCAGTCAGAGTAGGAATGGCTGTGAGCAAAACAGATGGCATAACAGACATGCCAGCTGAGGAGGAGTCACAGCTGCAGGCTACGGACACAGGAAGATCAGAGACAGGGCATCTACTGGAAGCTTCTGGCTTAGGGGGCATAAAAAACAGTGCTGCTCTGATAGGGATGTTGAAACACACATTCAAAGAGTCTCACAGACAGTGCCAGTGACCCATGGAAAGTCTAGAAGCCCAGTGACCAGCACCTAGGATTGCAACACTCCCTGGGATTTTAATAAAGGGATCTTTACAGAAGGAAGACCAACAAGCGAAAGACATGCTCAAGTATGGATCTGTGGCCACTGGGAGTGAAGAAATGCAAGTGGTTGGGCTAAAGTTTCAGAGTGATGGCTTAGATTCTTGATAGGATAGTCTGCCCTTCATGTACTATCGAGGCTGAACTTGTGGATAGTTCTGGTCCATTTCATCCCTGTTGCCAGTAGTTCTCTTGTAGGCTAGATCTTTAAGGCCCTGTTGTCCTCCTCAGCTTAATCATGGGGGTCTTTGACTCTATTGGCTCTTAAGTTCATGTTGGGTCAGATACTAGGTTTAGTGCCTGTGTCCTGCAAACCAGCTTGGAGAGTAGGAGACGAATAGACGTTGTCAATTTATTGCTTGTTGTCATTAAGATTCCCCACTGTGGTTCAACTGGAAAGAAAATGAAGACTAGACTCATTTAAAATTTAGATAGAAATCTTCATGCATTAGGACATGAGGAACTAGAAATCCAATGAGGAAATGCTTTTGGCTGGGTATCTGAATGAGGCAGGTCTGGCTACAGAGGAAGGAGGAGGTAGAAGTCTACCTGGAACAGGATAAGCAGACCATTTTGGTGCATGGATTGAAATATTCAAGAACAAATCTTGTGGCATGGGTATATACCCTACACACATGCACACACACACACACACACACACACACACACACACACACACACACACACACCTGGGGCCAAGGCTTTATTAGAACAATCCAAAGAAATCTCAGGAAAGACAGAGACAGCAGAGGGTGAGGGCCTCAAAGAATCTGATGCTGAGTCTCCATCCTCCTTGTTACCATAGTTCCTTTCACTTAAAAGTATTTTTTTTTCTGGGAGGTTCTTTTTGTTCCTTTCTCTCCCTAAAACAAAGAAATAAACAAAACAAAATTCAAACATGAGATTTAGAGCCAGTGTAAAGCAAAAATGCCCAGAGAGTGGAGGGCAGTAACGTTCTCCTCATTGGCCACGGATGACCATAAGGACAACAATGGTCTCAGAGGATGGCAGTGGAGCCAGGGAGCTCCTCTTGCAGCTATTGTAGTTTTTAAAGTACAGGATGACAGCAAGTATTGAGTGACATTTACTTAGTGACTGAAAACCACTAAACAACAATTTCTCAGAACGATTTAAATGCCAGGCTTCACAACAGTGTTTTGGTTTGTCTGGGTTGACATGAGGAGGAAGATCCGGCTAAACATAGGGAAATGTACTGGCAATGTGATAATTTCAGGGATGAGAAAGTGGGAGCAGGGAGTAGGGAGCAGAATTCATCTGTATTCTCCCCATGGTCCTGATTCCTCTGAACAAACTAGATGTACTGAATTTGAGTTGGGGCTATAAAATAATTACTGGAAGTTGTGTATTTTTAAAAGATTCGGCAAAAAGGACTGAGGGAATTGGTGGGTGAGTGGTTACAAAAGTATGGTGTGATCCTACGATGAAATATTATTAAATTTTGTGAAGAAAAATAATTCTGACACATGCGATTATACGAAGGGAACTTGGAGGTATCACACTATGGTAAATAATCTAGACATGAAAGGGCATATTCTATGTGAGCCCACTCATGAGATCTGTAGAAGCCAAATGTATGCAAAAGGTCTACATTAGGTGGACAAATAGCATTTCGGTTACTGAAGGCTGAAGAGGGGACATGAGTTGTTGAGTGGACAGAGTTTCAACTGGGGAAAAGAAAACACTGTAGAGATTTGGGGCACAGAAATGTGAATATATTGCCTGTGTATACACTTAGAAATGACGATAAATAATTTGATGTTTCTCTGTTTCTCTGTTTCTCTGTTTCTCTGTTTCTCTGTTTCTCTCTCTCTCTCTCTCTCTCTCTCTTTTTACTGTAATAAAAATTTGAGAGGTATAGCAATTTTGTAAAGTCTTTAGCTCCTTAAAGTTTGGTTGGTTTATTTATAGAGACTTTTGTTGCTGGTTTTTTTTTTTTTTTTTTTTTTTTTTTTTTTGGTGGCTCTGAGACATCAACACAGTTATCATACATGTTAGGAATGTACTCAACTGCTGAGCTGAACCCCTAATCTGAAGTTTTAATGAATAGAAATATACAGTGAGCTAGCTAGTCCCAAGGCTTCTCCACAAAGCTCCTGCCTCAGAAAGAGGAAAGGTTTGTTATTGTGTTTTTTTTTCTTATTCATGTTTTATTCTGGTCATAAGTTCATGAGATAACTCGCTGGTGAGTAAGAAAATGTATATTGAATGACTGCTTGCTTCTGCGCTATGTCTGGACTGTCCACGGTGATTTTTCTTTTTAATATTCATAATGGCAGTTCAGCTCAAACCATAGATAAGTAAAGTTGAGGGTGACAAGAGGATTGGTCATTTGGTGATTCTAAAAGGATTATCGATGAAGAACAGCCAGCAGCTTTTGAGTTCCTTTGTTCTAAGCACTTTGAAAAGTGGCCCATGTCTATTTATATATTTATTTTTGAAATTTTTGTTCATATGCATAATTTTTCTTTATTTCTTTTTGATGATTTTTCCATAAATTCCATGATCAAAGCCCCCTCTCTGTGAGTACCACCCTGCTCTAGCACATTAAGTTGTAGTTGTGCTAAGTGTATCCTCTACAACTAAGAAAAGGCAAGGCAGTATAGATAGGGAAGGTGATCCTAAAGTCAGACAACGGAGTCAGAGACAGCTCCTCTCACATTGTTCGGAGACCCACAGAAAGATACAAATAAACAAAGGGCCTAGGTCCAGCCCATGCATGCTCTTTGGTTGGTTGTTTGGTTTCTGTGAGCCTCTATGGGTCCAGGTTAGTTGATGGTGTAAGTCTCCTTGAAGTGTTTTGACCCCATGGATGAGAACCAACCCCTGACATAGTTAATGATACTCTGCTATGTTTGCAAACTAGAGTCTAGCCTAGATGCAGAGACCCACAGCAAAACATTAGATGGCCTACTTTTAACCCAAGTAAACAATGAGGCCACTAGAAAGCAGCTTCTCCATCTCTCAACAGTATTTCTGCATTGATAGATGCAAGTGAGACTCAGAAGTTCACTTGTCATGTCCAAGGCTGTGCATCCATATAGCACCAAGCCCGTCAAGACACCATCTTAATGCCATTTCCAATCCATCTTGTTTGCTATTCTGACTTTGGGGGAAAATACAGACCACATTTAAGTGGAAAATGTATCACTTTTCTTCTTCTTATATTACTATATTATATTTATTTAATACGGGGCTTTATGCATCTTGGTATTTGTAGCCAAGAATGTTCTTGAACTTCTGATCCTTCTCCTTATAGCTCCTGAGTGTTAGAATTGCAAGCATGTGCCACTATGTCTGGCATATGATGAGGGTTAGCCCAAAGCTTTTTACATACATAGGCAAACATTCTACCAACTAAGCTACATTTCCAGGTCAGAAAACAGATTTTTGAAGAAGTAAGTTGGATCTACTGCCTTCATAGGAAACTTTAGTAAACTTTGGACCTATTTTATGGGTTGGATTTCTCTTAAGGCATGCTGTCTTGTAGATGTCTCTAGATGAAAAATCAAAGAGAAAAAGATCTTTCGCCTGGATGTAATTCCAACTCTCAAATGGCATATTCCATTAACTTCCTGGGTAGGCTGATTCAGTTTTCTGGGTCAAGGTGGTGATAGCGTGACAGATGAATACAAAATGATTCTTACTAGAATTGGGCAGTGCTTTCATGGTCCCAATAGGCATGTCTGACTTGTGGGAAGCCATTGCCAATACCAGAAGACGGCACAGACAAAACACGAAGTTCTTGTCTAGGGTGACCTGGGCATTTTTCTGGTTCCCACTCTGTCTCATGACTCATTCTTTGGGATTTTGGCAAAAATGCCACTGAGTCTCAGAGCATAGCCTACATCAGCAGGAGCTGGAGTATGGGCCCTCCTGTCTCGTTTCTCCCTCTGCTTCTCCCAAGCTCAGGATTGTGAGTGTGTGGTCTCTGGAGTTCTTTCTGACATCGGAGGTAAATGTGAAATCCACAGAAACTTCAACCTTTTCCTCCTGTTTGTTGATGAAATAGTGAAAACTCTAAGGTTGGAGTCAATACATGACTTTATCACGAAGAATCAAAGAGAAGAGCTCATAGCTTGAATGTGTAGTGTCTCCCTTCTCTCCCGCCTTGAGTTAAACTCTCTGTAAACGTACCATCAGAGAGAGAGAGATCCTAACATAGGAAGCCACCTTCCATTTTTCTACTTCACACAATTGGTTTTATAGCAAAAATTATAAAATGAGTTAACCAATGTTATTTAGTTAGTTTTCACAGTGAAAAAATTCTGTTTGTCCTAAGGCGACTAGCTAGTATCTTGTATCCCTAAGGTAATTACACAGTGGTTTGGGCAGTATGCTGAAATACATCAGTGCTTTGAAACACACCATAAGTCTTAGTTCAGAGAAATTAAAGATATATACACAGAGCACAGGTTATTAGCCTCTCTCCCTCCTCTAGCACACAAAGGGTTATAAGAACTTTACAATATAAACCATAAAATTCCTCAACTTTCTCTGTGGCTTTCTGGGGCTCTCATGTAAGACTGCTCTGACATTTAATCAAAGTTTTTATGATAGGGCTGATTTAAACGCTATTCAATTTCCTAACCATGGAAAAGGATGTCCACCAAATTCCTTCTTCATCTACCTGGAGTTATACAAGCAGAGATTTGCCTCTCACTATCTCTGACCCCAGAACCCTTTGGTATCTGGGAAGATTCAATTTGAGAGGCTTTTTCCTTGTGATCATCTATTGTAATAGTGCATCTCTGGTCGCATGGTCTTTCTGCTCTACTTAAGGATTTATTCCCTCTGATCAAAAACTGGACTTGACCTTGCAGACATCTAAGTTTTGATTACTTGGCACAGCACCTGCAACTGAAACACACAACTTCTGAATTTTGTCAAGAGACACCCTGTTGTTATATTTTATTTTTCATAAGTAATTCTTGTTTTTTGTTTTTGTTTTTTGTTTTTTTTTTTGACCTTGCCCATTTTGACCTCCCGTCTATATTTCTGTAACCTTGGCATGTTAGCTTCCTGCCACTGTGACGAATACTTGAGACAATAAACTTTGAAGAGAAAAAGTTTACCCTGGCTGAGTTTGGGAGGGTCAAGTTCCTGGTTAGTGGGCCCTGTTTCTCTTTAAGCTAGGATGGGCCAGTATTGTGGTGGGGGAGGGTGTACATGGCAGAGAGAAACTGCTCCCTTATAGTCTGGAAGTGACCCTTACTGGGGCCCCATAGTCCCCTCCATCATCAGTGACCTAATGACCTCACATTGGTTCTTTCCTCTTAAGAGGTCCATTGTTTCTCAGTAGTACAAGCTGAGGAGTCTTTGCCACATGGATCTTGTGGAGGAAACTTACAGTCTAAATAGTAGTACTTAGCACTCTATGAAGCAAGAATCCAGCTTTACTCTTCTAATTCCTCCCTCTAAGTTACCTCCTGTCCCCTCCTGTGTTAGTGGTTGTAGGGAAAATTGAGGTAAAGGTAGCAGATGATCCCTTGAGACTGTTGTGTGGCAGAAGAGGGGGCTATGGAAAACAAACATAATTCTTTTCAGACATTTGATTATAGTGGAATAAACCAGGGTAGTGTTGTGTTTCCCAGACACCCCAAAGCAGAACCCCCATAGCCAGGATGAGGAGAACAGTTCATAGCTAAGCTAAAATGAGTCCTTACTGGCCCAGTTATTGGTTCCAGAGTGTGTGACAATGCTTTCTCATGGCTCTCCATACTACCAGCCTCTCACTTCCATGAACATAAATGAGACCGTAGTCATTCTTCTGCGTAGAATCCTCAATGTTTCTGGCTTGAGACCAGAACTCCAAAATCTTACAGTGATGTCGCCCCTGCCTGATTCTGCAGCCCTGTCCTGCCTGCCACATACTCACTGCTCCAGAGTTACACTGACTTCATGCAATGTTTTTGGCTGTGCCAAGTTCTTTCTTGGCAGCAGTTCCTTGACCATGTTGTTTTTCTTGCCTGGAAAGCTCTTTGTCCTACTAATTCTTCAGGTTTTATCTTACTATCATTTTCTTGGAAAGACCATTTATGTTAGTCTATTTCATAACACTGTGTTCTTTCCATTGTCTGGATCATAGTTGGGAATTATATGTTTATTGGGGAATATGATTAATATATGTCTTTGTCACAGATAACAATACTGATAAAGGTAAAAGGATTTATTTTGCTTGCCACTGAACTTCCAAAAATTGGCATGTGTATCATGAAATCACAATCAAGATGAGCAACTCAGGCTTAGATCACATGCAGCACAAAGCCAAGAATCCCCAAACCCGAAAGCCCAAGTCTCCAGGAGCAAAATCATTCATCAAACACCTGGCAGATACGACAGGACCATGAAGTTTGTGTGTTCAAAATTTAGTGGAAGCATACCAAAAAAACACTGGGGGGAGGCTGTTAGTGCCAAACAGGGAGGGTCAGAATGTCAGCAAGGTGATGGATAGCAAGCAACAGCAACAGCAATAGCAAGACCACACTGCAGTGGTTAGACTTACAAGGCCCCACTGTGGGCTCCCTGTCATAATTTTAGCCTGATATGCTCTGTGCTCTCCCTTTTTACAGACTGTCTGGAACATCTGCATTTGATTGCTTGCCCTGGCTGTGGAAGCTTAGTCTGCACACTCTTCCAGCCAGAGCACACTGTGCAAAGGCTGTCTGGCAATCTCTGGTATTTACTGTAAAGTGCATAACCAGAATAGCTCTCTTCGCTTCCCAGAGGCATAGAGAGGGGTGATAGAACATTCTCAACCATTTTAAATAAGTTGTACCAGATTAAAAGATCCTTGGGATGAAAAGTCTGTACAAGTCATAAAAAGAATATATGCACCCCCCCCCCCACACACATATTCTAGGGACTACCCAACCTTATCACAAAGAAAGAAGCAAAAGACATGACCTGATGTCTTAGAGGACTGGAGAAGTAAAGGCCGCATGAAGAAGACATTGTGGACAATTTAAACATGATTTTTCTTTTTCTTAGGTAAATGGAACAACTTGGAATGAATAGATTATTTTATTGATCAAACTTTTTTTTTTCCTGAAGGATTTTCCTAAGTTGCCCTCTATTCAGAAAAAGTCACAAAACAAAGACAAGGTCAACCAACATTCCCTATTGGGTAATTTTGCCTAATTCAGTAAAATTTTCAGTTTTGATGAGGCAATAGTACCTTTTTTTCAGTGACATGCATCCCATACCCTAGGGAGTTTTATTTGACATCTATCTAGGTGTTATAATCCACTTTTCTTCCCCCTCCCTTCTGCCTTCCAGTCTCTCTTCTTTCCAGGTGTATCTGAGAAGAATTCAGCATTTGGTAAATTCCAGAGTTCTTTGGGATGGTTTGAAAGTGACCCCCTTTCAACAGTTTAGCTATGGGGAGAAATGGCACACAGGGGATGACCTGGAAACTTAAGGGTTCTTTGGAAAGTCAGTTGTGTTGGTGTTTTGCTGACGCAAACACATGAAGGCATGCTTTCCTGAAGTGGACACAGGAGAAAGGCTAAGGCAGACTCGTGAAGAAACATTTTGCTGAAACAGACACAGGTGAAAATATGTTCTGCTAAAGCAAGCATGTGAAAGGACACGTGATGAAGGATTCTTCACTAATGACACACATGTATTGGTCTGCCTTACATTGTGTAGTTGAACTTCATTTGTAGGGACTCCATAGAGAGAAAAATGCATCAAAAAACTTCTGGTGGTGTGCTGTGGCTTCTCGTGGCTTCCTTGGACTCAGGCTGATTGGCAGAGCGATCTGTGCTGAGACAGATGCATGTGCTGAGGCAAGACCCATGGAGGGCATGTGATGTTTGGAGGGAGTACAAAAAGGACTCAAAGGCCAGTGGCAGAGGCTGAGGTAGGCTTGCTTATAGAGCTAGCAGTGCAATGCTTGTTGGTCTCAAGTCTTTGCTGGCCTTTGCTTAACGGAGAGAGTCACAGCCAAGAATTTCCTCCTGTTCCCTCCTGCTGACTCAAGCTGAGGCTGAGGCCTGACTGTCTCTGCTAGGTAGTGCCACCACTGCTGATTCCAGTTTAGTATCTTAACACTACCGAACTGGACCGCTGGTATATCCGGGAAGTGTGTGCGAGGCGATTGAGCTGCTGTTGCTGCTAACCTGGGAACTGAATTGCTCATTTCCTGACAACACAGATGGCCGTTGCTCCAAAGAAGCATTTCTAAATTGGTCCACTTCCCCTGTATCCTTTCTTTCCTACCACCTTGTGTGTGTGTGTGTGTGTGTGTGTGTGTGTGTGTGTGTGTGTGTGTGTAGGGGGGTAGGCTAAAAGGGAGGTTATAATGTTTGAGAACCATCATTAAAAATAAGGTTCGAAGTCAGGCGGTGGTGGTGCATGCCTTTAATCCCAGCACTTGGGATGTAGAGACAGGCAGATTTCTGAGTTCGAGGCCAACCTGGTCTACAGAGTGAGTTCCAGGACACCCAGGGCTACACAGACAAACCCTCTCTCAAAAAAACAAACAAACAAACAAACATACAAACAAAAGGTTTGAAAAAAATGAAGTTATAAGGGGGAGTAACTGAGAAAATACCTAGGGGTCTGTTTTGAAGTTCATTATTGAAAAATATGTCCTTCTTATTCTTGCATAAAGATCTCCCCCATGCACTCTGTCTGTCTGGGAGGTAGAGCTTGTCTTATTGCTCAGAAAGGAACTTTCAACATTATCTCACCCAAGCATAAAGTTTTATAAATTTGTTTTTTAAAATATTTATTTATTTATTTATTTATTTATTTATTTATTTGTATTGGCTGATTTTGAGTGTCCACTTGACACAGGTTAGAGTTGTCACAGAGAAAGGAGCTTCCCTTGGGAAGTGCCTCCATGAGATCCAGCTGTGGGGCATTTTCTCAGTTGGTGATCAAGGGGGTGGGGTGGGGGAAGGGCTCACTGTGAGTAGTGCCATCCCTGGGCTGGTAGTCTTGGGTTCTATAAGAGAGCAAGTTGAGCAAGCCAGAGGAAGCAAGCCAGTAAGAAACAGCCCTCCATGGCCTCTACATCAGCTCCAGTATCCTGACCTGATTGAGTTTCAGTCCTTACCTCCTGTGGTGATTAACAGCAATGTGGAACTATAAGCTGAATAAACTCTTTCCTCCCCAACTTGCTCCTTGGTCAGGATGTTTTGTCCAGGAATAGAAACCCCGACTAAGACATTTTTTAAACCTCGATATATGGGTGTTATGCATGCACCTTAGTGCTGTGTCCAAGCAGGCCAGAGGAAAGCAGCAGATCCTCTGAAACTAGAGCTACAGACAGCTGTTAACTGTCATGTGGACTTGTGGAACCGAATCTGAGTTTCTTGAAAAGAGCAACAAGTATTCTAAGCCACTGACCTATCTCTCCAGCCCTGCAAGAATAATTCTTTATTAAAAAGGAAATCCCCCAGCTAAAAAATGGCCACAAGTAGCACACAGAGCTGCTCGGAAGTTTCCAGGCTGTGTCTCACAGCCTGGTCTGTTGGAATTGGGACCAATAGTCTACAGACCATCACCTTGTCAAGATCTGAGGGTGAGAGGAAGTTTAATCAAGGGACCCTTTAATAAGCATGTTCTTTCTATGGCAGCCTTAGGTCAAACTGGAAATTATAAGCAAGGACTGGCCTTGCTCGGTTTTGTTGTCCAGTGGTTATAAAGGGAGAAAGGACGCCCGTCTCTACCACCATGTCCTTTGTCGTTCGGGGAACCTGGATTCCTTTTCCCACCTCAACTACCTTGGACGCATTCACAGATACCATAACTATAGCTAGTGTTGCCTTACTAGTTAAAAACTTGGAGACCCAAGGGAGTGCTCTTTGATTCATGATTACCCACCAGGTAACACGAGCTGGAGACTGGAAGCTCAGAGGAGTACCATCCCTCCAAAATTCTTGTTGACTGCTTAGAAAATGGTAGGACAAAATGTGCAATGTTTTAAAAAGCACATATTTGTATAAAATGTTCTCATCAGGACTTTTTTTTTTTTAAAGAAAAATTTAAAGGAAAATCTTAGAAGGCCATATTCATAGGCTTTGTTCATTCCTGAAGCCAATATTTTAAAATTGTATTTAAAGAAGTTTGGAGAAATGGCTCTTTCGCAAGTTTGGAGTGGCGTGAGACTACATGTAAAAACTGGATTGGCGAGTCAACCTGGAAGAAAGGCAGAACACTGGAGAAGCACACTTCTTCACAGGCTTCGTGTTCCTGTGCGGTAGGTGCCAGGCTGGAAGTGAGGTGCTGGGTTTCTTCAAGCCACCAAAGGGCTGGTTTAGCACGTAACAGCTGGGATCTCCTATTACTGTCACTGGTACCAAGTAGGTGCTCAAATAATACTGTTGTGTGGAAACATAGAGGAAGGGGAGGAGAGAGACGGGCAGAAGGAAGAGGTGAGAACCTGGCTGTGCACTCTGAAGCCTACTTGGCATTGTAGCTTGATTTGTGAATTATGACTGAAAAGTTTAGAAGTGAGGAGGAACGGTAAGTATTTCCATTTAAAACCAGATGCTGAAATAGAAGATACTGTCCAACAAGGGATCTCGTTTGGTGAGTTCTTTAAAGGAGTAATTCAAGGATGAAGTGAATGGTTTGTGAAAGAATAAAATGAATGCTCTCTCTCTCTCTCTCTCTCTCTCTCTCTCTCTCTCTCTCTCTCTCTCTGTCTCCCTCTCCATCTCCTACTCCCTTTCCCCCCACCCCGCCTCTGTGTGTGTGTGTGTGTGTGTGTGTGTGTGTGTGTGTAGATTTCAGTCCATGTGGGTGCATGTAGAGGCCTGAGGTTGACATTGGGTGCCTCCTTTCATTTATTTTTTGAGACAGAATCTCTCATGGAACCTGGACCTCCCATCCCTCACTCTGGATAGACTGGCTGGTCAACAAGCCCTAAGAGATCTTCCTACTGCCTTTTCTCCAGTGCTGGGATTAAAGTCATGAACTGCTACCAGACTGGCTAGTACTTGGCTGACTGAGCCTTTTCCCCAGTTAGAAACCATTTTAATTTGTGTTTATCTAATGCCTGTCTGTCTACACCTGTGTGTGCGGATGCTCCTGACTATGTGAGGTGAGCAGAGGTTGACATCAAGTGTCTTTCTATTGCTTGTCACCTTAATTTTATAGAGACAGTGTTGCTCACTGAACTCAAAGCTTTAAGTTTCTGACAGATTGGCTGCCTAGTGAGCCCCAGGACCTAGCTGTCTCTACCTGTGTCCCACCCACAGCACTGGGGTTACATGTGTGCTACCACAATCAGCTTTTCATGTAGGTGCTGGGATCCAAAGTCGGGTCTTTAGGCTTGCCCAGCAAGAGCTTTGTAGTTGATTACTGAACCTGAGACCATATATTTCAAATTTAATATTAATTCATCCTCCATTGATATTTTTAACTTGTCTATTGATTTTTCCAAATGATCTATGTGTGAGTATGTAAGAGGTTTAGTATTGATTTTCTTCATTTGTTATCTTGAAGGCATGCAGCCACCCCCAAGTCCAAGGACCATTAACTTAGTAGGTATGGAAAGAATAGATGCTTAGGATGACATGATCAGAAGGGCAGGATTTGACATGTCCTTCTGGAAGCTTCTGTTCTGACAGAAGGGCTAGGAAGGAATCAGAATTCATGTAGTACACTGGACCTCCTTGTGTCTGTCTGGGTGAGGCAATGGGCTGTCATGAGGCATCTTGTGAAGCGCTTGCTGCAGAAAGTGTTATGGAGACAAGTCGCTTTCTCCAGTTCTTTTCATCATCACAGCTGGATAGAAAGTAAGATATCCAGGAGCTGGAGAGATGCCACAGTGGTTAAGAGCACCAGGTTCAATTCCCAACATCCATGTCATACAACTCTCTGTAACTCCAGTTCCAGGGGACCCTAACATCTACTGACCTCCACAGGTATTACACACACACACACACATGGTGTACAGACATATATGCAGGCAAAACTTCTGTTATCATGTTGGCATGTAGGCAGATAAGGTGCTAGAGAGGTAGCTGAGAGGTCTACATCTGTATGCACAGGAAGAGAGTCACTGGTCCTGGCTTGGGATTTGAAAACCTCAAAGCTTACCCCAGTGACACACTTCATCCTACATGGCCACTCCTACCCAAACAAGACCACACTTCTTAATATTTTCAAATAATGCTACTCCCTGGTGATCAGGCATTCAAATATTTAAACCACCACAAGGTCTCTCTGACAAATGCTAATTGTCAATCTTTGTTTTTATCATGTGTGTGTGTGTGTGTGT
>NC_034590.1:130309029-130328160 GCF_900095145.1 Mus pahari | reverse complement strand
TGTGTGTGTGTGTGTGTGTGTGTGTGTGTGTGTGTGGTTTTGTATGTCCCTGTAGCATTTTTCCGTTCAGGCAAAGAGGAGACTATCTAAATGTATTTATTAAATCAATGGGCAATGGAACTGAGCTGGAGAGATGTGGAGAGATGGCTCAGCAGTTTGGAGCATGTACTGCTCTTTCAGAGAAGTTTGATTCTTAGCATCTATGCCAGATGGCTCACAATTGCCTATAGTTCTAGCCCCAGGGGGTTCTTTCTGACTTCCCTGATCTTTTCAGGAACTTATACTCATGTTCACATACCTACACAGAAATACTCAAAATAAATCTTTAAGTCCATGTGAGATGCTCAGGCACTCTGTGAGGGAAGGGCTGGTCAAAGCCGTAGAAACACTGATGCCTCTTGTAAGATTCCTGTATTCCAGATCCACTCAGGCAGACTCTGTAACACTCAGAGAACAAGGCCTTTGGTTCCTGAACAGCCCTGACAGTTGGTTCAACAGAAATGACACAGCCATTTCTTTCTGTTTCCTTTCTGTTGCTGTGATAAACACCATGAGCAAAAGCAACGTGGGGACACAAAGGTTTACTGTCTTATACATCTAGGTCCCCAGTCCATTGAAGGAAGTCAGGGCAGCAACTCAAACAGGAACTGAAGCAGAGACCGTGGAGAATGCTTACATATGGGGCTTATGTTCAGCTAGCTTTCTGTGTTACCACCCATAGCGGTAACACAGAAGCCCTGTGTCATGAATTAGGAAGAAAAAAATAGGCTCTACACATACATCCATAGGTCATTCTGATAGAGGCAATTCTTCAATAGATTCCCTCTTCCCAGATGATATTGGGTTTATATCACAACCAAAGCTAACTACAACAGGGCTTTGTTCTCTCAGTATTCAGAATTCTCTGGAATGCCCCTACCTTTTAAATGCCTGAAGAGGCTGTTTCTTGGGAAAAGCTTGGTATTATCATCCCATTTCCCAACTGAAAGGGTTTTAAGAACTTCAGGGGGAACACAAGAGGCAGCATGACTCTGTAATAGGAAAAAATCTTAAGTGAGAATCAGGTTTCCATGGCTTTGATCCCAACTTTGCAATATAACCAGTCCCTGCTTTGAGCCTCACTCAGCTGCAATGTCCCTTGCACAGAGGGGGCATGTGGCCTCCGTACTTTGTAAAATCTCTCTTAGAAGCTAGCTTTGCTAGTAACTCACTCGTTACAAAGCAATAACCAGATGCTCAGCCCCCTTAAGCCTTTACTCCCTTAAATCCAAGTTTCACTTGCTAATAAAAGCACTGCTGAACAGATTAAACGAAATAACTTAACCGAAGTAAGCTAGCATAGTCTGAGGGCTCATAGTGGAAATGTGCCTGTGTGTAGCCGAGTCATAAACTATTTCCTGAAATTAATAGTTGAGTGTGATTAAAAGGATTCTGATTTGTTGAGCAGAAGCATACACATATATCTTCCAACTCCGAGGCAGCATATATTCCTCTCAGGAGACAATTTTATTGCCAAGAATGGCATCTTGACTACAGGTACAGACAGTCCATTTGTTTTAACTCCCCATTTGCAATATTCCACTTGTCTTAGATGCTCTTAAAAAGTTATGATTACTTTATGACACAGAGAAACACATCAGTGGCCATCTCCCATTCAATAAGGCCTGTCTTTAGACACAGCATTGTGCAATATGATTACACACTATTACGGGATGTTCTTACTATGGAGAGCAGCAGGGCAAGTGATGCTAATGCTGATGGGATGTTGAATCCCGGCAATACTTCCCTTTAGAAAGTACGCAAGAAAGGCTGGCAAGTCTCATGGCCAGCCAACTCAACAGACTTCAGACTAACGTTCTGCATATTTTGTTCTTTGGAACCAAACATCTTCAAATTGTTCCATTTTTAACTGTTGGATTGCATTTCAGCTTGAGATCACACTGAAGGAAGGGGGAAAAAAAACCCACCCAAACTTTTTGATCTAGTTGCTTCACATTCCTTTACAATAAAAGTTTCTTGTTTATGTTTGTGGCATACTTGGATACTGGGGATGGGGACTGTGTATTTTATGGAGACCTGAGCTTAGGCTTCAGCATAGTGCTGTCATAGTGACAGTTTTTCTGTAGTGGACATGTCTATAAGATCATGTGGTCCCATTCCGAATTCCAGTGTTTCAATTAGGAATGTCTTAAGGATATCATTTTGAAGATAGAGAAAGAAAGGATAAAACCACCTCTGATTTAGAGACCTAAGAACAAAGGAAGTTGAATATGAAATGGATCCCAAAGCACCTGATAGCCCCACCTTTTCATATTCCTGTGATTCCCTTCTGGCACTGTGGACAAGCCTTTCCAATTTCTAAAAATGTGCTGAGATTCTAAGCCAAAGATGACCTGCTTAAAGGCAAGTGGTCCAGATCAAATTCACTATTGGGGAAATCTCATTCATCCAAGTACTTTCAGCACAGACATGATATACAGGAGAGTGCTGGGCCCCGAGGATTCAAAGGCATGAGACATGGGACTTTTGGATTTCAAGGGCTGTGGTGAGTATGTGCAGGTGTAGTAGAGGGGTCTGGCAAAGTGCTTGGTGACACAGAGCACAGAGAGTAATTTCTTCTGGAAAACTGGGATGCTGACCTCAAGAATGTGGAATTTGAGTTAAACCTAAGGACAACTTGTGCTTCCAAAAGCATCTGCAAGTGTCCAGAGTCTCTTTTCTC
This sequence comes from Mus pahari, assembly GCF_900095145.1. NCBI lineage: Eukaryota > Metazoa > Chordata > Mammalia > Rodentia > Muridae > Mus > Mus pahari. The sequence continues at coordinate 130,325,438 of NC_034590.1, read as the reverse complement.
ACAATCACAAACAGTAACAAAACATAATCTTGCAGAATGTGTCTTACGATGGAGTGGTAAACAGGAGTGGTGATATCATCGCCAGTTTGTAGAAGAGATGGGCTGAAACCTCTCATGAGTCATCTTTAAAGAGACAGATCCATTTATCCAAGTTTCCGTGGGTAGGTAAGAGTAGAAGTGGAACAAGAAAGTAGGTCAGAACTCAGACTCGGGCCATGCATCATCTAAAGCTGTCTAAAGTAATAGAGCCAATAAAATGTATATACCTAGTATAATAGTAGATTGGGTTGGTTCATAAGACAGGGCTGGGTAATCTAAAGGTGGCCATCTGCATGCTGGAAAGGCAGTGAAATGGGCAGCTGAACAGTCCAGGAAGCTGGACACTACCAATCCTGTGCTACAGGACTTGAAGATCCCTAGAGAGATGCTGTTATGGAATCCACATCGAAAGGCTAGAGAAGCCAGTATATCTGCAGCCATGCATGCACTCACTCACACAGGAAAGGGATGTGCATATTGTGTGTGCTGTTTCCACCCAGTTTCTGTTCATCTGAGTAGCCTAGAAGGTACAGCCTGTATTCAGTGTGGGTCTTTGTCCTCAGTCACTGTCCTACACAACAGTTATCCCTGGAAACTCCCTCAAGGGTCATGCAGGGGTGTCTTTCACCAGTCCCAGATATTTCTTAATCCAGTCAAGGTGACAACAAACACAAAGCCACACACCAGCTCTCATGAGGGTTCCTTTTGTGCTTTGCCAATGTGTGTCCATGCTAAAGACCTGCGAGAGGAAAAGGTCCAAGTAGAGTTTTGGTTCTAATAGCTTTTCACTTCTCTTGTGTGTAAAGTGCTTGGGGTGGAAAGGTGAGCACACCAGTGGTCTTGATTAAGCTAGGCAACACCAGCATGCTTTGTGTTTTTGAGTTGATGGTTGGGAAGACTGGGCAAGGCACGAGAGAATGTACAGGAGGCCACCTAGATTCCCACCTCTGAGAGTCATTAGCCTCTTGTGGAGACTGTTCTGGGACCCGTAAGTGGCCAAAGACTGATGAAGAATCCACACGGTGCTATATCTTTTAGTTCCATGGGTTGTTTCATGACATTCTCATGGGATCTGTGATGTTGGCATGACAGGTAGGACCATCTTACCAGAGGCAGAGACACTTGGTCCATGAGACCGATCAGATTCATGACTAGTGCAGAGACTCTGACCTATGTCTAGACATGCTGGTTTTCAATCGTCTGGGGAGTGTGAGGTCTTCTCATCTTCACGAAATATTTTTGGTAGGAAACAATGTCTTTTGTAGTGAGCCATGGTTTAAATGAAAGAGCGGGCTTTTAAATTTTTTGTCAGACCATAAATCTCCTAGGTCTATCACAGATAGAGATTTTTGGTGGGTGGGAAGGGCTATGGGAGGGGACAATGGGACACCAAGATTATGAAGGGCTGGGAAGGAGAAAGAAAAGGAAGAGTCCCTCTTTCCCTCAAAGTGAAATATGAAAACATATTCCACTGTGCCTAGCACAGAGCACTGTCAACCACGACCCCAGTCCCCACCATCTGTCTGTTCTATGCATGTGCTCTGAAGAGGCCTTTCTCCAGTGTGATTCTGCTGTTCAGTCCTGAACTTTGGCTATTTTCAGCCCTTACTCTTAAACATAAGAGCATCCTTTCAAGACTTTCTTTAACTCCTTTTCAATGCTCCTGCCTAGCCTCCTGATCTTTTTGCTTTAAGCGTGGTACTAAAGGTCGAAACACAGAGTTTCTATATTGTTCCTGAAACTAGTGTTCAGCAATATTCTTGTATAAACCCCCATGCCTTAATTTTTCTAGTCTATATTATTCCCTGTGGTGTGTGTGTGTGTGCTTCCAGAATGTCATATGTAAATGCTACTATGATTTGAATGGTAAATATCCCTCCAAAGCCCAGATGTTGAAGACATACACTCCTGCCTTACTGACATTACTGTGAGGTGTTAGAACTTTAAAAAGTATAGCTTAATGGGAGGAACTTAGATCATTAGAGTCATGTGTTGCGAGGAGTTATTATGATCTGGTAGCTTTCTCTCCCTTTTTGCTTTACCATGAGGTTAGCGTCTTTGTTCTGTCCCATGTTCTCTGTCACAATGTTCTGCATTGCCACTGGTTCAAGTGTACGGAGGGTTCAAATAGTGGGACTTCCACAGCCTCTTAAGTATGCAGCGCACTTCATCGAAGACACTTCCCACACAATTAATTAGCCGCAGGGACATGTCCAGGGAAGCAGAGTCAACGGGAGAGAGGGGCTCTTGTGCCTCATTTCCAATCTGAGTGCAGACGCATGTGAGCTTTTTACTTGTGAACAAATAGCTTGGCGCTTTCCTGTCAGTACCTGGACCGCTGACTCATACAAAGAACTTTTCTCTTTAGAATGACCTCAGCTCAGTGGATGAGACACAGTAATAGGAGGTGTGGGTGTTTATAAGTGCAAACAGGATCCTAAGATGTCATGGTTGCCTTTAATATGCACAGTGCTTGACAGCTTACAAAACAGCTTCACACATCTTACCTCATTTGGCCCCCACAATTACTTCCAGAAATAGGCAGGGCAGTGATTGTTAGTATTTCCTCTTCACAGTTGGGATGCAAGACCAAAAGCCTTGCCTGTGACCACACGGTAATGAAAGACAGGACAGACTCTCAGACCCAGGACTTCATTTGCCAAGCCAGGCTGTCTCTGCCATCCTCAAAGTGCCCAGGAAGATACTGTTCCCAGCTCCATACCCCTCACACCAAAATAAGAAGCATAGGGATGGCCAGGAAGTGAAACAACTACACAAGAAGGAAAGCTGAGAAAGCAAAGCTGACTGGCTGGAACTTGGCAAAGCAGCCCAGGAAGCACGAACTCGCTTTATTTCCATAGGGGGATTTTATTTCTTCCATTTTCATTTTAGAGAGTGAGAAGAGGAGATGTTTAGAAAGATGAGCTTACCAGGCTGCTCCAGGCTTCTTTAGACTTCTCCAGGCTGCTCCAGGCTACTCCAGGCTGCTCCAGGCTTCTCTAGGATGCCCCAGATTGCTCCAGGCTACTCCAGGCTGCTCCAGGCTGCTCCAGGCTGCTCCAGGCTGCTCCAGGCTGCCCTAGGCTGCCCAGACTGCTCCAGGCTACTCTGGCAGCATCACTGTCCAACAGCAGAAGGTCTGGGGATAGCCAGCACTGCCCTTCCAGTCTCCCTTGTAGAAAGGGTTTGTGACCTCTGGGATAAGAGGTTATGTCCTGGGAGAGGCTGCTGGTGGGAGTTCTTTCCTTGATGAAAGTGAACACAAAGGGATAGGCTGCTGTTCCTGCTTTTATGAAAGGTTCTGTGAGGATGTGGCATGTAGGCCTCAAACACCCATTCTTATACCAGGATTATTGGTTCCTTCTTTAAATGGGATATTAACTAGTCTCATAGCTACTCTAAATCCTGATATTACCACATAAGCAGAATCATTGCTGTTGTCAAATGCACTTTTAGGAAGCTGTTCTCTTACATGGGAAAAAGGTGTTGGGACAGACATGACACTTTTCTGGGCCCAAGAGACCCTTGGTTTAAGATCTTGGCATTGCCCATTTGATACAGTAAACAAGATCTGCACATAAAGGCCACAAAAAGGAATTCAGAATTAAGTGTTAGAAAAGGGAGGTGGGGAGATGGCTCAGTGGTCAAGACTACATATTGCTCTTGAAGAGAACTCAAGTTTTCTTGACAGCACTTACATCAGGCTGCTAACAACCAACTGTAGCTGAAATTTCAGGGAGCTCTGACACCTCTGGCTTCCTCGGGGCACCCATACTCATGTACATACACCCCACAGCCACACCTGCACACACAAAATTGAAAATGATGGAAATGATAAAAGTTATTTATTTGTCCAGCATCAATAATCTTTAACTCTTATCTAATGAATTTGTGCTTACCAGTAAATTCAGACCAGTAATTTTATAAGGTGGGCAATCCCCCTTGGTTTTATTTGTTAAAATACTATCATTTATTTGGTGTTGATTTAATACAGTTCCATCATTTCTAGAACTTGATGATACAAATTTTCAAATCTGGTCTACTTGTCTGTGGATTCTGGCACGTTTCCTTCAACTTACCCAGTTTAGTCACACTGGTACTGCAATGTTCAGTATTTTATTCATCCTTAGGTCTCTTTCTATGGCACATTATCCTAAGAATCTGAAAACTTCTTAGAAGTCATAATATTATACTATATTTCATTCATATACATACATATGAAATATGACATATGAAAGAAGACACACACATATGGTGAGAAAGAAGGAAAAGGTATTCTCTTTTTCTTTAAAAGTAAAGGGAGGTAACTAAAAACATAATTAAACTTCTAGGGATTCAGAAAGAGTTTTAAAAAACTAGTCATATGATGAAATATCCCATTATTTTTTCAATATCAAAAGTCACAATTGGGAAACAAAAGATAAAACATTAAAGAAAACACAACTTGAAGGAACATTACACATGGCTGTCAGTGTGCCAACCACAGCTTGCATGTGCTAATATGTTCAAGAAATAGTTTATGCAGTCTTTTCAGAACAAAATCACTGCCTTGCCCTGTGTGAATTTGCACCTGTCTCTCATTCTCTCTCCCCTTCCCCTCTCTCTGTGGTGTGTGTGTGTGTGTGTGTGTGTGTCTCTGTGTGTGTGTGTGTGTCTGTGTGTGTCTGTGTGTGTGTGGGGGGGGTGAGAAACAGTGAATGGAACGAACATGCTGGACATGAAGACAATTCATCAAACAAGGGTTTGGAGTAATAAAAGCAGGAAGCTAATGAGCAAACCTCCTCATGGTAAACAATTTCCCCCTTTCTGCTTTGGCCCGTAACTATTGCTTCCTTGAACCTTCAAGGGCATGTTCTTTACCTTGTCTTTAGCAACTAATGATGTTGTTGCAAATGTCAGGGCTGCAACAACCCCCAGTGTTATAGCGAGTGGGAGACTGATAAGAAACAGTGAAGAGTCACTAATGACTCGGGCAACAAACATGACAAGGTACGCATTACTGGAGTCAATTACACGCATCTCAGAGGCATTCAATAGACTCTGGCACCGATGTTAATGACCCGAGAATACACTTGGCCTTTTTGTTGCCTCTGTTATGTGCAAGTAATGAAAATATTGAGAAAGTTATTGTGACTATAAAGTTGCATCAGAGTTCCTTTTTAAAAGATAAAGTTTGATTCATCCTATGACTTGGAAAATGGTTTATTATGCTTCAATTCAAAGGAAAAATAAAGTTAGGATTAGTGGAATGGGACCAGCTTTCTTTGTCTGGGTCACTTGGCTCTAACTCAAGATGAATGGACTTTCACACTGCCACATTAGAGCCACATCTCTGAGAAGCAGTGACCAAGCTCTCATCTTATTGATGCTATAATTATGAGACTTTGGAAATGTCTTAGCTGAGAAACCATCCAGAGTCAAACATGTAGTCATTAAACAATTACCCATACAAGCAGGAGTCCTGTCTTTACCAAGCAGTCATCATTTCTTCTGGGCTATTCCACGCTGCTGTTCTCTTGTATCTCCTAGAGTAGTTCTGCACTTCCGGGCTATTTACCAATCATTCTCCAAGGATGCTTCTGCAGCATCACAAGTCATCTTGTAAGGCAAGCTCCATTTGTACTTTAATGGCTCCATTTTTAAATTTGTTTGTCTGTTTTGTTTGGTTTGAGTCACTGTAACACAGGCTGGCTTTAAACTCATGATCCCGTTGCTTCCATCTCCTGGGTCTGAGGATCACAGCTGTATTATCAGCACGTTGGACTCAGTGATATCTTCTAAAATATGTGTACCTATAAACAAATTTTGGGCTTTTGTTCAGATACAGCAGCATGGGCATGCGTTTGTTATTGAATAGTAAAGTGAACACAGGGAAGGAGGGTTGTAAGGTACTCTTAGTATGCAAGCATTTAAGTTGGAGGGGAGAAAACAAATCCAATGATGGAAAGCAAGAAGGACTAGACAGAGAACAAGTATACTAGCAGCAGGAAGCAGGTTTAAACAGAGTTCCTGCATGAGAAAGTGCTAGCTGCCAACATTAGATAGCATGCTCTGAGTGCTAAGGTGGAGGTTAGTAATGCCCTTGCTCATTAAAACTAAAAAGCATGGTGTGGGACATGGGCAGGGCACGTGTCCACTTCTGATGTTAACAAAAATATATAGTGTTCAAGAATGAGACAATAAGGTCTCTGAATCCTAACTCTCCTGCCATCCAGCTTCCTTTTATCTGGTCTCTCTCTTATCCTCTATTTCAGGCATGTGGTATTTTGAAGGTACCTCCCAAGCTCTTGTTGGGAACTTGACCCTGAGTGCAACAGTGTGAAAGTTTTTAGTGTGTAGATTGATGTTATTGCTTGTAGGACTATGAAGTGAATGAAGCCCATGCTATGGCTCATACCAATGCTTCTTTGTCTTTCCCATGAACATGAATCCCAGGCCAGATTAGGCTTCTTTCTTGGACTTACTTTTTTGTTACAGTGCCACAAATCAGGCAAAGCATCTTTTTTTAAAATTTTCTCTCCATCCATAGTTCAGAAGCTTTTCTCAGATGTGGGACAAACAGTGACTTATCTGTCCAATTACTGTTGTCTTACACATGGAACTTTTCTGGGATACTCTAAAGCCAAGAATACGCCTTGACTTCTGGTCGGCTCCAGCACCAGGTCACCTAAGGCGCGGAGTCGGCAGACACCCCCACGGTCCCTAGAGGACTGTCCACATGATCTTAGGATCACTGGTGAGTGGAACACAACATCTGCTCCAATCCAATTGTGAAGGTCCTGTGACAGCAGGAACAAGGACACCAGAGCCCTTCCTGACCAGAGGCCCGGGTTCCTTTTGATCAGTTCTGGTATACCTTGGTTTTGAACAGACTAGACAGCTCCACGGTCCTCAAAGGAGACACCACTTCCAGGCACTGTAACACACCCAGGATCTTAGGACAACAGGATCCCAGGATAACAGGAGCTGGGTCACACCAGTATTTGAGGGTCTCAGTGGAGCTTGACTGCCAAGAACTCTGACACACCCAGAATTTCAGGTTCACAGGATCCCACAATCAAAGGATAACAGAGAAAGCTGGACTCTGAGGAGTCCTGAATCAATTGGGATTATAGGAAGGACAGGCTCCAATCAGATATATTGAGGGTAGCAAGCACTTGAGATAATCAGATGGCAGTAGGCAAGCATAAGAACAAAAGCAACAGAAACCAAGGTTACTTGGCATCATCAGAACCAAACACTCCCACCATAGCAAGTCCTGGATACACCATCAGACCAGAAAAGCAAGACGTGGATCTAAAGTCACTCCTCATGATGATGATGGAGGACTTTAAGAAGGAAATACAGGAAAATACAGGTGAACGGCTAGAAACCTTTAAAGTAGAAACACAAAAATCCCTTAGAGAATTTCAGGAAAACACTAACAAACAGGTGATGGAATTGAACAAAACCATCCAGGATCTAAAAATGGAAGTAGAAACAATAAAGAAGACCCAAAGGGAGATAACTCTAGAGATAGAAACCCTAGGAAAGAAATCAGGAACCATAGATGCGAGCATCAGCAACAGAATACAAGAGATGGAAGAGAGAATCTCAGGTGCAGAAGATTCCATAGGGAACATGGACACAACAATCAAAGAAAATGCAAAATGCAAAAAAAATCCTAACTCAAAACATCTAGGAAATCAAGGACACAATGAGAAGACCAAACCTATGGTTAATAGGGGTTAATAGGAGTAGATGAGAAAGAAGATTTTCAAATTAAAGGGCCAGCAAATATCTTCAACGAAATTATAGAAGAAAACTTCCCGAACCTAAATAAAGATATGCCCATGGACATACAAGCAGCTTACAGAACTCCAAATAGACTGGACCAGAAAAGAAATTCCTCCTAACACATAATAATCAGAACAGCAAATGTACTAAATAAGGATCTTTAATCATCAGAGAAATGCAAATCAAAACAACCCTGAGAATCCTCCTCACACCAGTCAGAATGGCTAAAATCAAAAATTCAGGTGACAGCAGATGCTTGCGAGGATGTGGAGAAAGAGGAACACTCCTCCATTGTTGGTGGGATTGCAACCACTCTGGAAATCAGTCTGGCAGTTCCTCAGAAATTTGGACATAGTACTACCAGAGGATCCAGCAATACCTCTCCTGGGCATGTATCCAGAAGATGTTCCCACTGGTAATAAGAACACATGCTCCACTATGTTCATAGCAGCCTTATTTATAATAGCCAGAAGCTGGAAATGAACCCTGATGTCCCTCAACAGAGGAATGGATACAGAAACTGTGGTACATTTACACAATGGAGTACTACTCAGCTATTAAAAACAATGAATTTATGAAATTCCTCAGCAAATGGATGGATCTGGAAGGTATCATCCTGAGTGAGGTAACCCAGTCACAAAAGAACTCACATGATATGCACTCACTAATAAATGGATATTAGCCCAGAAACTTAGAATACCCAAGATACAATTTGTAAAACTCATGAAATTCAAGAAGAACGAAGACCAAAATGTGAACACTTTGCCCCTTCTTAGAACTGAGAACTAAACACCCATGGAAGGAGTTGCAGAGACAAAGTTTGGAGCTGAGATGAAAGGATGGACCATTCAGAAACTGCCCCTCCCAGGCGTCCATCCTATAATCAGTCACCAAACACAGACACTATTGCATACGCCATCAAGATTTTGCTGAAAGGACCCTGATATAGCTGTCTCTTGTGAGTCTATGCCAGTGCCTGGCAAACACAGAAGTGGATCCTTATAATCAGTTATTGGATGGAACACAGGACCCCCAATAGAGGAACTAGAGAAAGTACCCAAGGAGCTCAAGGGGTCTGCAACCCTGTAGGTGGAACAACAATATGAACTAACCAGTACTGCCAGAGTTCGTGTCTCTAGCTACATATGTAGCAGAAGATGTCCTAGTCAGCCATCATTGGGAAGAGAGGCCCCTTGGTCTTGCAAACTTTATATGCCCCCGTATAGGGGAACACCAGGGCCAAGAAGTGGGACTGGGTGGGTAGGGGAGCAAATGGGGTGAGGGTATAGGGGATTTGGGGGATAGCACTTGAAATTTAAATGAGGTAAATACCTAATAAAAATTGGAAAAAATAAAAGCACCGTCATGTTATGTTGGCTATAGCCTCATACCTTTTATGCATGACACATTTATTGAGGATGGGAAGAGGTAATATTAACCCATTAACCTATGCCATTAGCTGCCTATTCACTTTATAATGCAAAAACAATAACAAAATCATTAATTTTTTTCAGAACATATTCCCATTACTGGCACATAATTATGTGTGTTTATAAAGAGATTTACTGCAAAAATTAATGTAGGTGGCAATGGAGGCTAAGAAAATCCAAGAGATCTGGCCAACATGCTAGGGAACCAAGAGATTTGGTAATGTAAGATAAGAGAGAATGTATCAGATCCAGAAAGAGCCAATGATTCTAAAGCTATGACTGAATAATATCCCTTAATTTGAAATATATTTATAATATGAATAGTGTGGTACTTTCAAAATATATTTTTGCTTAATGAAATACAGAAGTCTTATTTAATTTTTGTTCTTCAATCTCCTTTTGTGTTGGTTTGAGTAGGAATGGCCCCCATAGGCTTGTGTGTTTGAATGCTTGTCCTATAGGGAGGCGTAGTAATAAGAGGTATGGCTTTGTTGGAGTATGTGTGGCACTGTTCTAGGAAATGTGTCATTGTAGAGGTGGGCATTGAGGTCTCAGAAGCTCAGACCAGCTCATTTCCTGCTGCCTGAACTCTCATCTACTCTAGCACCATGTCTGCCTGCATGCCCCTGGCCTTAATGATAATTATAATGATTATCAGTGTATCAGTATATTGTTGGCTAGATCTGGACAATGCAGGGTTGTAGATTAAGGAAGAGGGACATTTCATTGGAAAGCATGTAAAAGATAAACTTAGACAAAGAGTTAAAGTCAAATGAAGAAACTTCAGTGGGATTGTGCTATAGAGGTGAGCATCACTGCCTCTCAGAGATTAGGAGGGGCAAACCAGTGACAATTGAAATTATTGCATCACTAGCCCAAAGGATACTGAAGCCAGATTTCAGAGATTGGGTAAGCAAAGGGAAATGAAGAGACGAGACAGACTCTTCATTCGAAAGGATAGGTGCTCTGATGAGCCTCACTAAATAGAACTTAGTCCTGGAAAATTACAGTGAATGTTTCCTGTGCACTTCTGAGCTTATGCTTATAACTTGCAGTCTCTAAGGGGTGGAATTAAATAAGACCAGAGCAAGGCTTCCATGTGTGGCTGTGCTGATCACATACTCATGGCTCCTTCTGCAGCATGCAAGACTCATGGCTCCTTCTGCAGCATGCAAGACTCATGGCTCCTTCTGCAGCATGCAAGACTCATGGCTCCTTCTGCAGCATGCAAGACTCGTGGCTCCTTCTGCAGCATGCAAGACTCGTGGCTCTATCTGCAACATGCAAGACTCGTGGCTCCTGCAGCATGCAAGACTCATGGCTTCTTCTGCAGCATGCAAGACTCATGGCTCCTTCTGCAGCATGCAAGACTCATGGCTCCTTCTGCAGTATGCAAGACTGTGGTGTGAGAGCAAGGAAGATTAGGAAGCTCACTAGCAAATGATCTCATAGCAGTGGTACCCTGAGGCCAAGGCCACACCGAGTCAGAATGACTACATCATGCCAAGAAAATGGTACTAAACTGAGACAGTCCTACATCAAGCTAAGACCTTCCAAGTGGGCCAAAGTGCATCACATTGAGAGTCCCCTTTGCTCTCTATGCAATCACACATACTTTCCCTAGTAAAAACAATCTTTTCTTCAGCCTTAGGGGATTCCATAATTTAAGTCTACAAAAACAAAGTAAAGATTTAAAGAAACAAAGAAGGTGAAAATATACTATGGTTTTGAATTAATATAAAAAGAGAACTAGACCTTCTTATGAATTTCAGCTATTAGAATTACTAGGTACTAAATATGAAGATATTGAAATATCTTCACATATTGAAAGAAATAGGAGAAAATTAACAAACAGCAAACCCGAATGAGAAACAGTGAATAAAAATCCACAAAGATCTATAAACAATTAAGTAGTACATTAGAAACAAAATCATAAATTACAAAATTAAGAGCTCAATGCATTACCAAAATTAATGGAATTTGTCAGTGCTGCAGTGACAACTGGTAAGATAGAAGGTATAACCATAAAGATTGTCTGGAAGGTATCAAAAAGAAAATAATTTTTATGTATGCATGCATGTATGTATGTATGTATGCATTTTAAACTCCAGATTTTATTCCCTTCCTAGTCCATGCTCTAACTGTTCCACATTCCCTTCCCCCATCCCCACCCCACCAGTCCTCTAAACACCCTGGGGCCTCCAGTCTCTTTAGGGTCAGGTGCATCTTCTCTGACTAAACCCAGACCCAGCAGTTCTCTGCTGTGTATGTGTTGGGGGTCTCATATCAGCTGCTGTATGCTCCCTGGTTGGTGTTCCAGTATCTGAAAGATCTCGGGGGTCCAGGTTAATTGAGACTAAGTGCTTACAAAAGGAACCTATCATGACTGCCCTCTGAAAGACCCAACAAGCAGCTGAGAGTCAGAGGCAGATATTTACACCCAATCAATGGACAGAAGCTGCTGACACCTGTTGTTGAATTAGGGGAAAGCTGGAAAAAGCTGAGGAAAATAATTTTTAAATGTTAAGGAGATATCAAAAAAAAAAAGTAGAATGAGCTATAACATACAGAGTTTTTCTCAGTTTAAATAAAAAGTCAAAAGAAGCAAAAACAACAACAACAACAAACAAAAAACATAAAACAACAACAGAAAAACCCATACACAGAAAAGCAAAGAAAAGGAAAAAGGGTAAAAACTCAAATGATTTAAATTTTATGTCAGTTTGTATAGATTATACATTCTCAAGTGTCATTATCTTCTTTGGAGAATGCTAATTAATATACAATGGTTGATAGAATTCTAAACATTCTATTCTATACATATGTACATGTGGCCTATGTAGTATATTTTTAGACTTCATAAGTTATTGTTTGTATAAAGTCATAACATTATGGGAAGAATATAATCCAGATAATTGTTCTTCCTGAGAAACTCTTACAACTCAAGGGTACGGAATAACAAAAGATAGAAATATTAATGATTTGAAATTTGTATTTTGGGTCAATTGTCAACATAAATATACTTGATTTTAGAGTGAATTCCAAAAAAAGACATAAACTAAGGGAAGGGGAAGATATAAGGCTTTATGGTTGTAGGTGAGCTAATTATAGATCTCCATGAAAACCTTATGTCAGTTTACCCAAACAAAGGTGAAATAGAGTAACAAATCTGACTCTACGAGAAAGGAAAAACAAGATAGTTAAGGATCTTTCCATGCATATAGAGGACATCTTAGGTGAGTTCTAGCAATTGAACCAGTAAGTTACTTTAAGTGAGCTGATGGCCTGCTTATAATTCCAGCACTTGGGGGACAGAGGCAGGAGAATTACCATAAATTTAAGACCAGTGAGGACTACATAATGAGTTCCAGAGCAGTTTGCACTGCAGAGTGTAATCCTGTCCTAACACAACAAAAACAAAAGCAACAGTAAAGAACAAATAAATAATTTCAACAGCATATGAATTTTACTTTAAATGAAATCAGGGAACCAATATAATTCCTACTTGATATTAAAACCCATTAAGACATTCAGGGACAGGCATGTTTCATTTAAGAAAATCATTAAGCAAAATATTAGCAAAGGGAAAGTAATACAATAAACACGAATCCAGTTTTACCAGGTTGCCTTCCTCTTGGGAGTGCAAATCTACCTTAATATTAAGAATCTAACAAATATAATTTTACTAGAATAATTAAGTGAAAATACAAAATGTAAGAATCTTAGATAACTGTCTGAGCAAATTAGGAATGTGTTGAAATGCCTTGCTGTGCTGAACAGTGTCTATTTAAATTATAACATCACGCATAGTTATCAACAGTGAATTGTGAAGGGTGTGGGAATTGTATCTGTGTGTTGTACCTGTGGATGTGCAGGTGTGTTGATCTGTGTGTGCACATGTAGAGGCCAGAGACTAAGTTCTTTCCTCCATTACCCTTTACCTTATCTTTGAAAAAAGCTTAAAACCTTTTTTACAAAATACATTTTGATCTTTCCCTTTTCTCAACTCCTTCTAGGTCCTCAGTACCTCCCTACCCACCCATCTTCATGGTTCCCTCCACCCCTCTGCTTTTGAGACATAATCTCTTGCTGAACCTAGAGTGTTCCTTTGTGTGTGTGTGTGTGTGTGTGTGTGTGTGTGTGTGTGTGTGTGTATGTGTGTGTGTGTGTGTGTGTGTGTGTTTAAAGAATGGTTTGCCAATGATTTGTCTCTTGTCTTCAGCTCTACATGACGTCTGGAGAGGAGGACCCTGCGTGTTGTCATGGCAGGTAAGGAAGCAAACCTTGAAGATGTAAGGATGACCTCAGCCTGGATGACGACTTCGGGGAGTGCAATGCCAGGTGGCTTATTCTCAACAAATCAAACCCAGTAGAATCTGGAAAAAAGTTTCCTGGTGTAGTTCAATTCAATTATGCACAAGGAAGCATAATTACATCAAAACTCAAATCAGGGTATATGCCATTTCTTCCAAGAAGATGGGTTCTAGAGAAAGGCTACCTTTACTAGGTTAAGGACCGAGGGAGTGACTGGCCTGGTCTCTTTGAGACACATAGAGGTCATTTGGGCTATTTAGCCACCTCTGGTTCTGGTTGTGGAATGTTGGGGTATCCTCTGGCTATGCACATAATGTAAGGGTCATTTAGATGATTAGGTATCTCCAGTCCCGGCTGTGGAGGTTATTTAAATGACTAACCATCTCCAGTTCTGGTTGTAAGAGTTTGATATGGCCCATCCTCAGTAGATAATGAAGATCACCAGGTTATTAATCGCCTCTAATTCCCAGTTTTCTGGACAGAAGAACAGGTCTTTCATCTTCCCCATTGGAAAGACAATCCTGCATGCTTAATGTTCCTGATTTCACTGGACAACTATAGGCACAGGGACCTTCAAGCTGTGTTCTCAGCAGCAGGGCATTTTCATGCTCACTAGGGATCCAAATTCAGGTCCCTGTGTTTGCACAGAAAGCACTGTACACACTCAGTCATCTCTCCAGACTCCAGTATTTACATTACAGTCAGAAAAGGACAAGAATGTCACTTTGTCATTCCCATTCATGATAGAAATACTGGACGATATAGTAAGATAGGAATATAAGTATGACAAGGAGGACTGTACCTCTACGGTTAGCAGCACAGAGAAACTATAATACAGTATTAGTAGAGGTGAAATTTAAGAGCATGCTTAGGAAAGAATACCTAAGATTTGTATAGAAAAAATTCTCTATAAATATTGATAAAACTTTTTTCACAATTTATTTTTTTATATTACATCCCAACCATAGCCCCTTCCCTTTTCTCCTCTCAGTCCCACCCTTCCAACCCCCTTCCACACATCTCCCTCCTCCTCTCCTTAGAGAAGGGGAAACCTCTGTTGGGTACCAACCCATCCTGGGACATCCAGTTGCAGAAGGACTAAGCATATCCTCTCCCACTGAGGACCAGCCAGGCAGTCCAGGTAGGGGAAGGGTTTCCAATAGCAAGCAACAGAGTTAGAGACAGCCTTCTCCAACTGTTAACCAATAAAACTTTATTTAAAGTTGTTAGCAAGTAAATAAAATCAGAAATATATCATTTTATTGTAGAACTTTTGGATACTGTAAACTGATAATTTCCTTCTAATTTGAAGATAGATTCTCAGCAGCTTTAGTCAAAATCCCCACTATACATTTTGAAGAACTTGACAAACTGATTCTCATATTTAAAAAGAATACTCCAGAGAAAGCGAAAACCAGGCTCAAGTAAGAAGTGTGAGATTGACATTAATCAGATAGCCTGGCATAATGTGATTATTGTCAATTAAGAAATAATTTTTTTTTTTTGCAGGAAGTTATGGATTCGGCTAAATAAAGAGAATAAACTACAAATGTAAGTACGAGGGGGAATTTTCCATGACAATGTCAGGTCTGTGCGTAATTGTTTGTATATATGCTGCTTAGAATGAATAATTTAGATAAGAGAAAGAAAAGGATAAAACGTGGGTTCCAGTCACACTATAAAAAATACTTGTAAAACTAATGCATATGTATGAAAGGCAGGGATTTCTTTAAAATGGAAGGGAGGCTTGCAACTCTGAGCAGGGACACATGTTCTAATAAGATCCAGAAAGTACTACTTAATGTTCTTAAAGATGCTTAAAGGTAAACAAAGGTGCAAGGAAATGGAATTTGCTTAACAAATAACAAATAGAATTGACCACTAGTTCCCACAGAAATTCTCTTAAATCAACGGAGGTTACTAATTAATTTAAAAAAGAGATAAGCTTATACAGAGTCACTAAGCTACCTAACAGTGTCAACTAATCTGGACCCCTGGGAACTCCCAGAGATTGAGCCACCAACCAAAGAGCTACTAACCAAAAAGCCATCACCCAAAGAACTATTCTGAGGCCCCACCAACAAAATCAAGTCTCTAAGCACCTATGTAGCAGAGTCTTCCTTGCCAGACTTCAGTGGGAGAGGATTTGCCTAATCCTATAGAGAACTGATGCTCCAGGGAGGGAGAAAGTGGGGAACACCCTCTAGGAGGAGAAGGGAAGGGGAGATGGGGGAAGAACGCTGGGAGGGGAAGACTGACCTAGAGGGGGAACCAGAAGGGAGCAACAAAATAATTAATTAATAACAAAAGTAAATAAATAAAAAAAATGAGCAACCGGAGGAAATGCAAGGCCTATTACTGAAGAGGCAAAAATAACAGCAAGCATACACTTAAAAGATGTTCAAGTTCATTTGCAAGCAGGAGAATGCAAATTAGAACCCCTTGCATAAAATTCAAATGCAAATCAGGGCAAAAAACTGTTTTAATGTTTGTAAAGCAAATCAGTGATGGTCACCAACTGCATTACAAGACTCATTTCTAGGAGGGCACATTTAGGACCAGGAGGTGTGAGCTCACAGTTAGATTCAGCACTGAAAGAAAATCAAGATTGTGGTTTCAGACTGTTTCTTTTACTATTGGTTTATAACACATGCTTGCTGCATGCTTTCTTTTTTTTTTTTCAATTTTTTATTAGATATTTTGTTCATTTACATTTCAAATGCTATCCCCAAAGTCCCCTATAACCTCCCCCTGCCCTGCTCCCCTACCCACTCACTCCCACTTCTTGGCCCTGGCTTTCCCCTGTACTGGGGCATATAAAGTTTGCAAGACCAAGGGGCCTCTCTTCCC
>NC_034590.1:130287553-130307254 GCF_900095145.1 Mus pahari | reverse complement strand
TTTCTAACTCTGTGAAGAATTGGGTTGGGATTTTGATGGGGATTGCATTGAATCTGTAGATTGCTTTTGGCAGGATGGCCATTTTGACTATATTAGTCCTGCCAATCCATGAGCATGGGAGATCTTTAGTGTCTCTGGTTTTATGTGGAGTTCTTTTATCCACTTAGACTTGAGCTTTGTACAAGGAAATAAGAATGGATCAATTCTCATTCTTCTACATACTAACTGCCAGTTGAACCAGCACCATTTGTTGAAAATGCTGTCTTTTTTCCACTGGATGGTTTTAGCACATTTGTCAAAGATCAAGTCACCATAGGTGTGTGGGTTCATTTCTGGGTCTTCAATTCTATTCCATTGATCTACCTGTCTTTCGCTGTACCAGTACCATGCAGTTTTTATCACAATTGCTCTGTAGTACAGCTTGAGGTCAGGTATGATGATTCCCCTAGAGGTTCTTTTCTGGTGAGGATAGTTTGTGCTATCCTAGATTTTTTGTTATTCCAGATGAATTTGTAAATTGCCCTTTCTCAGTCAGTGAAAAATTGAGTTGGAATTTTAATGGAGATTGCATTGAATCTGTAGATTGCTTTCGGCAGGATAGCCATTTTGACTATATTGATCCGGCCAATCCATGAGCATGGGAGATCTTTCCATCTTCTGAGATCTTCTTCAATTTCTTTCTTTAGAGACTTGAAGTTCTTATCATACAGGTCTTTCACTTCCTTAGTTAGAGTCACACCAAGGTATTTTATATTATTTGTGACTATTGTAAAAGGTGTTGTCTCCCTAATTTCTTTCTCAGCCTATTTATCCTTTGTGTAGAGATAGACCACTGATTTGTTTGAGTTCGTTTTATATCCAGCTACTGCACTGAAGCTGTTTATCAGGTTTAGGAGTTCTCTGGTGGAATTTTTAGGGTCACTTATATATACTATTATATCATCTGCAAATAGTGATATTTTGAATTCTTCCTTTTAAATTTGTACCCCCTTGATCTCCTTTTGTCGTCAGATTGCTCTGGCTAGGACTTCAAGTACTATATTGAATAGGTAGGGAGAAAGTGGGCAGCCTTGTCTAGTCCCTGATTTTAGCATGTATTCTTTTGCATGTATCACATGTGACATAATTTTTGAGTCCATGACAAAAGGAAAGCTAAGCCTGGGCACATCTTTCTCTCTACTTTCTTGCATATCCAGGTCTATTCTTAGGAGTGATTCCTTTAACATTGTTGGTACAAAATGCTTTCATGTGCTGTGTCTGTTGTGAGGTCCAGGTAGAAAAGAATCCATCAGCTCTTCTGGCACCTGATAAAGTGTTTCTATGCAGCTTTGCCGTCCTTGTCTCCGTTCTGTTGGTGGCAGAAGTTGATCCATTTTTTATTTTTATTTACTTATTTATTTTTTTTTAAAAAAGATTTATTTATTTATTTATTTATTTATTTATTTATTTATTTATTTATTTAGTGCATATGAATATACCACTGCTCTATTCGGACATACCAGAAGAGGGCATCAGACCCCATTACAGATGATTGTGAACTACCATGTGGTTGCTGGGAATTGAACTCAGGACCTCTGGAAGAGCAGTCAGTGTTCTTAACCGCTGAGCCATCTCTCCAGCCCCTGATGCTTTTCTGTCCACAGAGTACTTGTTTGTCACCTTGAGGCAAGTGGGTAAAGTTATAATTCACAAAGTTTGGCTGTGCATTTCTTTCATTAGTCTCAGCTGAATTGTTTGCTGGGAGGCTAAACAAGTACTGCTCTTCTTCAGATCATGCTTCTTGGTCACATTCTCCTCTGGGAATTAGGGGACTATGCGGCAATCCCTTCACCTATAGATCTGAGAGTACTACTGGGAGGCAATGAGGGAGGGACTGAAGCTATGTCATAGTTTGTCTTCCCTAGAAGTGCAAAATTCTCAAGCAGCCATAAAGAGGATTTCAAATGAAATATGAACTTTCTCAGAAAATTTCAAAAGCCCATGCTTCAAAAAATTGGAAAACCTGAATGAAATGAATGAACTTCTAGACAGATTCCATATACCAAAGTTAAATCAAGACCAGGTAAACAGCCCCATAATCCCATTAGGAAATTGAAGTAATCATCAAGTGTTTCAACCAGAACAAAAGCCCAGGGTCAGATGGTTTTAGTGCAGAATTTGACCAGACATTCAAAGAAGAGCTAATACCAATACCCTAAAAACTATTCCACAAAATAGAAACAGAAGGACCACTTCCTAATTCATTCTATGAGGCCACAATTACCCTGAGGCCTAACCTACACAAAGACTCAACAAAAAAGAGAACTTCAGACCCATTTGACTTAAGAACATTGACACAAAAATACTCAATAAAATTCTTGCAAACCCAATCCAAAAACATATCAAAAGTATCATTCACCACAATCAAGTAGGCTTTATGTCAGGCATGCAGGGATGGTTCAATATATAAAAATCAATCAACATAATCTACTATATAAATAAACTCAAGGGGAAAAAATTCACATGATCATCTCCTTAGAGAGGGAACCTGAAGAGGCCACCTCCTATAGCCCGGCAAGACCCTCAGTGGAGAGATAAGAACACCAACCAAACTACAAAACATTCAACTCAAAATTTATCCAGAAAAAACCAAACCAACCAACCAACCAACCAACCAAAAATCCAAAAAACAAGTATGGAGCCAAGACCAAAGGGAAGGCCAATCAAAAGTCTGCATAACTTGAAACCAATCCCATTGACAAGTGTCAGTCCCTGACACTATTAATGATATTGTGTTGTGCTTGCAGACAGGAGCCTAGCATATCTGTCCTCTGAGAGGCTCTTCCCAGCAACAGACTGAAATAGACACAGGTACCCACAGCCAACCATTAAACAGAGGCCAGGGACACTTATGGAAGAGATGAACAAAGGATTGAAGATCCTGACGTTGATTGGAATCCCACAGGAAGACCAATAGAGTCAATACATCTTGACCCTTGGGAGCTTTCAGAGTCTGAGCCACCAACCAAAGAACATAGCAGGGACTGAAACAAGGCATGCATGTAGCTGTCAGGCTGCTCGGTCCTCAAAGCTGCCTTGTCTGGTCTCAGTGGGAGAAGATGTGCCTAATCAGACAGGACTTGATGTGCCAGGGTGGGGGAGATACCCAATAGGGCCTACACCCTCTCACTAGAGAAGGAGAGGGGGAGGGACTCTATGAGGGAGGGATAGGGGAGAAACCAGTGTTTGGCATGAAAACAAACAAACGGAAGGCTTATGGAAGGAAAATGGCTCTTGAAGTAAAAATGACATCAGGCCCATGCTTTGGAAGGTGGCTGTGGTTGACAAGCCTGCCTGCCACTCTAGCTTAAGGTCAGTGTTCTGCCTAGAAGGCAGGCTGTCAATGGAAGAAAAAGACAAAGCCTCTCCTAAGGGAAGTCTGTTTATTTGAGTTAACATGAAACGGTCCTGATGCTCATAGCTCTTTATCCAAAGAGGAGATGGATGGACTCTATAGACAGACTCAAATTACTGTCAAGCCTCCTGTTTCAGTTTCCTGGTTTGAATTTCTCTCTGACTTGTCTTTCTTATGTGCCTGTGAAGTTGACACCAATAGGGTCCTGCTGCTGTCAGCAAGTGGGTCCATCTAAGTCCCACCTCTCAATGGCCAGAATCCCCTGCAGAAATGAAAACCAAAAGACCATCAAAGCATCTCTCCTTTTTTAATTTTGTGTATCTCTCTCCTCCCCCCTCCCTCCCTTCCTCTCTCCCTCCCCACTCTGTGTGTGTATAACAAATTTTGCTTCACTTTCTGACTTTGCTGCTGAGACTCAGTCAAAAATTCAGCTGTAATAGAATTAACTAGATAGCAGAAATATGCCAATCATAAAACAAGTAGAGCTGAAAACCTGGCACTGAGCCAATCTGTCAAAGCATGAAAGAAGAAACAGGGCAACTTACAAGGACCTCATCTCTCCATGAAACACTAACTCTTCTAGGGAGGTAGACTCCACACATCACAGGGCTCAGAAACAGCAGTTACACAGTGAGTTCCGGTTCAAATCCCTGTTCTACTACTTCCTGGTGCTATACCTCTGATTAGTGGTTCATGTCACCTGTAAAATTAATATAAATACATAATTGAATTACCTTGGAACGTAAAATAAATATTTGTAATGTTCTCATGAGAGTACATGGCATATAATATATATCTATCATTCAGTTATCTGTTTGTTATCAATCTTTATCATCTATCTATCTGTCATTTATCTATCATTTATCATCTATTATTTTATCATTACCTATCAATCATCTATCTATTTATCAACTATCTATTGGCTATCTGCCTATCTATCATCTAATTATCAGTTATCTATCATTTATGATCAATCATCTATATGTCCTTATCTATCAGTCTCTGTTTATTCATTCTGTTCCTGTGCAGGATATCATTCCTCCTGTGATATAACTCATCCATTCTCACTTCATTTTCTATTTTAGTGCTTCTTTGCATGGGGTTATGTATATTGAAAGTCAGTGGGTCTGGTTCTCTTTCATTCTTGAAAAGGGTTGTTCTCAAGGCTGGTATTCAATATGATTTCATTAGTTGGTTCTTTGCACCTATATGCTTGAGTTGCTCATTATTTTCATTTTCCCAGAACACTTTTGGGAGGCCCCACTTTCCTTTTGCTTTCATTGTTGCAGAAAATATTCTCCTTGTCTGTATTGGACCACCAGCTCCTCATTCTGGGGTGTGAGTCTCTACAGGTTTTGTTTTTGTTTTTGTTTTTGTTTTTGTTTTTGTTTTTTTCTTTTCTTTTTTTCGTTCTCACTAGCAAGCACTGGTGACTACTGTGACTTGCATATTTTTGGTTGCATCAATGTCTGACACAGAAGAAAAAAGGTTGAATAGAAAATGGTTTCATCTAATCCGATTGCTTGGCAATAAGAGCTGCTCTTCAGAGTGGCCTCTCAGCCCTGTGTATAGATATACCTCCCTAAAAGGAATGGGGAATAATTTCACAAGTGTCGCAGACTGTTCATTGTTTACAGTGGTGGCTGTCATTCAATAAGGAAAAGATGAGAACCCTTTCCTTCATCCCTGAAAGGGCTATGCATTCTGAAAAGGCACAGGGGACCATTGTGATAATATCCTTTGCACTACAACAGAGGCAGCCTTCCTGAGATTCCCCAGGCCAGAGGTTCTTAACTTATGAGTTGTAACCCACACAAGGTTTACACATCAGATATCGTGCATATCAGACCAGTTATGAAATAGCAATGAAATAATTTTATGGTTAGTGGTCTCCTCAGCAAGAGGAATTATATCAATCTGTCACAGCATTAGGAAGGTTGAGCTCCACTGCTCTAGGCTCTGGTGTCATAGCCTCCCCAACAAGTATACTCCGATTCTCAGGGGAGTTGCTTTGGGATATGCCAGCTAACTGGAAGAGACTGACACTCTCTTTTGCTATCTGGAGCCATGCTTTCAGAAGAGGATCTATCCACTCAGTCTGTATGAGATTCACCCTCAAGCCATTAGAGCTGCCCAACAGTTACATCTTCCACATCCATGTAAAACTCCTTCAGACAGGCATTCCAATTTCATAGAAATGAAATCAACAGTAGCCAACATCAGTCTTAACTCCTCATTTTTTTCCACCTCAGAGCTTTTATATTTATTATGTTTAATCAGTCCAGCCTGTGAGCTTTTTGGCCTGGTTTATTGTGTTTAACTTTTATTTTTATTATTTTTATTTATATACCCCAGTGAGCTGAGATGCCTTCATTCCAAAGTGTAGAGATTCAATGTTTATTAAAATAATTTTAAAAGGGGAAGGATTGGGGTGCCAATTGAGAAATATATCCAAAGGTGTTTTGGAAAGGCATACAAAGTGTAGTTAAAGAAGCAATGATGTGTTTAGAAGTAAAATAACTTAGACTGAGAGTGGCAGAAAAGGTACACACTGGCGCCAGCTGCGGGGGACCATAGATTCAAGTATGCTCATTCATCTATATGGTCCTTTCTAATTCCTAGGAAATGAAAATTCATGAGACACAGTGATTTTTGCAGCTAAATCTAAGGTCTTTTGTGTACAATGAACATTAGATTAAAGAATGAAAAGATACCAGTGGCTTTGTAAAAAACCCTAAGCATATATTTTGATTCTGAAGTTCAAAGACAATGGAGCAAATACTTGGATCTGTTCCTTGGCACATTGGAAACAGAATTCTTTTTAGTGTTTAGTACCAAGTATTATGAAGATAAGTAACATTAAAAATAAATACAATAAACCAGGCCAAAAGGCAAAGCACGAGACTGTGCTGATTAAACATAAATGTGTTTCATTCTTATGAGAAAGGACACATTATATAAATGCCTCAACTGAGATTTTTAAACAGCTTTAAAATTTTTATCAGCAGTGATATATCAGAATAAATCAAAGTTTTATGCTCAACTGTTATTAAATTTTATTACAAATGGCTGTACTGTATTTCAGGGCAGGACTTTTTATCATGTTTTGAGTTGATGCAAGTCAACCTTTCTCTTTGTCTGCCTTAGGGTGATGTCTGTTGAACTAGTCTTGTTCCCTGGTTTGTTAAGATATCTCCCACAAAGGGGCATCTCTTTTAAGGTTTTAGCAGGGCTGACTTTTGGGAAATGTGCAAGTGGCTTTTCTTTTTTCTTGTTCTACCTGGTCATGTAGACACAACTTTGGCTTTTAGTTGAATTTGGCAGTCATATGGAGTTTGAGGTTCTATATAAAGCATCCAAATTGGCAGCTCTGACCACATAGTTGAGAATAATATTACAGTGAATAAGTGTACTCTGGGCAAAATGAATCAGGAAGAATGACTGGAATCTGAATTTTCAGACATATCCCCACCAACCACCAATTTGAAACATTTTCCTTAAGAAGTGTTTTCATAAATACTGTTTATGATTGGTTTTCTAGATTATTAATTCTGTCTTTGCTCATATTTTACATAGTTGTTGTTTAAGTTATTGTATACACACACACACACACACACACACACACACTCACAGCCTCTCTGTTTTCATGTACTGTTTATAATCCACTCACTTTCAAATCTACTGCTGTTTTGCTTCATTCTCTATCTCCTTGTATAAAGAAAACACCAAAAACCACCATCTAGTTTCATCTTCCATGAGAGAAGTAGTTTTGAGTGAAGTAAATGAAGCAAGGAGAACTGAGGAGGCTCAATGTGTTGACTTGGGGATGAAGGTATGATAGTAGATTTGATGCATATTATCCCACTCTGTAGATGGAGTAAAGTCAACCATGTCATACAGACTGTTTGTGTAGTCAGATCTATTCAGGAAACAGCCTGACAAAACCAAATTTAGCAAGCGGTTCCATTTTACTGCCCTCTTTAGACACTAACTTTGTAGAAAGTATAAGATTTTTTTTTTTTATGGGAGGCTATTGTCAACACAGTCATCTGATATTTTCCACAAGGCAAAAAGCAACACTCTCATGAATTATGTATCACACATGTGTATATGCATGTACTTTCCCCTGTAGATGGCTGCTCAGATGCTTTCAGAAATATGTAACTTCAGGCAAGGATATCAATTTGGGACACTTTGCACTACAATCTTGTTAGTCAGTTGTGGGCTCAAGGGAGTCTTGGGATATATAACTGGAGTCATGGCTGGTAGACCCCTGATGTCTCAATGTGAAAGGTGGGGAATGATCTGAATGTCATCACTTTCAGCACAGCACTGTAGACTATATTATGTTGGTATAGGAGTGATATGTGAGTTCTAGTTGACCCAGTACCAATATTTTAAATGCACCTATTTAAAGTAGAACACTATCTTCTGCCATGGGAGAAGGCAGTATTTGAATGCACAAAAACAGATGGGGCACATTAAATTTGGGGCCACCTTAGTTCTGGTTTCTATTGCTGTGAGAAAATACCATCATCAAAAGCAATGTGGAAAGAAAGGATTTATTTCATCTTAGAACTTCCAGGTCACAGTTCATCACTGAGTGAAGTCATGGCAAGTACTCCAAGCAGGAATCTAAAGCAGGAACTGGAACAGAAGCTATGGTAGAGAGCTGCTTACTATTTTGCTCCCCAAGGCTTTATCAGCCTGCTTTCTTAGACAATTCAAGACCATCTGTCCAGGGTTGACACTACCCACAGTGGGATTGGCTCTCCTGCATCAATCATTAATCAAGAAAATACAGGCAAAACTGTGTGTAGGCCAATCATATGGAGGTATTTTGTCAGTTGAATTCCTCTTCCCAAATAACCCTAGCTTGTATCAAGTTGACATAAAACTAACCAACACAGGACTATCTGTAAGATTACTGACTCTAAACTTTTCCTAAGAGTCTATAGTTATACCATCTTGAATATAACCAATCTAGTCTAAAATTTACAAACTAATTAATTATTAATTTTGTCATCAACATTTATTCTTCATTTTGGATTGTGACTAAACACAGTCAAAAGAGACGTTTAAGTATTAAAAATGTTACAAAATAGCAATAAATAATTCAATTAAACCTAACAAAATAAGGTGATAGTTACATATAAATAAGTCCATTGATGGTTTTGTGGTCATATAAACTCAGGCTATGATCAACACACCAGGAATATGAAACTCAATTGCTTGTGACATTAAGCATGAAAGTAAATTAAGAAGGCTGAGTGGGTCATACAAGAGGACAGCCCATTCAGTTCTGGCAGTCATAGAAATATATTTGTATTTGAGCCTAGGTTGGTCAAGTCTTCTGCCTTTCATAATGTAATGACTAGGCTCTGTGTATTGTATCCTTTACCTATTGATTCTATATTTCTTATGCTTTGGCTTTGAATTTTTGTTTGAATCTTGCTTGTTCTGGAAAACATTTCTTAATTCTCCTGATGAGTATGAACTGTCTCATACTCTGAGCATGTTGCACAACCTCCCAACACTGTATCCACTTACTCATGATGTAGTAATTACGTGTTAAGTCATCACCTCACCTGTTACCCAGTGTCTGTTTAAGGTCAATGACTCTCACAGAAAACAGTGACTGGATCCAAAGAATACCAAACAATCCTGAATGTTTTAAAGAGGAATATGGACACAGGATCTATCTGGAAAGCTCCTAGGTACTTGGGATTTGACACTTTGACAAATTACAGAGACAGTGAACAGGGTAAAGAATCTAGACAGAATATGTCATAATCACTCCTTACCACCTTTGTGCTTTCATTCCCATGGACTATATAGTTCCTCCATCATTTAAATCTAATCATCCCTTCCCATTTTTGGTAGCCTATTAAATATTACATTAGATTCTGAATGCTATTGCAGTTTTTGAATTCAGGGATTAGAGCATAGTACTTATAACATAGCTCAATACATATTTTTATGAAAAAACAGGTAGAGGAATGGTTTGTACATTTGTCAGATTGCTCTCTGTCTGGGGCAGCTAACCAACAGCAATTTTACAAGGAGAAGTGATTCTTAATGGTCAGTTGGAAAAACAACCTACAGAGTAGGGGGAAGTGGAAATTAAAGGTCTCTACATATAAAAATGCTTTACTTCATAATTTTCTTAGAGTCTTGGCTTGACTGGGAGGCAAACTTAAACTCAAAGGAAGGAAGAAACAGCCAAAAGCAAGTTCTATAGCTAAGATTCTTGTTAGCTATTTAATTTTACAGGTTTTAGTCCTAAAGAATCAGAATGCCACTCTTTGTCACAAATGATGAAAGTCCTTGAGCAATATATAACTTAACTGTCATTGCTCTGCGTCAGTTGCCTTATTGTCAGATAGACTTGGCAACACCAGTCACATAGCCATTTTTTCTGTAAGCTCTGTTTGTTGTCCCTGGTGTGGAAGGGATATCAGACTAATAGATAAGAAATGAGAGCCTTGTCTATCCAGGCTCCAATGGGACGATGCGGCTGTGATACTTTGCTTCGATGTGGAGTTAATACAACACAGAATGTATTTTCCTCTGAGGTGAAACAACTTACTGGTGTGCAGCAGATGGTTCTCGCTCTTTGTGTAAATCATAAACAGATAGTTCTAAAGTTACATCATGCCCATTATGAAAAATGTTATTGGATTTCTCAGTCTTAGATGGTGGTTGAGGGAGTAGCCTGGAGCTACAGGGCAGAAAAATGTCCGTTTCTGGTACTTGGGTGATGGGTTGGTATTACTCACTGCTATTAAGAATAGTAATTACAATATAGTATTGTCCCCTTTGTGTCTTAAAACAGAATCCTATGGGTAAAAGAATGGTGAGTTCATGGTTTTCTGTTTTTGGTCTGTCTGGATTTTCATGGTTTTAAGTACCAATAAGAAGAAATTTGGCTAAAGCATAGTAATAAGACAATAACACTGCAGCAGGAATTTAAAAGCAGAGACTGAGTTACATTCCTCTCTGGTTTTCTGTACACACCAATGTGCTTCTATGAGCCTATTTGCGGGAAATGCAATCTACATCTGTACATCACTGCAAAGCTCTAGTTTGGGCCACTTTTAGGGAATATTCTTGTGAATTTGAATTTATATACTCGTTAACAGATTGCAAAACTAGGGTATGAACAATAGTCTCTGTAAAGAGAAGAAAACTGAGAAATACTTATACAACACAATCAGGCTTCACATCTTTCATGGTTACTCAGGTTTTACAAAATTTTCTTATCTCAGATCTCCTTTATTTACTGTTTCACTGGCCCCATATACAGGGTTGAGTTAAAGTCAGTGTCTTCTTTGTATACAAAGGAATTAAACAATAAAAACATTAGATGACTTGTCCTGGATCCCCATGTACTGGCACAATCAGGAGGGCATGGCTGCTATTTAGATACACAACTGGGATGGAAATTTTTGGGAGTTACAAGGACAGAGAAATTACGTAGGGTTAGCGAGGTCCTGCGTCTGCTCTGCCACAAGGCTCAGGCCACTCTGGGAGGCAGGACAAGGGAGTTTTGATATTTGTGCTTACCCCAAGCTATTGCGGGTTGTGTTTTGGGCTATGGGAAGACACAGGACACCACTCTGGTGGTGGAGGAGTGCACTCTGCGGTCCCAGGACAGCCGGAACTGGCTCGGGGTCCCAGGGGAGGCCGGGACCCTCTGGTTTTCAGACTCTCAGGCACCCAGGTGCTGCTGGGAGCCTTCGAAGAGCTAAGAACAGAGTGGGGGTCCTCAGTCTGGATCTAACCTGGAGCCAAAGGGGGTTGGTCCTAAGGGGATATAGTCCTTGGCTTGTCTGAGGGTGAATGGCTTGGCTTGGTGTTCATGGCTGGAAGCACAAAGAGGTCTTGTACGGGAGATTAGACATGGTTATATAGGCGAAGTCCTTCTCTATGGTTCTCTATTGTGGATCCCGATGAAAAGAGGCAGTCCATTGTTTCAAGGCATTTATTGTCATGACAGAAAGTGGATGAGTAAAACCATACCCCACTTCTCAGGGCGGGCCTGAGGTTAAGTACCTTTTGCAGGGAGGATTGTCTGGGAAGGAAAGCTTATTTGGCTAAGCCCTTCAGGCCTTTAGGTACCTCATTAAAATGGAGACCTGTCTTGAGCCTACCTCTACCTGTGGAAGGGCTTGGGGTGCTGCACTTATGTGACTGATGGCCACAAATCTGTGACAGGCTGCAGCCTCTTGTCAGGAGCCTAGTGTCTGGAAACCAGGCAAAATGCCTGCTGTCCCTTTAGGGTCACCAGGGTTTCTAGCCTTAGCTTAACCAGGAACTGTAGCCGCCCACGGCCACACCAAATGGGTTCCTGAGTGGAAGGCTGGATCTGTAAGGGAGGAAATGGCAAGAGAAGAAAGGAGGCTAAGACAAAATTCTGATCAAAGCCCAATGTTTGCTCAGAGTCCGTACTTATAAAGGGGGAAAGCCCATCCCCCGCAGATCCATTCTTGATGCCTTGTTGCCAGCCTGTTAGCAATAAGTCTCACAGCACTTGTTGGCAGTAAGTTGTCAGTCTTCAGGATGTCAGGAATTTCTCAGGAAGGCAGGTTCAGCCTCTCAGCAGGTAGCAGTGTCTTGGAGAAGAGCAAGTGACAGAACAATAGAACAGAAGACTCCACCCTAGGTGGTCTCATTCACAGAGGCAACATAGGTCCAAGTCAGCCTGCTCAAGGCTGGGGGAGGCTACAAGGAACCAGGCTGCATTTCACAGTCCTACAAAATTAATCCCTCTAAATAACATATTCCAGAAGGAGCAGCCTGAATGCATGATTTCTGACCACCAGAAGAAGGAAGCATGGATAGATGTCCTTCTGTACAAAAGCCAATGTCCTATTTTTCTCCATGTGTTGATGACTGTGCTTATAAATTCGGCAAATAGTGGGTTCCTCATTGTGGTAGTTTTAAATAGGTTCAACCCCCATAGACTTGTATTTGAATGCTTGGACCATAGGGAGTGGCACTATTAGGAGAATTGGCCTCATTGGAATAGTTGTGGCATTGTTGGAGGAAGTGTGTCCCTATGGAGGTGGGCTTTGAGGACTCCTATGCTCAAGTTATGCCTAGTGTGACACATGAGTTCCTTTCTGTTTCAGATCAAGATGTAGAACTCTTTAGCTCCTTCTCCAGCATCATGTGTGCCTGGATGCTATCATGCTTCCCACCATGATGATGATAGTGGACTAAACCTCTTATTGTAAGACATCTCCAATTAAATGTCTGCCTTTACAAGAATTGGGAAGCTTCTATGAGGGGAAACTAGGAAAGGGGATGACATTTGAAGTGTAAATAAAGAAAATATCTAATTAAAAAATAAGTAAACACACACACACACAGAGAAAGAAATTGTAATTGTTTCTCTTGATACATGACATCTCTCCTCTGGTTAACATTAAATGTCTTTAATCCTCATGTTCTCCAGGAAGACTCTTATCTCTTTAATGTGCCTCATAGAAGCTTCCCATTTGGATTTCATCAATGTGTGTGTAGGCTACAATACAAGTCAGGTTGGTTGAATGTGAATGCCAAATTGAGTGAAAATTGACTTGATGGGAGATGTACGTCTGGAGGAGAGGATCTTATTTATTTATTTATTTATTTATTTATTATTTACATTAGATATTTTTTCATTTACATTTCAAATGTTATCTCTAAAGTCCCCTACCCTGCTTCCCAATCCACCTGCTCCTGCTTCCTGGCCCTGGCATTCCCCTGTACTGAGGCATATAATCTATGTAAGACCATGGGCCTCTCCTCCCAGTGATGGCGGACTAGGCCATCTTCTGCTACATATGCATTTAGAGACACACGCTCTAATATATATATATATATACAATGGCTGGCTTCTATAGACTCTGGGTGAATTTAGGTAATTTGTTGGTCAAACTCTATCTACTTATCTATACCTACTGTTCTGAAATTAGGATATGATTAACTAACTAAATATTTCTCAAAATTTGATCTGACAAAATCTGGGCTATCTAAGGACCAGTCCCTCCTCTGAGAATTCTCAATAGATTTTTAGACTTTGTGATTTCATTTTAACAATCATTTGAAATTGTAATGTAATTGTATGCTAACCATTCATTGTTGAATGTCTGGTATGCCTATGTCAACTATTTTTCTTCATAGCAGTACCACAAGATC
Organism: Mus pahari; assembly: GCF_900095145.1. NCBI lineage: Eukaryota > Metazoa > Chordata > Mammalia > Rodentia > Muridae > Mus > Mus pahari. The sequence goes on along the minus strand of NC_034590.1, from coordinate 130,293,675 downwards.
CTTCAGAAGCCACCTTTTCCCCCTGTGCAAGCATAAAGTAGGAGTGGGATGGTCTCCAGCTGTGACTGTGGGTATCAGCTCCAGTGATGTTTGGCCTCAGAGAGGAGCTTGCAACCTATCCAGAGCTTAAGAGCTGTGACAGTCAAGGATTCTTTAACTTAGAACCCAGGTGAATTTAGGGTTTTCTTTATTTGAGGCTAAGAGGAATCCTGATGGGTACGTCAATCATTGGCATGAATTTAGTGCCTCTGTTTGTACAAACACTGCCAGTGTCTTTCTCACCAAGTGATACAACTTTAATTATCTGAAGATAATAAGAAAATAATAGGGGCCAATTTAATATGTAAATGATGCCCATTTTATGAAGGGTGGTTTCTCACTAATTCCACAGAGAGAACTGAGTCTTCAAATGTTGTCTTATGTTTTTAAGCCTGCAGAATGAAAGGACCCATTACAGCCATGGATGGTGAGTGAAGACTGCAAACAGCGATTAGTGTTTCTCAGCAATGCCCCTTCATTCATCACATCGGATTAAGATTGTTAATTAAAAACTTATTGGCTTGGAGTTTTGTTTGTATTTAATTTAAAACTTTTTCACTGTTGGAGAGTTAAATACTGAAGAGTTTTTCCATCTGTGAGTTTAAGGTTGTACAGGTTTGAATGACATTAAAATAACATTAAAGCCAGGGGCCCCAAGGGAAATGTGTTTTTTCATTACAGAGAATCTGTTCATTTCTTGAGTTTTAGAAGTGTTGTCATGGATGGCAAATGGTCTGTTTGTGTTTTAAAAAGGGACAGGTTATGGAAAAATATCCTCCTGCATGTAACGTCATTAAATTTGTACCAAATTATGTAAAAACAAAACAAAAAAATCCTCTAAACCTTGATGTTCAAAAAGGAATGTCTCTTTTCTGAGGAGGACAAACTTTTTGTGGACTTGACCTCTCTTCTTGTCATCTCACTTATGTGTGAGTTCATCTAGCAAGCATCAGATATCAAAATGAATCAAAGCTCTGTGACTCTGGGTCCAACAGTAGCATGAGCAGACCACATTACCTGTCTCTTTTATAAATTTGCTCTACTTGTAGAAGAAATCCAACAGCCAGTTGTGGCTGGGAAAATCAAGTGCATTTGTTTAATGACAAATGAGTTCTGGGGTCATAACTCTCATTTCTATACAGTTTATATATTACTGGATAAGTCCTCAGATTTTAGTGTCTACATCAATTTCAGACTAACAACTTGCCCCATGAAACATACTATACTTTGATTTCCTGTCATACTGTGTCATAGGGACATCCTTTTCTAGAAGGGGGTCTTTGGATATATATGTATGTCAATGTCCATCTCTGTTTACCTGTTGCAAGAGTATAATCAGTTAAGTTGGTGTCAGCTCAAGAGAAGCATTCCAATTTCTCTTGATCTGTCTAGCATTGTGCTGTACACAGACTCATAAATCTTATCATCCAAGAGGTTTGTTTTATATGGAGAATGAAGATTTCAACATGATAGAATAATACAATGACAGAGATACTCACAGGATGCTGTGAGAAGCCTTTTGCCTCCTCTCCAAAAATTCAGGGTAGCAGGGAGGGGAGGTAAAACTCTTTCAGTTCTATTTCATTTTAACTACAGCACAAACAGAGTTGTTTGACTAAATATTTTGGCTTTTGAGCTGACTGCATGGCATCTCCTTAGATATACTAAGTAGTTACGAGAAGAGGGCTCTCATGATTAAAGAGTCATATAGAGGCTACTCTGCTATAGGATATATGCAGACTGTTGCTGAGTCTTGAGTCATTTATTTTAAAACAGTTAGCAATATTTGGGGCCAGTTTAACTTCCTGTTTAAGAACACATTCTTGACCAGCCAACTGAAATTTTTATTCCCGTACTTGCATGCAATAGAAAGTACTTTCTCACCAACAAAACTAGAGCATCATCATATTCCTGATGGTCTCTGGCAGGTTTAAGATGGCCTGTGCTATAAGTAACCATCTACTCCAGACTACCTTGCTCATTAATTCTCAGTGGATTTTAAACCCTCAGACATAACAAAAATAACACAGGAACAAGGTGGTTGTCTTTATTGAAACCATTTAGAGGAGAGAAAGTTTGGGGTGAGAATGTGGATCTGATGTGGTTCTGAATGAATGTAGAGACTATAACGTTCAGGGCATTGGTGCATCCCCCCCACCCACCCTGAAACCCCATAGATGGTTGGAGTTTTAGACCTGAATTTGTCTCTGCTTTGCTTGGCTTTGTGGTTCAGGCCAATATGTCTGGGCTGTCACAAACCACACAGTCTTTATTTTAAGCCTTTCCATTTTTACCCTTCTGCTTTCTTGCCAGACAAAGCCCTTCTTATGCTGCTTCCATGATTTCCTTCCTCTTCTTACTTGGTAAAAATAATGGTCCTTGAAAGTTGCTTTGGCTTTCTTTCTACTGCTTTTGTAAAGACCATGACCAAAAGCAACTTGGAGGACAAAGGCTTTATTTGGCTTTCAAAGTCTCCATCACACTCCATCTTGACAGATATCAGGGCAGGAACTCAAGGCAGGAAATGAAGCAGAAGCCATGAAGGAATAGTGCTTTCTGTCTTGCTCCCCATGGCTTGCTTAACCTATTTGCTTATACCATCTGGGACAACCTGGCCAGGTGTAACAACACCCATAGTGAGCTGGGCCCACCCATACTTAATGTTAATTAAGAAAATGTCCCAAAGGTTTGCCTGCAGGCCAGTCTGGTGGGTACATTTTCTCAATAATAATTTCTCTCTTTCAAGATGATGCTAGCTTGTGTCAAGGAGACAGTAAGTTTACCAGTACAAGTCAGTTTATACAATGTGGACAGCATATGCCAGAGGGATCTTTACTACAAAAGTGAAGATTCTTACTTCATTGCTCAAGAATATTTCTTAGTAAATTTATTTTTGAGGTCTTATCTAATGGCACATTAAAATTTGGCTAGAGAGTTATTGAGAAGTCCAGCAAAAGTACAAATCTAATGGAGATTTAATTTAAGAAGAAGTAATAAAGTCTAAGAAAGACAGTGCTCACTGACTAATCTATTTCTCTGATACATTTCATGAAGTAGAATGAAAGATTGGGGAGAATACCATGTGTGGCATCCATCTGAACACTGAGAGTATATTGCATGTTTCTATAAGTAATGCTTAAATCACTTTCATAGCAATGGGCTCATGCTTGTATAGTCTCTGAAAGGGAAATAAAATACTACATGCTCTAAGAGAAGAGTCACACAAACACAGATATTTGTAACTTGATTATAGTCATCTATTCTTACATTAATTTATTGATAGCATAGGACATTCAGAACCATTCAGTCTAAACAAAGTATTCTGAATGCAAAGTTCCAAAACTATACTTGTTAATAAATATTACATAAAGAATAAGGGAGGCACAGGAAAAGCTTGTTGACTTGTGTCTTTAAGGGAAGATACTGCCACTATTGAAGATTCTGAGATATCTTTCCCCCTTCTAATAAGACAGGTGCTGATTTTGTTTAGAGAGTCTAGTGTTTATTGTTCCATGGATGCAATCCTTTGCAAATGTCTATCCTCTTCAGAGAATATAACAACAGGAAAGATAGCCGCATAGATAGCCGCATTGTCATGATGGTGGTGTCAACTCAACTCAACTTCTTATACAGAATTGACTTTTTAAAAGTGACACATTGGCAATAAAACAAACTGAGGCTTTTCTGTTGACTTCTGGGTCAAAGACTAGACAAAGTGCAAAACACAGGTGATGCCCCAGGGCCATTTGGTGGAAATGCTCTCTTACCTTTCCCTTACCGATTGGAGAACATTCCTTTTCACTCATACTATAGGATCAAGCCCTTGTTCTGCCTCTTTATTTGCTTCTGAAAAAGAAGTGACTGGGTTAGCTAACAAGTTCACACACCATTCCCTAAGTGAGTTTGCTGTGAGATTATGACAAGCTTTTTCTAGCCATTGCCTTCTCCCATTCTCAATCTACATTAAAGGACAGGTTTCAAAACACAAGGCCCCACTCTCATCAACAGAAAGAACATGGAAACGGAAACTAAACAGAGACACAGTAAAACTAACAGAAGCTATGAAACAAATGGATTTAACAGNTATCTATAGAACATTTTATCCTAAAACAAAAGGATATACCTTCTTCTCAGCACCCCATGGTACGTCCTCCAAAACTGACCATATAATCAGTCACAAAACAGGCCTCAGCAGATACAAAAATNTTGAAATTATCCCATGTATCTTATCAGATCACCATGGACTAAGACTGATCTTCAATAGCAACATAAATAATAGAAAGCCCACTTACACATGGAAGCTGAACAACATTCTACTCAATGATAACTTGGCCAAGGAAGAAATAAAGAGAGAAATAAAAGACTTTTTAGTGTTTAACTAAAATGAAGCCACAACATACCCAAACTTATGGGACACAATGAAGGCAGTCCTAAGAGGAAAATTCATAGCCCTGAGTGCCTCCAAAAAGAAACTGGAGAGAGCATAAACTAGCAGCTTGACAGCACACCTAAAAGCTCTAGAAGAAAAGGAAGCAAATTCATCCAAGAGAAGTAGACTGCAGGCAATAATCAAACTCAGGGCTGAAATCAACCAAGTGAAAACAAAAAGAACTATTCAAAGAATCAATCAAACCAGGAGGTGGTTCTTTGAGAAAATCAACTAAATAGATAAACCCATAGACAGACTAACTAGAGGGCATAGGGACAGTATCCTAATTAACAAAATCAAAAATGAAAAGGGAGACATTAGCAAACTCTATATGCCCCAGTACAGGGGATTCCAGGGCCAAGAAGTGGGAGTGTGTGGGTAGAGGAGCAGGGCGGGGAGGAGGGTATAGGGGACTTTTGGGATAGTATTTGAAAAGTAAATGAAGAAAATATCTAATAAAAAGATATGTAAATAAAGAAAACATCTAATATAAAAAAGTGGGGAGAGGCGAGAGATAGCTCAATAGCTAGAAGCACTAGCTGGTATTTCAGAGGTCTGGAGTTTGCTCATCCATTCTCATTGTAGGTGGTCTGACATCCTTATCTGTCCACTGAAGGCACTACAAAAGCTTATACTCAACCAAACTGAAAAACCTGGTGAAATGGACAATTTTCTAGACAGATATCAGGTACCAAAGTTAAATCAGGATCAGATTAATGATCTAAATAGTCCCATATCCTCTAAAGAAATAGTATCAGTCATTAAAAGTCTCCCAACCAAAATAAGCCCAGGAGCAGATGGGTTTAGTGAAGAGTTCTATCAGACTTTCAAAGAAGACCTAATTCCAACTCTCCTCAAACTATTCCACAAAATAGAAACAGAAGGTACTCTACCCAATTCATTCTATGAAGCCACAATTACNCTGATCCCTAAACCACACTAAGACTCAATAAAGAAAGAACGTCAGACTAATTTCTCTTGTGAATATCAATGCAAAAATAATAAAAATTCCACAAATAGAATCTAAGAACACATCAAAACAATCATCCATNATGATCAAGTAGGCTTCATTCCAGGGATGCAGNNATGGTTCAATATATGGAAATCCATAAATGTAATCTGCAATATAAACGAATTCAAAGACAAAACCCACAGGATCATCTCATTAGATGCTGAGAAAGCATTTGACAAAATACAACACCCTTTCATGATAAAAGTCTTAGAAAGATCAGGAATTCAAGGCCCATACCTAAGCGTAATAAAATCAATATACAGCAAACCAGTAGCCAACATCAAACTAAATGGAGGGAAACTCGAAACAATCCCACTAAAATCAGGGACTAGACAAGACTTCCCATTCTCTCCCTACCTATCCATTATAATACTTGAAGTCCTAGCCAGTGCATTTAGACAACAGAAAGAGATTAAGGGGATACAAATTGGAAAGGAAGAAGTCAAAATATCACTCTTTGCAGATGATATGAAAGTATATACAAGTGACCCTAAAAATTCCACCAGAGAACTCCTAAACCTGATAAACAGCTTCAGTGAAGTAGCTGGATATAAAATTCACTCAAACAAATCAGTGGCCTTTCTCTACACAAAGGATAAAGAGGATGAGAAAGAAATTAGGGAAACAACACCCTTCACAATA
>NC_034590.1:130276441-130287065 GCF_900095145.1 Mus pahari | reverse complement strand
GTAAGGCAAACGATACTGTCAATAAGACAAAAAGACCACCAACACATTGGGAAAGGATCTTTACCAATCCTAAATCAGATAGGGGACTAATATCCAATATATATAAAGAACTCAAGATGCTGGACTCCAGAAAATCAAATAACCTCATTAAAAAATGGAGTATGGAGCTAAACAAAGAATTTTCTACTGAGGAATACCAAATGGCTGAGAAGCACCTGAAAAAATGTTCAACATCCTTAATCATCAGCAAAATGCAAATCAAAACAACCCTGAGATTCTACCTCACACCAGTTAGAATGGCTGAGATCAAAAATTCAGGTGACAGCAGATGTTGGCGAGAATGTGGAGAAAGAGGAATACTCCTTCATTGCTGGTGGGATTGCAAGCTGGTACAACCATTCTGGAAATCAGTCTGGCAGTTCTTCAGAAAATTGGACATAATACCACCGCATGATCCAGCAATACCTCTCTTGGGCATATATCCAGAAGATGTTCCAACTTGTAATAAGGACACATGCTCTACTATGTTCATAGAAGCCTTATTTATAATAGCCAGAAGCTGGAAACAACCCAGATGTACCTCAGCAGAGGAATGGATACAAAAAATGTCGTACATTTACACCATGGAGCTATTAGAAACAATTCAGCTATTAGAAACAATTAATTTATGAAATTCTTAGGCAAATGGATGGATCTGGAGGATATCAACCTGAGTGAGGTAACCCAATCATTAAAGAAGTCACTAGATATTCACTAACTGATAAATGGATATTAGCCCAAAACTTAGAATACCCAAGATACAATTCGCAAAACACATAAATCTCAAGAAGAAGGAAGACTAAATCGTGGATACTTCATTCCTTCTTAGAAGGGGAAACAAAATACCTATGGAAGGAGTTAAAAAGTGTGACAAAGTGTGGAGCAGAGACTGAAGGAATGACCATCCAGAGATTGCATCCCATAAACAGCCACCAAAACCAAACACTACTGTGGATGCCAACAAGAGCTTTCTGACAGGAGTCTGATTTGGCTGTCTCCTGAGAGACTCTGCCAGTGCCTGGCAAATACAGAAGTGGATGCTCACAGCCATCATTGGAAGGAGCACAGCTTCCCCAATGAAGAAGCTAGAGAAAGTAGCCATGGAACTGAAGGGGTTTGCAGCCCCACAGGAGGACCAACAATACAAACTAAGAAACACCCCCAGAGCTCCCTGGGACTAAACCACCAACAAAAGAAAACACATGGTGGGACTCATGGCTCTAGCTGCAGATATAGCAGAGGATGGCCTAGTCAGTCATCAATGGGAGGAGAGGCCCTTGGTCCTGTGAAGGTTTTATGTCCCAGTATAAGGGACTGCCAGTGCCAGGGAGTGGGAGTGGGTGAGTTGGTGAACAGGCAGAGGAGGGAGGGGATAGGAGGTTTTGGAGTGGAAACTAGGAAAGGGGATAGCATTTGAAGTGTAAATAAAAATATCTAATAAAAAGAAACACAAGACAGGAAACAAAAGCCCATCAGAGACACATGCATATCTGTGTATTTATATTCATCTATATCTGTCATCTATATCTATATAATCTATATCTATAATCATCTATATCCATTTCAAATCTATCTATACTATAACTATATCTTATCTACATTTATAGTTATATTAGGTATTTGTATCCTATCTATCTATCTATCTATCTATCTATCTATCTATCTATCTATCTATCTATCTATCTATCTATCTATCTGTCATCTATCTAACTATCCATCTATCTATCTTAGACTACTTAATATGAGACATCACTCTGGCGAGTAACTTCGAGTGTCCATATTCCTTAAAAGCATTACCATATACATCACCTCATTTGTTCCATATTACATTCTTTGCTTGATTTCATTTTGTTATTTGAGAGAGGTTCTCCCTATGTAGCTGTGACTTGACTATGCAGGTCAAACTATTCCCAAACTCAGAAAGATTTACCTGCCTCTGTGTCCTGAGTGAGTGGATTAAGTGTGTTCACCAACCTTACCCCATTCTTGAGAGACACTCAGGTGAGAGTTAAACAGTTTCAGAAAATGATAAGCTTCCAGGATTAGTAATCGCATCTCCAGATTGAGCACTTTTTTTCCCTCCAAGATGGGAATTTTCTGAGGGCCACAGATTCTACAGTAAGTCTAAATGTGGCATCAAATGCCTTTGAATTAACGGGTGAAAGTGTTAGAAATGTTCACTTCTTCTTCGACACTTCCAGGTACATAAAGGAGTAAGTCCCTGTTCAGTCCTGTTTTGAAAAACCTCTAATATTGGTATAGTTCCCCTCTCAGAAAATGCCAGATGGTACACAGATTACAATGTATTTTTGTTTCACATTTATTTTGTATTTATGATAACATTAAATGACTTTGTTAAACAAATAATATATATAAATGGAATATAAAACTCTGAAGTACAGAGATAGTTCCTTATCTTCTCCACATCCATTTTTAAAAAAAATTTTACAAAGGCAATTATAATTATGGTAATAGTCTCTTACTGACATTTCTAGACACATATTACATCCATATATAAGTGTATGTATATGTGTGTGCACTTAGTCTAGATCTTTTAAAAAACCTGAAGTGTAATGTATTGATGTGATGGTTAATTTGGTCAATTTGTCATTCCTTAAATTACCTGGAAAAAGAGACTCAAGGACTTTTTGTTTTAACTTCTTGTAGTATCCTATGGGCATGTCTGTGGTTAGGGAAGTGCTTTCATTCGATGATTTGATGTGAGAAGACCCAGGCAACCATGGGTAGTCAGGCACAGTTCTGAAGTATAAAGTTCTGACCTGTCTAAGAGAGCAGAGACTGAAGGAAAGGTCACCCAGAGACTGACCCACCTGGGGATCCATCCCATATCTAGTCACCAAACCCAGACACCATTGTGGATGCCAAGAAGGACTTGCTGACAGGAGCCTGTTTTAGCTGCCTCCTGCAAGGCTCTGCCAGAGCCTGGCAAATACAGAGGCACACGCTCACAGCCAACCACTGGACTGCACAAGGGACTCCAATGGAAGAGTTAGAGAAAGACTGAAGAAGCTGAAGGGGTTTGCACCCCATAAGAACAAAAATATCAACCAATCAGAGCCCCTAGAGCTCCCACAGACTAAACTACCACCCAGAGCACTCATGGGGGGGGGACCAATTTTTTCAGCCTCATATGTAGTAGAGGATGGCATTGTCTGGCATCCTTGGTCCTGTGAAGGGTTGATGCCCCAGTGTAGGTGAATGCCAGGGTGGTGAGGTGGGAGGAGTGGGTGGGAGGGAGGAAGAGCACCCTCATAGAAGCAGGGGAAGGGAAGATGGGATAGGGAGTTTCTGGAGGGGAAACCAGGACAGGGGATAACATTTGAAATGTAAAAAAATGAAATACCCAGTAAAAAGAAGAAAGCAGAACTTGAACTGAGCACAACAAGCATGAACACATTTGTTTGACTTATGATCTTGACTGTGGCTATGTTGTGACTAATTGTTTGACAATCTTGCCTTGACTGCTCCACAATGATGGATAATAGCCTGGAATTGTAAGCAGAAATAAACCCCTTTCTCTAGTAAGTTGCTTTTTATCCCAGCAACATAAATGAAACTAGAACAATTATTTGTGCTGCTCTGTAAATTGTCTTTTTGTTTTTGGTTTTTGGTTCCCTATTAAATACATTTGTGGTGATCCCAAAGATGACAAGAGCGTTGAAGCTGCTTTTGTGTGACCAGTGGGTTATCGCACACCCCCCTTGTCCTCTTGTCTGCATGTGAAAACAAGACATGTTAATGAAAAATGAAGCAAGAGTGATTAGGTCAGACGACCTGTGACTAATCATATGACTTCTGTCTCCACATGTTTTTCCTCCTTTCTCTTTGTTTTGTCTTTTCCTCTGAACTTTTTCTCTTTTTTAAATATGTTTTTAATTGACATAGCATTACATCACCTTCCCACTCCCTTTCCTCTATCCATCCTTTCGCAGCTACCCTCCCTTAAACATCACCCACAGCTCCCCCGCACCTCTTAAGCTGACAGTCTCTTTTTCCTTATTACTGTTGCATTCATAAATATATGTATATGTATTTGCCTATATGCACCAATATATGTTAATGTAACCTGCTGAGTTCATCCTTGTGGGTGGTGTGGGTATGGTTTTAATAATGATCTCTCTGCATTAGACAATCAATAAGGGAGACTCACCGCTGGGAAAGGCCAGTCCTTCTGCTCCCAGCCATTATTAATGGCCTGTGATTCTTGGTCTAGGTGTGGGAACCTAAGAAAATCTACCTCTTCCAGGTTAACATGTCCATTAACATTGCCATTTTCTTTTTCTGATCTCGCTTATGTGATCATTTTTAGGAAAGACTGTCTCGAAGCAGACTTCCTAGTATTCTGACTCTTGCAATCTTACCACCCCTCTTATGTGATACACCCTGAGTCATAGATGTAGGGGGCTGTGCTGTAGATGCATTCCTTGAGGTTGGGCTCCACTCAATCTGTTGATCTGTGCTTTGTATCCAATTGTGATTTTCTTTTGTAATGGTCTCCATTTGCTGTTAAGGAAGGCTTTGTTGTTGGCAGTAGTAGCAATACTTATCTATGAAGCAATACTTCCCTTCGGCCATCATTGGGAAGAGAGGCCCCTTGGTTTGCCAACTTTATATACAGATAAAAATGAATCATGCTGGTCTATCAGAGTGATAGTAAATTCTTCTCTGAGGTCCATGACTTCACTAGCCCAAGGAAGATGGTAGCATTGCCAGTAGCTGGCATGACTTCCTTCTTGTCAAATGGGCAATAAGTTGAATTGGACAGCTCTTTGTTGCTATTAACATTCGAGTGTTATCTTTCCATGCTGATAATGGTGGCAATTCTGTCTTAGAGGAAGTTAAGCCATTTGCACAGATAATTCTCTCCACAAGGACCACAGACAAAGTTTCCAGTACAAAACACGAGAAACTTCCTTTTGAATGGTTGGTTAGGGTAGACCAGGTGACTCCCCAAACAATAGAGATTATGAATCTAGCCCTTTGTTGACTCTTAGGAGTTGAGAGGGCAGGTTCCTATTGCTACACCCTTATGACACAGGGCTCAGATGATTCAGGCTGGATCTGAGCTAAAAGCTTCTTTCCTGTAGTCTAGCTTTCACAGTTCCCGAAAAATATTATTCAAAGTATCAAGGGGTGGGGGAAGCAATTAAGCACTCCTAACCTGCTGCAAACCCCAACACTTCTCTTGAAGCAAAAGAAAGAACATACTGTTTCTATCCCTGTAGAAGGAGCTCTGCACAGAGGGACTAATGTTAATGAACCTTTCCATCTCCTATCGCTTTAAAGGACCCTGGAACATGAATCAAACTAACAAGGAGGTGGGGGAAATGATTTTTTCTAATGGTGTTCTCTCTGTAAAGCAGAGGAAAATTTAACAAAAAGATGCCAATAGCCTGATTTGCTGAGTTCCATGAAAACCAGTTCACAAACTGCTGCCATGAGGGAAAACTTTTCTAATGAAGCCATGGAGAGTCTCCCTGGTCTGACTTAGTCACCTGCTTTTGCTCTTACCTAAAAGCCAGGGGTTTTTCTTCATTTTAAAAATGCCTGTCCCCAAGTGTTCACTGCAACTATATCCAACCAAGACATAAACATTTTAAGGCTCCCCCAGATGTCAATGTCTATGAAAGTTTTTTCAGCTTCTACTAAGACTATGTTTCAACTCTTCTTTTTTTGGTTGTGAGCCTAGCCTTTAACAGCTGAGCCATTGGCCATCATTGGGAAGAGATGCCCCTTGGTTTGCCAACTTTATATGCCCCAGTATAGGGGAGAACCAGGGCCAAGAAGTGGGAGTGGGTGGGCAGGGGAGCAGGGCAGGGGGATAGTATAGGGGACTTTCAGGATAGCATTTGAACTGTAAATGAAAAAAATATCTAATAAATTTTTTTAAAAAAGAATATGTTTCAAAAACATCATACAAGGAGGAGCTAGAGAAAGTACCCAAGGAGCTGAAGGGGTCTGTAACCCTATAGGAGGAACAACAATATGAACTTTTGTCTGTAGCTGCATATGTAGCAGAAGATGGCCTAATCGGCCATCATTGGGAGAGAGGCCCTTGGTCTTGCAAAGATTATATGTCCCAATACAGGGGAATGCCAGGGCCAGGAAGCAGGAGTGGGTGGGTTGGGGAGCAGGGAGGGGNGAGGGTATAAGGGGCTTTCAGGATAACATTTGAATTGTAAATGAAGAAAATATCGAATAAAAAATTGTTTAAAAATAAACAAACATCATACAAGGCCTTGCAATCATGCCTGATATCTTGGATTCAACACTTAGCATCAAACAAGCAACAAAATTATCAGCTTATATTCTTCAATGTACACAGCCAAGGGTCTACACTATATATTGCTTATAAAACATAAAAAAAGGCTGGTCCTATGCCCCTGAGGACTTCATAGATCTCAGCTGATCTCTCCTGGACTACTGGAAGCTTTGACCCAGAATTGGATATTTGTTAACAACAGGTGACCTAAAACAGATATCTCCCTAGCATGGAGAGAAAGAATACAGTTATATCAACTAATTTTTAATTATCTTTCCAATTTATATAGTGTTCTTCTAATTCCTGTAGTCATCCTGAGAACATGATAGAGTAATTGTGATGAAAAGATGGTTTTTATTATTGCCATTTCCATTTTATATTAATCAGGAAACTGGGGTTCAGAGAAGTTTAAAATTTCTATTATGTTCATACAATTAAAGAGAAATATTGAATTAAACCATAGTTCTTTGATTCCAAGTTATGAGTTGGTAGTCTCATCTTCTTGCTAGTGGACCATGAGGTTCTTTTCTTCCTCTTCCCCTCTTTGCCCTCCATCCCCCCTCCATCTCTTCCCTGTTCTTCTTTCCTTCCCCTTTTTCTCTTTCCACCTTTTCTTTCTCCACTTCCCTTTTCCTTTCCCTTGCTCTCCTCTTTTCTCTTTTCTGACATAGACCTTATGGGCCGTGACTTCATGACCCTCTTGCCTGCACATGCCTAGTATTGGATTTATAGAAATGGCCTACCATGACTAACAGTGTAAAGCTTCTTAAATCATCTTTTAGTTGATTCTAAGTCCAGATGACATCTTTATGTTTTAGAACATTATGATTTTATGTGAAAAACTTAGAGGGAAATAAGTAATATATAAATAATAAAATTGGTTTTATTTATTTAAAACCAACCTTCCTGAACATCATACAGGTATTGAACTATCATAAATACTGGCAATTATATGTCAGTAAAAGACCTACAGATTACCAGGGAAGCAGACTCAGTAGTTCTACCAATTGAGCACATTTCTGAGGCATGTGGAAGTGGAGGGTGGATTTGGATAAACAATTGAAACTGATGCATGGAAAACTGCAAGAAACGTTCAAAAGAAGATATCTTAATTTATTTTGCATCGTGTAACCATTTGATAACCAGGAATACTGTATGTACTGGCTAGCTTTGTGTCAACTTGACACAGCTGGAGTTATCATAGAGAAAGGAGCTTTAGTTGGGGAAGTGCCTCCATGAGATCCAGCTGTGGGGCATTTTCTCAATTAGTGATGAAGGGTGGGGAGACCCCTTGTGGGTGGGACCATCTCTGGGCTGGTAGTCTCGGATTCTATAAGAAAGCAGGCTGAGCAAGCCAGGGGAAGCAAGCCAGTAAAGAACATCCCTCCATGGCCTCTGCATCAGCTCTTGCTTTCTGGTCTGCTTGAGTTCCAGTCCTGCATCCTTTGGTGATCAACAGCAGTATGGAAATGTAAGCTGAATAAACCCTTTCCTCCCCAACTTGCTTCTTGGTCATGATGTTTGTGCAGGAATAGAAACCCTGACTAAGACACTGTAAGAAACACTGTTCCAAGAAAGTTCCAGGCCTTGTATTTGAATTATTGAGGTTTCAAGTCTATACTTTGTTGCCCAAATAGAAGAGTCAAAAAGCCATTTTTATTTGTGCCCAGACAATTGATCTATCAGAAGTCTGCACAGAAAGTAAAATACAGCCACATTATGGACTCTAAGAGACTGCCAGAACATCTCCATAAGAAGTAAAGAGTAGTAGATAGTGACTCGTACTTTTAATCCCAGCTATCCAATGCCAGAGGCAGGTAAATCTCTGTGAATTCATGACTAGCCTGGTCTACATAGGGAACTCCAGGCCAGCCAGGGATGTACAGTGAGACCTTGTCTCAAATATCAATCAACACAGTTAATGTGATAGCCACAGAACTGGTGAAAAAAAAAAAAAAACCACAAACCCAAACCAAAAATATGATTAGTCTATTTCACATAGATAATGCTTCTCAGATGGGTGCATAAGGATGCTGATAAGTGAACAGTAATTTTTTTTATTGTTATTGTTGTTTTGTTTTGCGTTTTGTTTTTGTTTTTGTTTTTGTTTTTTTTTTTTTTTGATTCAGAAACTAAATGATCCTGTTCAGCCATGTCCTCTTCTGCTAAGGCCTCTTCCCAAAGGTCGTGCTGGTTTCAGTAGGTCTGCACTGAAGGCTACAGAAGACATCTCGGAAGCAGCCTGCCTGTTTGCTTTTCATAGTTACAAGAATACCCCAGGTCTTTTAGATAATAGAAACACATTTACCTTGAACTTCATTTTATCCACAAAGCCACTTGACCTTGGGTAGCCAACTCCTTTCCTTAACCACAATTCCCTCAAGGAATTCAAGTACAGCAAAATAGAAGGAAATTTGTCTAAAATATTTGAGGTCAGATAAATGCCATCATGTTTGTTTTCTGGGATCAAGGTTAAGGGAAATATTACCCCTGTTTCAATCAGGCATGCTGGAAATGAGGCAATCATATTCCACACAAAATGTTGTTTTTCTTCCTCTGTGAAACATCATCATCTGGCATGTTACAACTCTGATTATCACACCTTTGAATGTCATGTGCCTATTTTATTTGTATTGCTAGCTGCAACTTTGCAGAAAGAGGACAAAACCTACCAAGTTGGACAAGGCAAGTTGGCTTAGAATGGTTGGCTGTGGGTAGTATCTGGCAAGCGATGCTCATTAAATCCAGAGTGAGTCTATACCCATTAGTCTGAAGTTTGCATCTTTGTAGACAGTTGAGTCATTTTACTAATTCTCTAGAGAGGATAACAAACTCAGAGCCATAAATGCTTTAAAAAGCAAACTACCAATGCACAATGAGAATGTCAGCTGCTTCGACTTCCTCAGAAAATGTTAGATGATGTCAGGGCAGTCTGAGCACCCAGAGGACTAGGAGGTCCTGGGGCTCAGGCTTGAGAAAGCTGTGGCTGCTTCACACAGGTTTTGGCAGTTACCTCTCAGATGTGTGACCACAGTCCAGACATGGCTGAGGCTGAGACCGTGATGACACTTGTAGAGACAAAGCCTGAGATATGAATTAGATCCTTGTCACCAAGGTGGGTTCCCCTGTTCAAGAATATGAAGATCAGTTCCTTGGAGATCTACCTATTCTCTCTGCCCATCAGGTGATCTGGGATTATCGACCTTTTCCTAGGAACATCTCTTTAGAATTAGGTTTTAAAGATTACTCGGGTACAGAAGCAACCTTGAGATGGCCACTGGACCAGGTTCAAGACTTTTGTCATCATTGGGGATGACAATGGTTGTGCCACTTTGGATTTTGTGTGTGTGTGGCTTGAAATTTCTTTTTTTAAACTTATTTTATTAGATATTTTCTTCATTTACATTTCAAATGCTATCCCGAATGTCCCCTATACCCTCCCCCCACCCTGTTCCCCTGCCCACCCACTCCCACTTCTTGGCCCTGGTGTTCCCCTGTATGGGGCATATAAAGTTTGCAAGACCAAGGGACCATTTCTTCCCAATGATGGCTGACTACGCCAGCTTCTGCTATATATGCAGCTAGAGACACGAAATATGGAGGTATGTTAAGTGCTCCAAGGAGGTAGCCACTGTCGTCTGAGGGGCCAGTTCGTAAAGAAGCTAGAAAAGCAGCACAAGTTATGCTAGCAATGGCTTCTCTTTCCTTCCTTTTAAAAAATATTTTTTTTTGAGAATTTCTTAAGTATTGTATTCACACAACTTTCTCCCACTTATCTTTGTCTCCAACTCCAGCAGTGCTTCCCATCTCATCTTCAAATTCATAGTCTTCTATGTGTGTATACACACACACACACAATTGATGATCATATATATATATATATATATATATATATATATATATATATATATATATATATGAATACAGTCTATTGAGTGTGTTTCCTGTTGTTCTGTATGTACGTATTTAGGGCTGACAACTTGGGACTGGACATGTCAGGAAGCTTGTCCCTGAAGAAGACTGATTCTCCATATATTGTCTAAAGTGCTAGCATGGGGCCATCTGACACTGCCATGTTAACTGCTGATGTCATTGTGTAGGTCTTGTTTAAGTCATTTCTTTTTTTTTTTTTTTTTTTTTTTTTTTCATTATGGCAGTCGTATGTGACTGTGGGATTTCTAAAACATTAAATTCATCTTATTCTTTGCTCATCCTCTAGCTCTTACAATTTTTTGGTCCATTCTTTTGTGATGTTCCATGAGCCTTATGGCAGAGGAAATGTGCTGTAGATATATCAACTTG
>NC_034590.1:130253668-130276400 GCF_900095145.1 Mus pahari | reverse complement strand
ACTGCTGATGTCATTGTGTAGGTCTTGTTTAAGTTTGTTTTTTTTTTTTTTTTTTTTTTTTTTTTTTTAGATTTTATTAGATATGCTTCTCTGTCATATATAAAAGACAATATATCTCAGCAGATGTCCTCATCCTCTAGCTCTTACAATTTTTTGGTCCATTCTTTTGTGATGTTCCATGAGCCTTATGGCAGAGGAAATGTGCTGTAGATATATCAACTTGGGGAATGGGTAACATGAAGCTTTTCTCTGCATTTTGACCAGTTATGTCTTTCTGTAGTGGTCTCTGTCTGATGTAAAAAGGAACTTCTTTGATGAGGAGTGAGTGTTATACTTATTTGTGGGTAATGCAACTAAAAATGAAACTGGTTTATGAAAATGACAGTTGTAGGTTGTTCTCTAAGTCCATGACCTCACCAGCCACAAGTATTTTGCTAGGGTTACAATTAATGACTCCTATTTACTGCAACTTAAGTTCAAAGATGTAGCCTTTGGCTATATCTTGGGTATCAGTGCTACTATTTCACCTTTTGGGATATCTTCCCATTTAGGACATTGTTAAGAGACATAAACTTCATATCTAGATAAGAGTTTTGACTTTCTCTATTGGAAGCTTACATGACTCCTTTTGATCCTATGGGAAACAGCCCTCACAGAGCAGGCTCCTAAGTCAGTTCAAGCTTGATTCCTTCAAAGGTTTTTCATAAGTGTGTGGTGTCTTTAGCAGTTGGCTCTTACTTTGAATTTCTGAGAAGAAACTAACCATCCAATATTGGCTATCCAGGGGCATTGTCTCAATCTCATTGAAATTTTGTCCCTACCATTGTGTAAGATGTAGTAAGCTCATGGGCTTGAACATACTGGCTCAATAACTATTCTTCACTCATGATTTCAGGGTGGCCTGCCCTAAGATGGTTGGAAACTGCGATTTTCTACAGTTCTTTTTCTCTACTCCCATGATTTTCAGGTTCTACCAGAACATAAGGTAAAACCTCTTCATGTTATCTCAACATTGCTGAGACTAGATTGTGCCAACATTCAGAACATGACTTTCCCCCCAGGCCTGTGGGATTCATACAGGCATTTTCAATGTAAAAAGTAAGTGCTTGGTTCTGTAAGTCTTGCTGTGTTTATAAAGACAATTTAATTTTACCAAAATTAACCATAGCCAATTTTATCATTTTTTTTGTTTTAATGAATCACAATGTCAATATCATCACAAAATTTGATTAGACAAAATCTGCTCATTTTGGGGAGGATAATCCTCTTTACCTAGTCTACCCATTCAGATGTTATCTTCTAAAGCTATTCACAGATACATTATTATCATTTGTATATGAAGTAACCCCTAAAAAGGCTCATCTGGAAAAGACATGACCCCCAACCAGTGAAACAACTAGGATGCCAATCTTGTGAATGGATTAATCTATTGCTGGGTTCTTAATTGGATGGCTATAGGAAGTGAGGCTATTTGGAGGAAGCAAGCCACTGGGGATTTGCTCTGTCCACTTCCTCCTGCTTTGTGACTGACAGCTTTATTCTCTGATTCACAAAATTTCATCTCGCTGAAGGCAACAGTGGAGCCAGCTGATCAAGAAAGTCTTTGAAACCATGAGCCAAAATAAATACTTCATATTTTATAGCATTTTTCCAAGTTTTTGTGATAGCAATTAAAAATGTAAAATACACTTCCAGTTGTTGGGCCATCCCATGATATGACACATTGTCATCTGCAAATAAATATCATATCATATCTAAATGAAGTGGGGAAAATGTATAAATAACATCAGTGAAGCCAGGGGACATCACCACCTTCCGAATTCCATGGAGGACCTTTGTCCTCAGCCCTCTCTTCCTCCATCACCATTGCATTCCTGAAATCTTCTCCTTTCTATAAGCATAGATTAGTCTTATTTATTCTACAACCTTGAATATAAGACTATTTTGCAAAACTCTGACTGAGGGTCTGACTTCATTAATGTTTACAAATCAGCATTTCCCTTCTTTTTATTGCCTGATAGGTCTGTATTCATGAAGATACCATAAGCTATTTGTTTACTACCTGCTGTCTGACAGAGATTCACTTTGTCTGGTTTGAGACTAATCTAATGTGAATAATTATGGTGTGAGTCTTCAAGCCTGTGCAAGATACTTAAATAACCACGGAAGAATTGGCTGAGTCATGCATTAACTATATGCCCTTCCCTGCCCTTTTACCTTGTTAAAATTACTTGTGGAATCAAAAAAAATATTCTTTATACAGTTCTGTCAGCTTTTATTACCTATATTCTAAATTTATGTCTTTAGAGAAATACAGGTAAAAAGTCATAATAGGTTTCTCATAAGTTCTTTCTTTTTAACATTGAACGAAGCTTTTATTATTCTGATAATTCTTCTGCCTAAAAATAATTCTTCTGCCTAAAATACTTTTCCTAATATTTATATTGCTTACTTTGGTTGATATTTTATCAGAATATTCATACCATTTCTATCATTTTAAATAGTAAAATTTTATATTAGTTAAAATTTCATAGAAGTGATATATGGCCATAATTTTATTTTAATCAATTAATTTTAATTAATTAATCAATTAATTAATTTTTGGCCTGTGCATGTGCTGTGCATATGTGTACATGTGTATGCAAGTGGATATGCAGGTGCTCCAGTATGCATGTGTATGTGGAAGGCCAAAGTTGATGTCACATGTCTCTTCAGGTTCTCTCTACCTTACTTACTGAGGCAGGAATTCTCATGGAAGCCATAACTTGCTGAGTGGATACTTTGGCTAAGCAGATTACCCTTAGGATTGACTGTGTCTTGGTCTTGTGTTGGGATTACAGACATCTGCTATACTTGCTTGGATGGAAAGTGGGTTCTTGGAATATGAACTCCAGTCCTCACACCAGTAGGACAAGCTTTTGATACACCAAGGCACTCCCCAGTTTCATGACCATAGCATTAAAGTGTCAATTTGCACTATATTATGTAACTAAAATCTAAAGTTCTATTTTTATCACTCTTCCACCTCAAGTTTCAAGAAGCAGACATTGAAATTTTATTTCAGTTTCCAAAATGCTACATCCGAAATATAATTCTTATTTTAGTTTTCCAACTTGGGCCATTATGATTTGGAAGTATGGGAGGTAAAAATGCGCTCACATCTGCCCCCTCCCTACTATGAAGAGACATATTCTTGGTTCTTTCCAGAATTAACCACTGTCTTATTTTACTATTTTCTTTCTGATCCATCACTAAGTGCTTCTTAAGCTTTGGGTTATCCAGCTGCAGGTCTTCCTCTGCAGTTCCTGCAGTTCACTACCCTGCTATATCAGCCTGGATTTTTGGGTCCAGACTGACTTCCCAGTGATGCACTCTTCTCCCTCCTTGTTTTCTTCCTCTTATCCTCCCTCCCTTCCCATGTTTCCATCTGAGCACTGGACTTGTTTTAATGTTATCTTACTCCATTTTGAACAAGTTTCCTTGCTTCTTACATTCAAGCAACAAATGAAAAGAAAGAGATAGACATGGAAGAAAGAGGTTTATTAGGGAATATGAGGACAAGGAGGACTAGGGCATGTGTGAGTGTGTGTTTGTGTGTGTGTGTGTGTGTGTGTGTGTGTGCAGGTGTGTGCTCTGTGTGCTATTATAGCATGAGGCTGAACTATAGGCGAAAGCCTGATAATTTTCAGAGATCAAAAATCTAATACAATTGATTTCCTAATTAGCTTCTCTCACTAACACTGTGAAATTCAATGTTACACTAAAATTTTTTTCTCATATATTTTTCTTCCAAGAAGAAAAGAGAGATATATTTAAGCATATGAAGTTGGGAGCTGAATGGAGTTATTTGATAAAACTATTAACACAGAAAGAAATATTAAAAGTGTACACCACCACCAAATTCAGAGAGGAAAAAATAGCAAAAGCTTACTTAGTGAGACAACCATTTTAAATAGGAAATTGTTGAGAAACCAATATTTTGAAGGATACATAAGGACATTTTACCTTTTCTGCACATCACATGCCAAAAAGGAAGTCTGAAGACAGAAAGTGCAAACTTATTCATTAAGGAGAAGGAAATCATGAAAAACAAGAATACATGGGCCTATCTGTCTGAGAGAACCTGAATCAATGTCTCTGGGTTTTATGCTCCTGAGTCACATGATCTTATAGAATTACACACACACATATATATGTCCTGAGTTATAGCATGTTGTGTTTTCCACAGGGAGAGAGAGGATCAAGAAGGGGAATTTAGCACGCGGCAGAGACATGACTCATGGCATGGTGAAAACAGTCTAACAAAATGAGCCAATTCCCTGTTGACTCCTCATCATCCAGGGAAGATTGTAAGAACACATTTCCTTCATCTTAAATCATGTGCAAACTAAATCACACATTTACTAATAAATTCAGGATGGTCTCAGTGTCAGATAAATTTGTAAGGAATGAGAAGCAATCTTGAAAGATGAATCTATCTCTTCTGAATTTATGCTTCACACACACTTCTTGGCCATTTTTATTAATTTTAGTATCATATTATTATTCAATCATATATTCCCTCTCCCATATATTATATCTTTGTGATGATGATTACCTATTAAAGTAGAGAGATGAAGAATAAATCGCCACTTTTCCCTTCTCCAGAGTTAATGCAAAATGGTGTGCTGGCCAGGATAGGAAGTCCTCATGAAATTATTCAGGTTCATCCCCGCCTAATGGTCTGCCTGGTGGCAGCTGTGCTGCTGGCGGTGCCACACATGCTGTCTCATATGGTTCCATACACTGAACTTACTTTTTTAAAAATTTGAGGGAACTCAGAACATCCTCTAGAACCCTGGGCTACAATTTTGAAATGTTAGGAATTTTGATTGTGCTAAAAATGTCAGCTAAGCACAATGGTGCATTCTTATAGTCATAACACTCCAAAGCCTAAAGCAGGAGGATTCCTGTGAGTTCCAGGCTAGCATGACTTTCATTCCTGTGAGTACCAGTCTAGCCAGGGATAGAGGAAATCCTGTCTTAAAACAGAAAAGAAGAAATGTCAGTGCCCTTTGCACAGGGGTAAGACACAGCAACATCTCCCTACTTACTAGCTACACCTTGAGAAAGGTGATAGCAAGGGGAACTGCAGCCTGCCATTCATAGACTCTCCCACATGGAAGGATTAATAGAATGTGCCCTGGAAGCTAGTCAAATCTATCAGAATATATAACAGTCTCTAAATGAGGCATTTAGTTGGTGATGAGGATTCATGGTTTGTTTTTTGTGGTATGATACATATAGATCTAAGTGATAAAGGTAGGAGTTTGCTTTAAAAATCCATTTATTTATTGGTGAGGTGACTTTTGTGACACCCTACTTTGTAGGAGATGTTGTGCTGGAATAACTCGTTTATTTTCATGAAAACCATGGTATTGTTTAAAGGTTAATAGCCATCAATAGCCAAGTACACAGGTTTTTAGTTAGGTACTAATACTTAGAAATTTCATGATACTGACAGATGTCAACTAATCAGAACTTAAAACAAGTACAGTAGTAGCACCTAGTTATTATATTACACAGTCACAGTAAATAAAATTCAACAAATCCTGTGTTCATGCTTTGTAAATCATGTTGGAAACACATTTGCTTGTTTTTCTTTTTTTTTTTTATGAGTAGAGTATTATATATGAATCATGAATGCAATGGTGAACCAATTTTGCAATTTAATGTTCCATAGGGTTCACTTGGGGATGACAATTCTGATCTTTTGTATTTTCTGCGAATTCAGCCTACTTATAGGGAGGAGAATGGAGCTTACTTCTCCATTCTTATGGAATGCAGCAAATACTGGCACTTCAGGCAAGTTATATTCTAGTAATATGTGTATTAGTTTTACAATAACAATTTTAATGCTTCGCCAAGAGATGGAAAAATTTATGTTGGACACACTCGTGGCTTCAATTGCACATTGCAAAAGGCTCCCTGGGGTCTACACAGGGACATATAAAGCCTCGTAAGACAGCCCACGTGTAATGCCCTCTAGTAATCCCCCTGTTTCCCTTGTGGGGATTTTCAGAAACCCTGAGGATAGGGGCCATAATTCTGTCAACACCATACACCACAGGAGCAGACTTGAGTCTTGATCCCTGGAAGCTGTGCAATGAAGCTTGAATCACAATGCTGCAGAAGAACATGTGGCCAGGGTCGAATAAGTGCATCGGGCCACAAGAGTCATTGCCCCTAGGAGATGTCACGGAAGCCAGATCCTTGTTTTTAATTATGCTCTGTGAATACCTCAGATCTCCAGGAAAGAAGGGAAGCAGCCCCTGATAAATCCATAAGCGCGAGCAGAAAATGCTTTCAGCTCTCTCCCAGCTTGTAGAATATGAAATTATATGAGGTTCCTATTTTACTGTCTCTTACCATGTGCGCTGAGTGTGTGAAGACTGAAGTGTTCTTGTGACAATTAGAAGGACATGTGTATGTCTGGACCACCGATCCCTGGTGCCTACATAATTCAACCTAGCTATGGGGTCTGGAGGCTATCCTGAGTAGCCAGGATTCTTTCCCATACTCTCGCCTCTGACCTCAGGTTTCACTGAGCATTGCAGCAGATCAGCAGATGCAAGAGAAGGAGGACAAGAGTTTGTTTCCATGGTAATCTCAGTGCAGGGTAGCCAGAGAGGGGCTACAGTCATACATGGTGCTACACTCATACATTTGGCCTTCTCTGTTTCTGTGTCCAACAAAACCTTCTCAGCACCCTTTAAGTACAAAGAAATGACCACTGAACTGTATCAAGTGCACCAATGACACTGGTCTTGAGCTCATGAATCATTCTCTAGTGTTTTTCTGGCCAAGAATCTGGTGTACTAGACAATCAGAGTTGACACTGTCCCTCAAGCAGTGAAAACAGGGACCTTCCTGTTTCCAATACCTTCTTTATAAGACTGGGTTTGCCCTAGTTATTTTTAATGTGTCATGTTAAACCAGTTTGATTTGGCAATGATACCCAGGTCACATATTAAAAGGATACCACGTGTATACTTGCTTAAAACCTAATTCAGGTTTATTTGGTGTTATTAATTTGGGGTGGAGTAAAAATATTGAAGTACTACTTTGTTATGAAAAACATTGCTTCTTTTCTCCTCTTTGTTCCTTATTTGTACATTCTTTATTAACTTTCTGTTGTTCAAACCCGGGTCCCTCTCTGCCTTTCTCAGGTTGTGTTTAATAAGCTGGCTTTCAGTTGGGTAAAAGACTAGTCATTTTTCTTAAGAATCTACCACTTGCCTAAATTAGTTAACTATGGTCTCTATCAGATATAAAAATCATTCTGACAAAAGCCAAACTCTACATCCAACATAAATATACTCAGCAAACATTTTCTCATTTTTTTCAGCTTAAAATTCCAGAGGAAGCAATGCATGATGAAACCTTGCCTCCAGATTCTTATGAATTTATGCTAGTGGAAGAGAGAGAAAAGTGACAATGAGAATAGGAACATTAATTGTTGGAGAACCCTGCTATGAAGGTTACCTTCCTCCATGTCTGGACAGCTCTCCAAGCTCCATGCAAAACAGAGGACTCCCTTTCTTAGAGGGGCATCTCTTTCTCTGTCTAACCTTACTTGGAGAGTGTCTCTGAGCAGAGATGCATGACCTTATCTGAAGAATGACCATGCAAAGAGACCTCTGGAAGTGCTGCATAACTCAGCATACAAACTGAGTCTCACTCTGGCTTCCCGCATGTATGATAATTAGATACATTGTTATAACCAATCAGCCCTTTCTATCTGGACCCCTAATAGCCCTTATATATTCTACCCCTGGAACAATAAAGTAGAGATGTCTCACTGAAACTGTCTTTCAGAAGTTCTTCTGTCATACAACAGCAGTAGCCCTGTTCTTAGCTTCTGCTCCCTCTGCCCTGGTAGGCTTGTGGCCAAGGACATCCAAGAAAAAGGGAGACCCACAAATCATAATATTGTTATAATGTAACCATAATATAGCCATGCTCATACTCTCTGTGAGTCAGGCACTCTGTTTAATGTCTAACATGCAAGACTTAACCTAAGGCTCATTCATTCTACATAATAGCATCTTACATGTTTAAGATAAGTAAGACTCAGCAAGAACAAGGCATGTTAAGTTAAGGAGAGAGGTAGTCTTTGAACTCACAGCTGCTGAATTTTGAGGTCTGTACAGTTGTTGACTCTCCCCTATCCTTTCCATGTAAGGAAAAATATGTGTAACTTACTTAACTTTGGAGAAGAAAGAGATGACTTTCATTGTTAACTGTAGCCTTAGAAGAAAAACGTTGTTTATGTAGCCTTTGACAATATAAATAGGAAATGATGAGGGTAGGAAACAAAGCCCTACAGACCTCTGGATGCTCTCACACTTCTGGAAAAGAGCCTGAGCCAAAAGTACAAACATGAGTTCTGATTCCTCTGGGAGCACTTAATCCTTTTAATACGAGTTCTTCCCCTTGTTCAATCTTGCCTTCCTAATGTTTCTGCTAAATTTGAGAAGATGAACTTACAATGTGTGCCTCAAAGGGTTTAATCCTGGAGATAAGAAGCTACAAGCCAGTAGATTTGATTGAGTTGGTGCTCCATGCATGGCCATATAGTTTCTCAGATGACATTTACCAGTCTTAGTAGCTATACCAGATTGTGCTAGGACACCATGTGTTGAGATCCTTACTTCTTTCCCACCTTAAACCCAGGACTGACCTTAGGACAGTGGGCTTCATCTGTCTGACAGAAACATCCATGGCCATTCTAAAAACAAACAAACAAACAAGCAAAAAGCCAAACCAAGCCAAACCAAAACAAAACCTTGACTATCAGATATCATGTACCCAGGATACATTTGTTTTCTCCACACCCTACCTTACCTACCTCTTCCTACTGCAAACAGACACACCCCTCAGCACTCTATGAATATTTCAATAAAAGTGACACAGTGAAAATGGGTCTTCTCCACAGTATGGAATACTCCTAGGCTAGTAATGTCCCACAGTGTTTTGTAAGGAATCAATACTTGTTGAATGTTTACAATGAGTCACATACTGAGTGCACTTTTATATCATCTTAATCCTCTGACCACACAGAACCATCATTGGACACTTCAGATTTAGAAAGCTTAAGAATCTCACTCAGGGTCACACAGTGGTGGCAGAGCTGAAATCAGACCCTACTCTTATATGGTATGAAGCCAGTCCTTCATTTAGCTATGAGTAGGCATTAGTGCTGCTCTTTGGCAGGTTTCAATGCTGAAAATCTGGCTGTTAAATAATGTGTAAGGTCACAGTGTAACTCAGGAGTACATACATAGGTATATCCAGGCTCAGTGGTATGCCGATATCAGAACAGACTTCTAAATGAGCCTGAATATCAGTTGGTGGTTAGAAATAGTACATGCAGAGGTGGGGAATTACACTTTTTGAAAAAAAAAAAACAGAATCAAACATTCAGAAAGATGACTGGGCCTTTCAATTTAAAGTCACACAAGGAATTGTTATTATTATCATTGTCACTCGCAGCAGGTTACTACTGAGACTTATCTTTTATTTTTGGAGGTGTTCGTGTAGGGCTCAGGGTATGTCAGCTCTAGGAAACTTCAAAATAGTGAGACAGATGATCTGTAGGCTTGTTGTACAGACACTCTGTATACAGACAGTATCCTGCCAGGAACTGTTAGAAGAACTGCCTCTGCTGCTGTCTTTTTTTGCAAACAGCCTCACTAGTCAGGGGGCAAGAATAATATCAATGGGTTTGTTAAGCATCATTTATAACTGTATCTAAAAAGCAACTGACAAACACAATTTTAAATATGAGGCTAGAAGAGTTATTTACTCAAAGGTAAAAGGTCCAGCTAAGGAGTCATGGGTGTGTCACTTTGGGACTAAGATTCATGTAAGATCAACTCTAGGTGTCTGGGTATCCTGTGCTTAGCCATGTACTCTTGAAGTTAGCTGACTTTACAATGTAGAAAAATACTCTATCTGACTTCTCTGAGGCTGCAACAATCCCTGTCTTTAGACTTAATAACCATGAAGGCATTGTCAAATCTTATTGGATAATGCTATGTGCCCCTCAGAGGAAAGGAAATTCTGTGATGTGCAGGGTCACATTGAAGATCCCTGGTAGAAGCTTTGAAGGGATCCTTGGCAAGTCTAAGTTCCTTTTGCTTTCTTTTAGTGGATATTTTCTTTATTTACATTTCAAATGTTATCCCCTTTCCAAGTTTCCCCTCCGGAAACCCCCTATCCTATCCTCCCTACCCCTGCCTCTGTGAAGGTGATCCCTCACCCAGCCCAAATTCTTTATGGAACTTTGAGATAACACAGTAAAACACACTGATATGGAACTCTGGTGTTCTTTAATAAAGATACACAACACTCATGTGATAAATTGCATTATCTGGGTTGCTTTATCATATAGAGGGGGCTAGAGAGTGCTTTAGTATAAAGTAAACATCTTTTTTTAAAATTATTTTTTATTAGATATTTTATTTACATTTCAAATGCTATCCCGAAAGTTCCCTATACCCTCCTCCTGCCCCTGCTCCCCTNCCCACCCACTCCCACTTCTTGGCCGTGGCATTCCCCTGTGCTGGGTCATATAAAGTTTGCAAAACCAAGGGGCCTCTCTTCCCATATGCAGCTAGAGACACGAGCTCAGGGGGTACTGGTTAGTTCATATTGTTGTTCCACCTATAAGGTTGCAGCCCCCTTCAGCTCCTTGGGTACTTTCTCTAGTAAAGTAAACATCTTAATTTCCATAGCTTTGAACAGAAGTCAATTTACTTTCCATCTATGTTGTCTGTTGTTTGTGTTCGGTGGGCATCCTTGGCTGGTAGCTCTTTCCCCAGAATCTAGGGGATTCAAGTATCCAGGCTTTTCCCCTTGTAGCTCTGTAGAACTGGGTATGCTTTGGCTCTTATCCACTCTTGGGGAAAGCAAAGATCCTTGGTTTGGATTGATGAGGGATGCTTGTAGGAATAAAGACAATGTTAAACCGAGTGATTCTACAGAGGTTACCCTTAAGACAATAATCTCATTGGATATTAGGAATGTCACTAAAATATTATCTGACATGCTGAATGACCAGATCGTTAACTTAAGTCAAATAAATAGTCCCCCATAAAACTAAAGAAACCTCTTTTCATTTTGTCTAATAGAGTTGATAAAAGTAAAAAAAAGCCACAATGTTATAGCTATTTTTGGATCTTATATTGAGATGGGTGTTGGCGGGAGGCTTTCGGTTATAGCATATCATGATATGTTTATATCATCTAGGCCATAAAGACTTTGGGCATGTGAAGCAAGATTTAGTACCTTAAATATTTAAATATTAGTGATTGTTATGTATGCTTGTTTTTTTGATACCAAGAATCCATTTCCCATGTCTTCATTGTAGTAAAAGCACATAGTAAGAGGTCAGCCTCCTACTTCCTGTGCGCAGCCCAGCAATGTCATCAGTGTCAGCAGTGTGTGCCAACTGGGTGCCACTCATCAGAGACTAGCCATGAAGTTTGTTCTCATGTATTGTCTACTGTGAATGATGCTGTAATGGACATGGAGTGGAAATGTCACCTTAAGATCCATTTTCAAATCTCAGTTTGATTGCTTGATCATGTGGTAGTTCTATGTGCAACCCAATGTGTCTGTTGAGCAGAAGAAACCATAAGCAGAGGAGAAGGTAACCTACAGCAAGTATTTGCAAGAAATCTATGTTATAAGAGATTATCCAAAATGTATAAGGTATTATATTTCAATCGGAAAAGAGTCAGCCTAGTTGAAAAATGGGCAAAGGACTTGAATAGATATTTTTCCAGAAAGAGGCACACAATGTCCAGCAGGCATATAAAAGGACACTAAACATCCTCTAATCATCAAGGAGATGGAAACCAAAGCCCCAATAAGATATCAGACACTCTGTAGGCTACCATGAACAAAACTGAAGCACTAAAAAGTAATAGGAGCTATCAATGAGGCAGAGGTGTCTGAAAACTGGGGCATTGTTTGGCGGAGTATAAACAGGTGATCAAAGTACAGGTCTTGCAAGCATTTCCTCTTACTAGTTATAACACCTTGTGATGGTTTGTATATGCTTAGCCTAGGGTGTGGCACTATTAGGAGGTGTGGCCTTGTTGGAGTAGATGTGTCACTGTGGGTGTGGGCTTAAGACCCTCACCCTAGCTGCCTGGAAGCCAGTATTCTGCTAGCAGCCTTCAGATGAATAT
Source organism: Mus pahari (assembly GCF_900095145.1). Lineage (NCBI taxonomy): Eukaryota > Metazoa > Chordata > Mammalia > Rodentia > Muridae > Mus > Mus pahari. The sequence goes on along the minus strand of NC_034590.1, from coordinate 130,264,161 downwards.
GTAGAACTCTCAGCTCCTTCTGTACCATATTTGCCTAAATGCTGCCATGCTCCCGCTTTGAAGATACTGGACTGAACCTCTGAACCTCTAAGCCAGCCCTAATTAAATATTGTCCTTTATAAAACTTGCCTTAGTCATTGTGTCTGTTTACAGCAGTAAAACCCTAAGACACACCTCAACAGTTTTTGAAGATATATGTGTTTTTCTTCCTTAGCCATGCTTTTTGTATGATACTTAACTCTTGGGGTATGCTATAGTGATTGGTGTATCAATGACATATCATTTGAAAAGGCTAATACTTAAGTCAGCCCCACTTCTATAGAAGAGCTTCCTGGGAACCTTCAGGGGCTCCATGAACAATCCGTCTAATTCTCTGAATTCTCAAGCCCACATCTATTCTACTCACTCTTTGTGTCTATTATCTTCCATCCTATTTTTGTTTACAACCCCTAAGACCTTCTTGCCCTGGCCAATAACTCAGTGAGGTTTTCTATACCTAGCACTGGGGTTTTTGTAGATACTCTATAGCTCTTGTGAAAAACGTCATCATTCCAAGTAGTATACTTCATATAATGTATGTATACACACACACACACACACACACACACACACACACACACACACACACACACAAATATTATGCCTATATTCTTCAATAAACATAAAATAACATTTCTCCATGGAGTTTTCAAACACCCTTATTTTGTTTTTGTATGTAATTTGCTTTTCCTTGTTCCCTGACTCTCTGTATTGTTCTCTTTTCACTTCAACAGTTAAAGTCCCCAATTTTTCCTCATTTTCCCCTTGAGAGTGCCTCTGTTCTACTGCCACCCCCTCTAGAGCTCCTTCCCCTCCCAACCTCCATGATACCTTAACTTTCTTGGCTTCTATGGCTTTACCAGGTTACATACTCACACCTAACAATGCAGAACTAGGATTCACAAGGAAGTAAACGCAAGAGGCTCTGAGTGACTTCAGTCTGTTTTGTTTCCTTCCACTTACCTGAAAATCTCAGGATTTCATTTTTCTTTATAAAAATGTATAGCATTCCTTTGTATATATGAACCACATTTTTATTATCTATTCATTAGTTGAAGTACATTTAGCTTGCTTCCATTTCCTAACCTATAATAGAGTGAATTATGAATAGAGTGGCAATAAACATATTCAAACCATATTTGTGAAGTACAATATGACTTCCTTTGGGAATATTTCAAATGGGGTGGTTTAAATAAGAATGGGCCCCATAGATTGGAATGTGTGGTTACCAGAAAGTGGCACTATTTGTGGCCTCGTTGGAGAAGGTGTGGCTTTTTTGGAGGAAGTGTGTTACCAGGGGTGGACTTTGGGATTTCAAAAACTGAAGCCAGGCCCAGTGTTTCTCTTTCTGCCTGAGGATCCCGATGTAGCCCTTTCAGCTACCTTTCGATTATCATGTCTGCTTGCATGTTGCCATGCTTCCTGCCATGATGACAATGAATTAAACCTCTGAATTGTGAGCCAACCCCAACTGAATGCTTTCATTTATAAGAGTTGCCATGGTCAAGGTGTCTCCTCATGGCAATAGAATATTGACTAAGACATTACAGATTGGTATAACTGAGTCATATGGTAGATCTACTTTTAGCTTTTTGAGAATTCTCCACACTACTTTCCGTAGTACTGCCCTCCCACCAACAGTTCCCCGTACCCTACATCCTTGCCAGAACTAGTTGTCAGTTGTTTTCTTGACCTTGACCATTCTAACTGGGGTATTATAAAATTTTAAAGTAGTTTAAATTTTTATTTTCCTAATTGCTAAGATGGTGCACACTTTTAAAGCTAGATCCTACCCACCTTTTTCTTTGAGAAATTTCTGCTTAAGTCTGTGGCCCAGTTTTTGGTTGAGTCATCTGTTTTCTTGATTCTTTGCTATTTAAGTTTGTTGTATATTCTCAATATTGATCTTTCTAAAAATTAATTTAGATTTTGATAGGAATTGTGTTGATGTTAAGGATCAATGTTGTGTGACACCATTCCTAGGGAGATGTGAACAAAATTCTGTTCACTCCAGATAGTAAATTGATGACCAAATTATAGACACTTCTTAAGTCTAACTTGATGAACTTATTTACTGGTTACTGATAAGAATATGGGTAACACCACTGAAAGATGAACATCATCAAATGCTCACCCCAGTATGGCTAACAGCTCATAAAAGTCGGAAACCTTGAGAACACTAAACCAACAGTCTTCAGGCAGTTCTACATGTTAGAGACTGAACTTAAATAGAACCCCTGCAGGATGGAATAGTTCACATACCCTGAAAGCATTCTCTTGTTTTACTTCACTTTTAGCATCTTGTCTTCTAGGAAAAGAAATTCATTTACTTTCATTTTCTATGTATGAGTGTTTTGCCTACATGTGTATATGTGTCATGCATAAATTACCCATGGAGACCAGAAAAGGGTATCAGAACCCCTAGGACCTTGAGTTACAGACAGTTGTGACTCACTGTGTGGGTGATGAGAATTGAACCTGGGTCCTCTGGAAGAGTAACCAGTGCTCTTAATGGGCGAGGCATGTTCATTTAACATTCTATCTTAAAATATTCTGCTGATTTACCTCCCCTGTAACACCTTGTGTCTTAATGAACTTCTCTCTAAATGGAAGCATTTACCCTAGAGGATACCACTACACAGCAACTTTGGTGATATAACCACAGTACAGTGTATATTATTACTGTGGCCAATCTTTGAATATGGACAGTCTTTCCATTATCTCGTGCCATCCTTAATTTCCTTCTTCAATATCTTAACATTTTCATTGCTGCGGTCTTTCACCTGCTTGGCTCGGATGATTCTTAGCAATTTTTTGAAGCTATTGTGAGTGGGGTATCTTTTTGAATAACTTATTTTTTTTCACTGTTCACTATTGGTATATAGAAAAATGAATTTCTGTCTGTTGATTCTATATATTGACACTTTACTGAAAGTATTTTTTTTTTTTTTATCGTGTCTCAGAGTTTTCTGGTGGATTTGTAGGGCTTTTCTGTATTAGATTATGTCATGCACAAGAAGACATAATGTGACTTCTTTTCCTGTATATACCTCTTTTCTTTCATTCTTTTGTTTTTATTTCTAGCTAAAACTTTGAGTGCTATATTTAAGAACAATGGAGAGATTGCTACTCTTGTATCATCCCATGTTTTAAAGGTTATGCTTTCTTTTCTCCATTCGCCATACTACAGCTTTGTTTATATACCCTTTATTATACTGTGGTGTGTTCTCCCTATCCCTAATGTCTTTAGGACTTTTATCACCAAGTCATGTTGATCTTTGTCACATGAGCTTTCTGTGTTTATGGGACAATCATGTGGTTTCTGTCCTCAATGCTTCTTAAATGAAGGGATGGTTAATGGTCAATATCATGAGATTTAGAATCACTATGAAACAAATTGTTGCACATATATATGGGGCTAAATTGAATTGGGTTAGGTAGAAAGACTTGCCTTAAGTATGTGTAGTGCTGTTTTAAGGGCTAGCATCCCAGACTGAATAAAAAGGGGAAAACGAACTGAGCTCAGACATTTATCACTCTCTGCTTCCAGACTGTGGATGTAATGTGACGAGATGCCTGCACCCGTGACTTTACCACCATGATGGGCTACACTGTCAAACTAAGCCAAAATAAATCCTCTTACCTTAATTTGTTCTTGTGAAGGTATTCTATCTCACCAGCAAAAATGGGAACAAATACAAAACAACAACAACAACAAAACCAAAACTAGTACTAAGAAGTGGAGCTGTTGTGTTAAACCTTATCGTGTGGACTTAGCATGTAGAACAGATCTGTGTGAGGAATGTAGAGGGAGATTTTGAACTTTGGTATTATAAAATGCTTAGCAGACAAGACTGCTGAGAGAAATGTGGACCATAGAGGTCCAGCTTGGGAGGTTTCAGAGGGTAACAAGGATTCTGTGAGGATCTGGGCTAGGACCATCCATGTGATTTTCTGACCAAGAATCATGCCTACATCCCGAGAACTCTGGGTTTTCTTTGGGTTTACTGCAATGGCTCCCATTTCTTTTCTAATTTTATTAACCAGGACTATCTTCTTTTTAGGTTGGTTAGATAAAGTTTTTGTTTTGTTTTTTTAATCTTGTTTATTTTTTTCAGAAATTAATCTATCCTAAATCCATCTTTAAAATTTTTCTTACATTTCTTCAGTAACTCATTGTTCATTCAAGTCAAGTTATTCTATAATCTCTGAGGTTTCTCTTGCTTTTGATTTGTAGTTTTACTCTACTGTGATCTGATATGATAGAATTCAATATTTTTCTACTCCAAATGGATTACTTTGTGGCTTCTAATGTGACTAATATTAGACAAGTTTCTTTGTGCTGCTCAAAATAATGTGTATTCTGTATCGGTTAGATGGGATATAATTTCCTTTATTTATAATTGATCCTGACATAATTGGCTCTGAAGTTTCTTTGATGTTTTACACACACACACACACACACACACACACACACACACACACACACACACATTCTTATTGGCAATTTTCTTGTCTGTATGTTGGATATAATGAATTCCTTTCCATCTCACCTTTTTTCTTCTTTTAAAAAATATTTCTGTCATAAAATGAATGCTTTGTTTTTATGGGTGAGACTTTCTATCTTCCTTGTATGCAGCAATCATTAAATTATCTCCCATATTACTAACATAGGTTAGTATGCTTTGTATTAATTTGTGCTTATGTTAAAGAGTTCTTTCTACATCTACTTTAAGAGGTGATAACTTTTCTGAGTTTATTAATGTTGGACAACAGTTATTTACATTCTTGGCTTAGAAATAAATTCTTCTCTGCTTTCTTAGCTCTTAGGCTTCTTGATGAGAGATCTGATGGTCATTCCTATATCTTTGCCTTTGCAAATAAGTTGACCATTTTCTATTTTAATATTGTGTCTTTGCTTTACTTACTATGCTTTTTGATTTCCTCACTATGATATGCCATAAATAGTTTTTTTCGTGCTCATACTTTTATTTGGGGCTTTTAAATGTTTTTTATGTTTAGATGTACATTTTTCTATGGGAGATTTTTATGTTATAAATTCAATGAATAATTGACTATGCCTTTAGTCTTTAATCTTAGCTCATTATTATAACTCATAGATTCTTCGTTTTGGTCTCTTTAACATTTGTCCAAATTATCTAGAGTTTTGATACACTCTTTTTTATTTTTTCTTTGGTCTTAAAAATCCTTTGTGTATAGCTATATATATATATATATATATATATATATATATATATATATATATACATGTGCATATTTGTGCATCTGCATATGCTCATGCAAATGCCACAGCACATGTTTGGATGTCAGAAGACAACTTTGGATTTCAGTCCTGATTTTCCACGTTGCTTGGGACAGGGTCTCTTGTTGTTTCCTTGTGTATACAAGGCTAGCTGGTTGATGGTCTTCTTGACATTTCCATTTCTGCTTTCTACCTTTCTGTAGAGACGCTAAAGTGACAGATGTGTGCACCAATATGCCTGCTTTCACACAGTTTCTAATGACGCAACTATTACACTTCTGCAGCAAGCATTTTGGCCACTGAGTCATCTTCCTGGCGCAGTCTTTTAAAACATGAATATATCATTGTCCTGGCCATGTCCACTAGCCCTGGAATTTGTCTTCGGCTTGGTCTTGTCTATTGGTAATGCTTTTCATGGTGTTTTTTTGTTTTGTTTTGTTTTGTTTTGTTTTTTTTGTTTTTTTTTTTTTTTTTTGCAGGCTTTACTTCCGGAATTATTTTTTTTAGTTCAATTTTCTTGTTGAAATTTCTTCATGTTTTAATTTTTGCCATCTTCTTTTCTAGCTTTGATTTCTACACAGTAAACCGATTTCCTTGTTTCATTCTTCTGCTTGAGTCTTTTTGTGCAGTCCTCAATTCTTTGAAAGAGAACTCTGCATTCTTTTTCTGGCTTTGCAGATATCTCATTATCTTTTGTTTCTGGTCTTGAGAAGTTATGAGCTCATTGAAGTGTCATAGTGGATTACTGTCTCATATTTTTGTGTTTCTCTGTTGTGTTTTATGCATTCCCTAGGTTGGATTACCACCCCATTCCTTTTCCCTATTCTCTTTATTTGTTTGACTTTATGCTAGTGTTCACTAGGATTTATGTTCTTTACTGCTTTTTAGTGAGGAAGATGGCTGCAGTAACAGATACAAGAATTTGACAGCATTCTTGGTGTTAACTTGAAATAGAAGGAACTGTGTATTTCTCATGTGTCTCTGATAAGGCTCAAAGATAGTGCTAGAGTGTGGGTTGGGGAAGATAGAGTTTTTGTGTTTTTATTTTATTGTTAGGGCTAAAAGTATCAGTATTTAAGGAATGAAATGAGAGGGGGATAGAAAAGAGGGAGCTAAATATGACAGAGAAGGACAGAATATGGGTTAGATGTGTCACAGGTAAGAGGAGAAAATATTGTGGAGTAGGTGAGAGAAAGAACATATGTAAAAGCAGATATAAATGATCCATGAAATACATGTTAAAACAAAACTGAACAATTAATATACAATGTGTGATATTTATCTGCAGTGAAATGAAAAAGAAGGTATTATGATCTCAGTCAGCAGCCGTGCCTCATTGAAATCTTGCATCTTCTCCTTCCCCTTGGATCATCTTTTTCATAAGTATTCACAGGTTGGGAAGAGGGCTTCTGGTCTCAGCAGTTGCAAAAAAAAAAAAAAAAAAAAAGTCAGTGTGTCCTTCCAGATGAGAACTTCTGTGACTGAAGTCAACTTTCTGCCAGAGTCCCCTGGTCAGTTGCCCAACACACCTTGTCTGTTTTTTCTGGATTACTCTTTCTGCATGCAGGGTTATCTGGGACTGAGGCTGAGGGGGTGTGGAAGGCCCTTGTGATGGTATTTATCTTCTCTGAACACATGAAGATACTGTGCCAAGTTCTGCAGCACACTGCGTAATTCTGTGTCGCTTGCCCAGGGAAAGGCTGGAGTGAGGTGACTGTCTCCTGGTGTTAACACTGGCTCTTATGCCACACTTTAGCTTCCACCTCCACAGCTCTCTCTGCTTGTGCTTTCTCTGCATGAGTGCCATATCTAGTCTCTTACTGTATTTCCACAGCATGGGCTACTACCTGGTACCCAGCTATGAAAGCATTTCTTTACCCATCACATTGACTCAATCCAATTGGATCAGAACGGTATGACTGGACACTGGTAGGAATTTTTTTTAAATATTTATTTATTTACTTATTATAAGTGTGTACATTGTAGCTGTCTTCAGACACTCCAGGAGAGGGCATCGGATTTTTGTTACGGATGGTTGTAAGCCACCATGTGGTTGCTGGGATTTGAACTCAGGACCTTTGGAAGAGTAGTCAGTGCTCTTAACCGCTGAGCCATCTCTCCAGCCCAGTGGTAGGATTTTTACCTAGCCTTTTCTTTAGGTCATTCATATAAATAAATAGAACCTATTATTTTAGTCTATTCTTTCCATCTGATGCACGGATGTAGCTTTTACTCTACTATCTCACACAGAAGTCCAGAAGATGTTTTCTTTTAGGAAATTGTATTAATATCTTTGCTTCACTTTTATTTCAATTTTTTAAAAAGGATGCCATTGCATCTAAGTAGGCCTGCAGATGCTTAATCCATAGTGCCTGGTAAGAGTAGTATCACACTGAGCCCAGCCTTCTAGGAGACTACCAACTTTCATCCTGGTATCTTGGAGTTCTAAGCCATCAGATAAAAAAATACAAATATCCTGAGAAATAGACTATGTGTACAGTCCCCAAGAATGAAGGCACAGAGGGAGATCCCAGTGAGTCAAGTCAGGCATCTAACCATTCTTGTTTAGATATCAAGTTTGTAAGGGAAGTTGTCCTGGGTTTGCCAACTTGATTTGTGTTTTCAGGATTGTGTCACTGATGATTTTAGCTGATATCATATTATCAAATAATTTGCCAATCTAGATCTTCTTGAATTTATGCTACCCAAAGCCAGAAGATAAAGTAATATAGTTTATTTTAAGCTTTTCTCTTTGGGGATAGCTTATTCTCTTATAGTATGTGATGAACAAAACAGTTATAGTTAATAACACTTTCTTGATGGTAATCCTTACTTGTTTATGAAACTGAGCAAAATAAAAACTGATAATAATATTCATGTCACTATATAAGAAATAACTGCTGTATTGAGACTATATGACACTTAGACAAAAACTTCACAAGAAAAGAAAACAAGACTGAAATGAAGAAATATCTAAAATATTACTGAAGGATTCAAGCAAGATCTCATTATTTCATTTGTAAAGAAATTCTATGTTCCGATATGGCATGGTTTAAAACCTCAACCTGAAAATTTCTATCAATAGCGGATCAAATGACGATTAATTGGGGCATCTGTAGAGTTTGTAGTTCAGAGAAGGAGAATGGTTTACTCTCATATGGAAGGATGGACAACACTGGTGGTGTGCAAACCATCTCAAAGATGTTCTCAGTAAATAGAACACTGATTGTCTCTCCAACTTCAGTTGGCAATCAACAGGTGCTAAATCATATAATATATATTGAGAGAAGAACATACAAATAAATGTGTAATGATCTCATATCACAGAAAATTGTGTAAACATATAAACATGACTACTGTAAGATCAGTTATTACAACTCATATAGTTAGCTTTGTCTCGAAAAGGTGAAATCTAACATTCTAAACTCCTTCAGGATATCTGAACCTATCTAATCTTAACCTTATACACTTGACTGATAATTAAATCAGCTTTATTTCCAGAATGGGGCTTTGTTAGAGTCCATCAATTTAGCAGGTCCTATTATCTCCCCATAGGTGTTCTCTGATTTAAAGAAATGAATGACAAGCTTCAGGCCATTTCCTAGAGAGCCAACTGCCAAGCGTTAACAAACTGCAGCAAGAACTCCAATAGAAGAATAAGAGTGAAGGGCAATTTGTCTCCAACAGAACATTTGACCCATTGTGACTTGAGAGTATCCAGAAGTAACAAGTTCATTGCTTTTTGTGTCCTAAAAGCTCAAGAAAGTGTCCTGATTATTGGGCATTCTGATTAGTCTGCATATTTATTTATTTATTTATTTATTTATTTATTTATTTATTTATAGACGGGGTTTCTCTGTATAGCCCTGGCTACCCTGGAACTTACTCTGTAGTCCAGGCTGGCCTTGAACTCAGAAATCCTCCTGCCTCTGTCTCCCAAGTGCTGGGAGTAAAGGCATGCACCACTACTGCCTGGCTCAGTCCGCATTCTTAGCTTTCCCTTCCTGTGACAAAATAGATACAGTAAACAACTTAAAAGGAGGGAGAGTTGGTTTGTGTTCACGTTTTCAAAGGTTTTGGTCAGTGTTGCTTGGCTTGGTCAGGATGCACTTGTAGTGGTGCAGAGAACATCACGGCAGGGGGTGAATCGTGGAGCAAAGCTGCTCACACAAAGGAGCCCAAAAAGCAGCATCCAAGGTCCCTTTTGCTTTGCCCTTCCACACTTTGATAAGAGATTGCACACTTCTAACTACAACAGCCCTACGGGCTGCTTGTTCTCCCTGTTACAGAGACACGGATTTGGATAAAGGAGGTTTTGTTAGAGTAGCCTGCTATTACTTGTTTGTGCCAGGAGTCTGGGAATCTCTGACCTTCCAATGTGCTTTCTGCACGCATGCTCACTTCCCTGAGTTCAGATCAATACTGGTATGGGTCTGGCTTTTTGGGCACATTGACAACCTTCTTGTTCCCTCTGCTGTTGGTAACTGCAGCAGCTTAACTATTATCCCGCGGTTTCTTTCCTCCGTTTTCTCTTTGATTACCAACGAGAATTCAAAGATTTCAAAGTTTCAGCCAGATGTGCGCAGCATTGTGTTAACGCTCCACTCTTGCCATCGCTGGCGGCTCAGCTGCCATAAATTCACTCTCTTATATCTCTTGTTTTAAACATAGGGATCTGATTACAGCGAGCTGGGTTTTGCTAGAGTGTAGAAAATGCCCTCAGAAGGACTGCAGGGAACAGGAAATTTATATATTGGCTGAACTTTTTAAGTAGCAGTCCACAGGGGTAATTTACATTAAAGAAAACCCAGCATGAGGCTGCCTTGGGATCTACAGGCACTTTTGTTAGAAATGAAAATATCATACTTCTAACCAAAATGGATCGAATGGTTCAATGCACACAGAGTTCTTTTCATCTGTAAACAGTTTGAAAAATCCAGCAACTAAGAATTGAAACACTGATTTAGTGTAAAATTGAAACCTCTCAGATAAATTTAATACTCCTCTAGGTATCAAAGGTTTCTGTGTTCACAATACAAGCTGCAGGCTGCGACCACCGCAACACACTGCTTTCCAGACATGGCTAGTTGAAATGCCTATCTTTATGAAGTTTGCCATTCAGAGGAAATGGGAAAAGAATATTTGGCATGTAGTAACTCAGGATTTATAACAAGACCATGGATCTGAGCAC
>NC_034590.1:130237911-130253572 GCF_900095145.1 Mus pahari | reverse complement strand
CACCACCATGCCCGGCTCTAAGCACACCTTTTAAGAAGTCAACATGGGACTCACATTACAAAGTGAACTTTGTATTTCCTGGTACTTAATCCTCTCAGAGCAGTGATGATAAGCAAGTCTAACGAACTCTGGGGCTGAGACTGAGCATTGGGAGGCAATGCTAGATACAGATGTGTATGCAGATACAGATATGAATGGGGATGGGGCTACTGGAACAGAGAAGGCATTAGGTTGGAAATAGTACTATGTAAAAGTTAGCTTCAAGAACAACTTCTGGTTGTTTGCATGATAACTTCAGGGACATTATTACAAGTATGCTTGTAAACCACAGTGACTTAAGGACATATATTGCCAGGAATTGCCTAATTTTCAACAGACTTTTATAAAATTTGAATTTCTCTTACTGCCTCCCTTCCCATTTAGAAATTTAAATTTTATAGAATTTGCCATTAGAGTAACAAAAGTAGGTTAAGTTTTGACTCATAGGTGTTTTGAATTTTATGAAAGCTTTGTACAAATTCTTATATATGTATATATATATATATATATATATATATATATATGTGTGTGTGTGTGTGTGTATACACACATATATATACATATGTATATTTATATAAATGTGTCAATGTTACTGTGGGATTTTAATAATCAATATTTTTAATTTAAGTAAAAATGAGATTTATCAATAACAAATTATAAATTACGAGGTAAGCCAAGTTCCACAAACCCTCTTTGTTTGTTAGTCACCTTTCCTGAGTAAATTACACTTCCCTTTTCCTAACCCATAGCCATCAACAAATCCATACGTCTGTTTTCGGACCATGGCCTGCAAACCTTCTAGTTCTTAAGATACCTTTGAGGGTAAGTAAGTGACTTCCTCTTTTCCTCATCGTCTATTACTCTCATTGAGCCCCAAATTCCTGTGCCTGGAGCCACACCCACACTCACAAGTCCAGCTCCTGATTGGTAACCTTTGAACCTTTCTTTAAGAGCCACCGTTGGCTGCTGAGATGGCTCTTTTCTCTCCCATCCTTCCCTCTGCTCATTTTGGTTTTTTGTTTTTGTTTTTTTAAATTGGATATTTTCTATATTTACATTTCAAATGTTATCCCTTTTCCCAGTCCCCATCCCTGGAACCCCCTATCCCCCCTCCCCCTGCATCTATAACGGTGTTCCCCCACCCACTCACCTACCCTGCCCTCGAATTCCCAGGCCTAGTTCTGGGCCCAGGGATTGGGCGCCATCTTTGCCTGGTCTAATTAAGCTGTTCAGGCAGCAGGCTTTCTATCTCATGTCTACACATCCTTTGCACTGGCACAATCTGAAACAGGGCAGATTATCATCATATCAGGTGCACAAGCAAACAAAAAAGGTCCACATGCCCAGGACCAATCACAAAAACAACATAAATGGCTGGAACAGTCCCTCTCTCAAAAACCTGCAAGTTCTATACAAAAGTATTCTCTAACCACAACTAAGTAGATGAATACCAGGACAGAATTTCAAAGAATAATCATAACCCTCATCAAAGAATTAAAGGAATTGAAAGAAAACAGAACAAACGCTTCGTTAAACTCCAAGGGACTAACAATAAATATTTAAGTGATGGTCAAGATAATGAAAATTCATGATTGAATGAAATCACAATTCAGAACTTGAAAACTGAATTCAATAAAGAGGTAGTAACATCTAAGAAAACACACGTGAAAATTAAGATAGTATTGAAAAAATCTTCAGTGTCCTGAGGAGAAGACTCAGGGGAACGGCATCCCAGTGGTATGAACCAAGCAGAATGTGAGGGCACAAAGATTAAGCAGAGCCTCTAGACAAGTGGTTCTCAACTTTCCTAATTCTGTGACCCTTTAACAGGTTTCTCATTCTGTAGTGAACCCCCAACCATAAAATTATTTTCATTGTTACTTTATAACTGTAATTTTGCTACTGTTATGAATCATTATATAAATATCTGGTATGTAAGTGGTTTTAGGCCACCCTGCTAAACATATACTCAACCCCAAAAGGGATCCAGACCCACAGGTTGAGAACTGCTGGTCTAGACAAGATCACCAAAGAATGCGAAAAGATGTAAAAATAACAGGAAAGGGCCATCCAGAAAATGTGGGACACTATAAAAATTAAATATCTGAATTATAGGCATAGATAAGGTAGAAGAGTCCAAGATCAAAGGCGTAGCTCAGATTTTTTTTTAACTTGCTCATAGAATAAAATTTTCTCAAACTAAGGAAGGACACACCCCTATAAACAAGAGAAGTACACAGAACTCCAAATGGACAAGACAAAATAGGAAACACCCCACAGCATAACATAGTTAAAACATTAGATATACAGAACAAAGAAAAAATATTGAAGCTGGAGGGGGAAAAAAAACACAAGTCACATAGAAAGGAAAACCCATCAGTTAACACAGGATTTCCCAGTGAAAATGGTGAAACCCAGAAGAACGTGGAGTAATACTCTACAAGTTCAGAAAGGTCACAAGTGCCAACTTAGCCTACTATACCCAATAAAAATTATCAGCAGTAGGTGAAAGAGAAAGAAAAAGGTTTCATGATTCAAACAGCCTTAAAAAATTCATACCGAAAACATCAATACAAAACACTAAACAATGTATAATAATCAATACTTCAAATCTAAGGGAACAAAATAAATGTCATTAAGAGACTTAAGAAAGAAAAATTAATCTATAACTTAATAAAATTTAAAGCACAGCTAAAAACACAAACCAACAAAACATATTGAAGTGACTACAATCCACACACATCTTGCAACAGTAATTATAAATATTATTGGCCTCGACTCTCCAAACAAAAGGCATAGGCTAGCTGAATGGCTAACCCGTTATCTATACAAAAACTCATATGAGCTTTAGAGATAGAGGCCACCTTAAAAATGAAAGAATGGAAAAAGTATTCCAAGCAAATGGGATCAAGAAGTAATAGACATTTCCATCCAAATATCTGATAAAATAACTTGAACTAACACTAATTAGAAGTGACAAAAAAGGAAGGATACTTCAATCTATCCAAAGGATCAATTAATAAGGAAAATATCATGTGCTAAACATATACTCACTAAACTCTGGTTCATATAAATATATATATATATATATATATATATATATATATATATATATTCATACACTAATGGAATTAAAGACACAAAAGACAGATTAACACAAACAAAATAATTGTAGGTGATTTCAATATCCCACTTCCTATAGTATATCTGGACAAGATAAACAGAGAAATTCCCCCCCAAAATATCATTTTACATCAAATGAAGTTAACAGATATCTACAGATTGTTCCATACATATGCCAAAGACCATGCATTCTACTCAGTGGCACATGCAAAATTCTTTAAAATGGACCCTATCCTGGGGCACGAAGAAAATCCTCACAAGTACAAAACTTGTAAAGATTTCATGTCCTGTCTGACCATTATTCAATCAAACCTAAGCCTGAGAGCAGGCAAAACTTTAGTGAGATTATAAACCCAGGGAGATTAAAGAACTCGTTACCGAGTGATGCACGGTTCAAAGAAAATATCAAGGAAGAAACAAAAATATTCTTGGAATGAAATAAAATGAAAATGAAACAAAACCTCGGGGTCACATTAAAATCAGCTCTAAGAGGGAAGTTTATAATTTTAAGTACCTACATTAAAAGATCAGAAAGTACAAATAAACGGCTTAATGATGCAACTAAAGAATTTAGAAAAACAAGAACAAACTAAACCCAAATGCTTTATATAGAAAAAAAAAGTCAGAGGACAAATTAATGAAATAAAAACAAAGCAAACATAAAAGGAATCAATAAATCTAAGAACTTGTTCTTGGAGAGGGTAAACAATGTTGGCAGATCCATTCCTCACGCTCAAAAGAACGAGAGGGCTCAAATTAACAGAATTAGAAATGAACATGAAAACATTACAATAGATACCAAAAAATTCAGAATATTAAAAGGGAATACTTTAAGAGCCTGTAGTTTACTGAGTTGGAAAATCTAAAAGAAATGGATCAACTTCTTGATGCCTCTAAACCATCAAAGTTAAATCAAGAAGAGACTAACAAGCCTTCCAATTGAAAACGTACTAGACCAGATGGATTCACAGCAGAAGTCTACCTTTCAAAGAAGATCTAGACACAAAACTTCTTAAACTCTTCAACAAATAAAGCTAAAGGATCACTCCCAAACTTATTTTCTGATAATATCCAAGCTAGGAAAAGATATGCATGCATGGAACACACACACACACACACACACACACACACACACACACAAATAAGAACATTATCACCGACTGTTAGTTTTGATAAATATAGAGGCAAAAGTCCTCAATAAAACACTAGCAAACAAATGCAAACACATGACAAGAGTAACCACAATAATAGAGTTGCTTTATCTAGAAATGGAGAGTTGGTTCAACATATGTGACTCAATAAGGACCATATATCATATAAGTATTCTTAAAGCAAAAATCACATGATCATCTGATTACTAACCAGTACCACCAGAGCTTGTGTCTCTAGCTGCATATGCAGCAGAAGATGGCCTAGTCAGCCATCATTGGGAAGAGAGGCCCCTAGGTCTTGCAAACTTTATATGCCCCAATAAAGGGGAATGCCAGGACCAGGAAGTGGAAGTGGGTGGGTAGGGGAGCAGGGCAGGGGGAGGGTATAGGGAACTTTTGGGATAGCATTTGAAATGTAAATAAAGAAAATATCTAATAAAAAAAGTTGAAAAAAAGAAGCAAAAAAGACCTTTAACAAAAGCTAACATGCTTTCATAATTAAAGTCCTAGAGAGAGTATGACTGACATGAATATACTTCAACATAATAAAGGCTATATATGTCAATTCCACAATCAACAATATCTTAAATGGAGAAGATCTTGAGGCAATCTTCTAAAGTCAGGAGTGAAACATGGCTGCCTATATTTCCCACTCTGTTTCTTTTCTTTTCTTTTTTCTTTTTTTTTTTTTCCCGTTTCTTTGGTTTTCGAGACAGGGTTTCTCTGTGTAGCCTTGACTGTCCTGGAACTCACTCTGTAGACCAGACTGGCCTCAAACTCAGAAATCCGCCTGCCTCTGCCTCCTGAGTGCTGGGATTAAAGAAGTTCGCCACCATGCCCAGCTGCCCACTCTTTTTCAGTATAGTATCTGAAGCAGTTGTCAGAACAATAAGGCAAAAGAAGGGAAGTAAAGAAGCAAAAACTACAATGATGCAAGAGAACATTTTCGTTAAATGGTGCTGAGAAAAGTAGATGCCCACATGCAGAGAATAAAATTAGAGCTCTGTCTGTCACCATTCATAGGAATTCAGTCAACATGGGTCAAAGATCTCAATTAGAAACTCAAGATATTAAAACTGCTAGAAGAAAATACAGGCAGGTTCCTACAAGATATCGGCATAAGAAAGGACTTTTTGAACAGGACTCTATTTGCTGAAGAATTAAAACCAATAATGTACAATGGAGATATCTTAAAACTAAGAAGTTTGTATGCATTTAAAGAAACAACCGATTTAGTGCAGAACAAACCCACAGAATAGGAGAGAATCCTTGCCAACTACCCATCTGATAGAGTATGATCAACAATATAAAAAGAACTCAAAAAACAAAGTTGGGGAAACAAAGGATCCAACTTTTAAGAATGGGTTAGATAGAGGTTTAAACAGCTAGTTCTCAAAAGAAGAAGTAAAATTGTTGAGAAATAACTCAAAAAGTGTTCATCATCCTCAGCACTTAGGGACGTGCAAACTTACACAATCTGAGTTTTTATCTTCTGATCAGAATGTCTAAGATCAATAAAACAACTCACAACAAATGCTGGTGGTATTGTGGGGAAAGAAGAACCACTCCCCCCCCTAACTGTGAGACTACAAATTGGTGCATCTACTTTTGAAATCAGTTTGGAGAATTCTGAAAAGACTAAAAAGCATAGGTCTATCAGGGCTCAGCCTATGCACTATCCATCTTACTTCAGACACTTGTTCGGCCATGTTCATTGCTGCTCTATTCACAGTAGCAAGGAAATGAGATAACCCAAATATCTTTAAACAGATTAATGGCTAATGAAAATGTGCTTATACACCAGAGAATGTCATTCAGCTATAAAAATATGAAACCATGAAATTTGCAGGTAAGTGGAAGAAGATAGAAAAGACTATATTGAGTGAGGAAATCTAGACCCATAAAGACAAACAACGAATGTTCTCTCTCATCTGGGATTCCTAGCTTCAACTCCTCAGATATGAGTATACACCATGGAATAACCACAGAAACCTGCACAGTATCAAAGGAGCATGAGGAGGGGGGTTAAGAATAGAACAGCAGAGAATAGGTGATATAAAGTGAGAAGCTAAAAGTGGGGAGGGGGCTGAACAGGGGAGGAGGAAATGAAGTGAGTGTAGAAGGGGAGATGAGATAGAAATAACACCAAGGTTGATAAAGCTTCAAGGAATCATATTATTATATATTTACCAAAATGTGTATATATTTATGTATATATTATATTTAAATATACATATATATGTATATGCACATACATATAAATATATATACACATATGTAATATATAATATAAATACATACAATCTATACAATCTATCTATCATCTATCTATCTATCTATCTATCTATCTATCTATCTATCTATCTATCTATCTTTCTATCTATCTTAAGGGAAGTTATACCAATTGATCTGACAATGCTTTCCATAAGAAAAATAAACAAAAAAATTCCAGTATCAAGAACTCAACACCTCCTTTTGAATGGTTGATCAGTATAGTCCAAATGACTCCCCAAAGAATATAGACTATTGATGTGATGTAGCTCTTGGTTCCTTCCCACAGGTTGAAGGTAAGCCTGTATTGTTGAAGGTACTATACATGTAGAACACAACTCAGATGATTCAAGTTGGATCTTACTTGAAAGTCTCCTTCTTGAGGTCTAGATTCTATAGTTCCAGAAGATACCAGGTAAACTGCCCAGAGAGGGAAGCATTTGATCTTCCTCTCAGCTGTGACCCTTATGACAACAGGACAAGACAGGTATAAAGGTGCAGTAAGTGCTACTCACATGTTGGTGGTAACCAACGGTTGTGTACTTGGGGTTATGGCCCACTCAACAGAAGGGAAATCCTGCTTAGTATTGAAACATGGCCAATTTTTAGGGTCTAGTGAGATTATGTACCTATAGAAAATAATCTACAGTGTTGGTGAACCAGCTAAGTTTCTTACTACATTCTAATTCTTAGATAAGTATAGCTACCACCCATCGTTAAAGGAGCTTCTCTTACAGCAAATGGAGAAATCACATGATGTTGAACTCAATGACCATGGAAAGCCTAGCCCCAGGGGATAAATTTATACCATAGCTCCTGCTTCTGTGGCTCAGGTAATATCAAGGAAGAGAGGGATGAAAGTTTGTAAAAGCCAGAAAACCAGGACGTCTTCTGTGAAACAGTCTCTCCTAGATATATATGGCTGCACAAATAACACCAGCACAATGGCAACATCAATAGACATGCTAATTCAGAAGGGGGAAATTTTCATGGAGTCCCACACCTAGGCAAATTAAATATAGTCAACTGGGAAGGAGAGAATTATCTTTTCCGAGGATAAGACACCTAAGTAGCTGTTCAATATATGTTCAATATATATGTCCCATATACGCACAAACAGCAAATTGAACATGGTAGATTATATTTAATGTTTGTGCATACATATGCATAAATTTGTATATAATAGTAATAAAGAAAAAGAGGGTATCAGTTTGACAGTGGGCGGCATGGCAGGGGCTGGAGAGAGAAAACAAAGGGGGAAAGTGATGTAATTATATATTAATTAGAATGTATTAAATCTTAAAATTAGCAAATCAATGTGTAAATGAATTAATTTCTTGGTGATGACATGACTTGGGGTTACCAGAGGGGCTTATAGGCTTACTCACTAAATGTCCTACTGAAAAGAACCTGGCAATGGTGTGTGTTGTCCTTGAACATCATTTTCAGATGAAAAATAAGACCTGATAATCAATGAATTGATGAGTTTCAGTACATAGATGCCAGCAATCTCAATGGAAACCAACCTTTACTCCAAAGTAAGTTCCTTTGGAGGTAGGACTAATGAACATATTACTGAACTTTGATCAGTCTTTATTGGAAACAAAAGTTCTTTGAAGGCAGGACCAGAGGATACATTGTTGAATTTTGACCATCATCCTTCACTATCTTTTTCTTTCTTTGAGATAAATTCTCTATGTGTAGGCCAGACTGCTTCAAACTTGAAATCCTCCTGCCTCAGCTTTGCAAGTGTTGGGATCACAAGTATGTGTTACTATGCACAGTTTCAGTAATGTTCTTCTTGAAGTGAAAATTTCCATAAGGTTTATAAACTATAGCCTGGGACGATGCTTTACTTAGGCCCCAGTTCCCATTTCTAGAAGAGTTGCAAAAACTTTAACAATCAGTAGTCTGGATTTTCAGTTTTGAAAGATGACACATTTGGATGTGCAATTTTCTAACACATGTACTTGTGTTCTGTTTCTTTTCGTTATAGGGTTTGAGGGTCACCTTGTTGGATAGGGTGTTCTCAGACCTCTGTACAAGTTCTCCACCATCACTGAGTTCTGAAGAATGACATTTGTGTAACACCTACACATTTTTCTTTGAAACATTAGGGAAATGGAAGCCTTCTTTTTATTTATTTTTTAAGTTATTTTATTAGATATTTTCTTCATTTACATCTCAAATGCTATCCCGAATGTCCCCTATATCCTCCCCTGGCCCTGCTCCCCTACCCACTCACTCCCACTTCTTGGCCCTGGCGTTCCCCTGTATGGGGTGTATAAAGTTTGCAAGACCAAATTATTTAAATAATGTTCTAAGGCATTCTGCTAGAGATCTAAATAAATCTTTAATTGTTTTGACTTATTTCTAATAGTCAATTTTTTCACACCTTTTTATTGGATATTTTCTTTATTTACATTTCAAATGTTATCCCCTTTCCTGGTTTCCCTCTCTCCCAGAAACACTCTATCCCATCCTCCCTCCCCCTGCTTCTATGAGGGTGTTCCTCCACCCACCCACCTACTCCCACCTCCGAGCCCTTGATTCCCCTACACTGGGGCATCTGTGGAACCGAACTGTCATATGATCAAGGACATCTCCTCCCACTGATGTATGACAAGGCCACCCTCTGCTACATATGCAGCTGGAGCCATGTGTATGTACTCTTTTGTTGATTGCTGGTTCCTCATCTCATGAGGCAATAGCATTTATACTTCTGGCAAAAATATCAGTTCTATGGGGTCTTTAATAGTAAAAATAAATGTATTTTGCAACCAATTTAGCTAATTTTAGCTAATTTATTATTTTTTTAACTAAGCAGAGATAGCTAATTGCTAACTCCGAATCCATTTCTCTTCTTCCAGATGGGGTAAACAATAGAGGTTAGAGAATGTCGACTTTCTTTTTCATTAATTCATTGTTTTTTTTTTTTTTTTCACTTTATATCCCAATATCAACTCCCCCCTCCTTCCAGTTCTCCCTCACACAGCTCTTCCCCCTCCGCCTCCCCTTTCTTCTCTGAGAAGAGAGAGCCCCTGGTGGGTATCACCCCACCCTAGCACATAAAGTCATCTAGAGGACTTGGCGCATCCACTCCTACTGAGGCAAGGCAAGGATGCTCAGAGGAACAGCATCCACAGACAGGCAACAAATTCAGTGATAGCCCCTGCTCCAGTTGTGGAGGACCTGCTTGATGATCAAGCTGCAACCTGCTACATATTTACATGGGACCTTGGTCCAGACAATGCTTGCTCTTTAGTTGGTAGTTCAGTCTCTGGGTGCCCCCAAGGGTCCAGGTTATTTGGCTTTGTTGGTCTTCTTGTGAAGTCCCCTGTCCTCTTCAGGTCCCTCAGTCCTTCCCCTAACTTTTCCACAAGATTCCCTGAGTTCCATTTTATGTTTGGCTGTGGGTTTCTGCATCTGTTTCCATATACTGCTGGGTGGAACTTCTCAAAGGACAGTTATGCTAGGCTCCTGTCTTTAAGCACAGAGTATCATTCATAGTATCAGGAGTTGGTTCTTCTCCTTGGATGGGTCTCAATTTGGGCCAGTCATTTGTTGGCCATTCCCTCTTGTCTCTGTTCCATCTTTTTTCCCTGCACATCTTATAAGCAGGACATGTCTCAAGTTGAAGATTTGGAAGTGTATGTGCAGCAAAGGGAACACTCCTCCATTGCAGGTAGAAGTGAAAACTTGTACAATCACTCTGGAGATTAACTTGGTGGGGGTCTCAGAAAATTGGGAATAGTTCTATCTCAAGACCCAGCTATACCACTCCTGGGCATATACCCCAAAGATACTCCACCATCCCTTAAGGAGACATATTCAATTATGCGCATAGCAGCTTTATTTGTAATATCCAGAGACTGGAAACTATCCAGATGTCCCTCAACCAAAGAACAGATAAAGAAAATCTGGTTGATTTACACAATAGAATATGACTCAGCTATTAAAAAACACAGACATCACAAAGTTTATAGGCAAACGAATGGACCAAAAAAATTTCATCATGAGTGAGGTAACACAGACCCAAAAGGACATGCATGTTATGTACTCACTTTTAAGTGGACATTAGCCATAAAGTACAGGATAACCACACTACAATCCATAGACTCAGAGAAGTCAAATAACAAGAAGGGCTCAAGGGGGATGCTTGAATCTTTCTCATAGGAGGAAATAAAATATGAATCAGAGATAGGTAGAGGGAAGGAAATGGGTGGGAGAGGATATGAGGAGGGGAACAGGGCAGGGGGATGAGGTGTAGGGAAAGTAGTGGAGAGAGGGAATTTAGACAAGATTTCTCTCTATAGCCCTGTCCTGGAAATCACTTTGTAGACCAGGCTGGTCTCAAACTCAGAAATCTGCCTGCCTCTGCCTCCCAAGTGTTGGGATTAAAGACCTGTGGCCCCCACTGCCCAGCTTTTTTTGGGGGGCAGGGTTCTCTTCCCCTATTCTTGCCAGCTGCCTGGAAAGCAGTTATGACACCTGCGTTTCCTAGCCCAGACTTATCTTCAGACAGGAGGAAACTTTGAAGACAGACACAAGGGCTGATTAGCAGAAAGATGAAGCAAACATGGATCTTGATGAAACCTCACTTCATAGGATAAAAAAAATACCCAAACACCTTCAAGCCATCCCTCTGTCACATTTCCTCTTTTGTGCAAGAGTACATATAAGAAACTTTTATACTTTATTCACAATATTGAACAAAACAACCTGCACTCAGACTAGTGTCACGCTTCCTCTCAAGTGCTGGGTCTAGAATATATAATATAATATAATATAATATAATATAATATAATATATATGACAAGGAGACAGAAGGCATAGACTATTAGAAAGGGGTGGGAAACAGTAAATAGAGGGGACACAGGAAATCATTAGGACAAAATTTAAATAAAATACTCAAAATAAATTGCTTCCATGAAACCTAGCACTTTGCACAGTGAATGCATGCCAGTAAACACATAAATGAATATATCATGCAATTAGACATTAGGTAAGGCATACTTTTTTTTAAAAAAGTGTTTGAAGAAATGGAAATGATAAGTCCTGAAATGAAAATATGTAAACAGTGGCAAACAGCTTCAGCCAGACTCAATGGAGCAAGATAATGCCTGTGGTTTCGCCAGTTCAGGCTGAATCAAGAAACAGGTTCTGAAGACCCTATCACTCACTCACTTCCTTCTGGGACAGAACTCAAAGTGATTAAAAACTTCTCAGAAATGATAGGAAATGTCCAGGGAAGAGATCCCCTTGCCTTGAGATTGTTGAGATACTTATAGAAGCCAAAAATTAATTTTTTGGAAGGTCTAGCAACAGCCCCAAAGTGGGATCCAGCTCAAGGGGAGGTTCCAAGGTCTGACACTATTACTGAGGCTGTGGAGCGCTCACAAAATGGGATCTATTATGATTGCCCCCCGAAAGACCCAACAAGCAGCTGAAAGAGTCAGATGCAGATATTTGCACCCAACCAATGGACGGAAGCAGCTGACCTCTGTTGTTGAATCAGGGAAGGCTGAAAAAAGTTGAGAAGAGTAGTCTCAATTAATCTGGACCCCAGAGATCTCCCAAACACTGGACCACAAAACAGACAGCATACACCAGCTTATTTGAGGCCTCCAACAGACATACAGTAGAGGACTTCCAGGTCTGTGTTCATCCAGAGATGATGCACCTGACCCTCAAGAGACTGGAGGCCCCAGGGAGTTTAGAGGTCAGGTGGGGTGTGGGATGGGGTATCCACATGGAGACGGGTCAGGTGGGGAGAAGGTGTGGGATGTGGAGTAGTTGGAGGGTGGATGGGGCAGGGAGAGAATGGAATATGGAATGTAAAAAATGAATTTAAAAATTTCTAGTTAAAAATAAAAAAAGTTTAAAAAGAAAAAAATTAATTTTTTGAAAAATGTTTTAATATTTATTTTATATATAAAAATTCACCTGTAGTTTCAACACCAACAACACAGCATAACATCAAGTTTGCCCTCTTACAGGCTTTAAGATTCAGAGTTCAATAGTGTAAGTCATAATCATGCCATGGTACAAGTCTCCAGTTGTTTCATCTTGCACAGTCGATGTGATGGCCACTGGCTGGCCAAGTGTCCTTCTCTCAACTCTTGTAATTTTACTTTCTGTGATCTCCTTTCCTTATTTGAGCAGAAACAGTGCTTGTCCCTTTGCCTTATTTAATTTAGCATGACTTTCTCAAAAGCATCCTGTTTTATTATATAGGATATGGTTTTCTTTTATGTAAAAACCAAATATTTGATTATTTGTATATACCATTCTAAGGTATACCATTCGATGTACGTATTGCTCTTCTATACATGAGAACATGCTTCCATGTTTGTCTATTGTGGGTAGTGTGCTTTGTTCATGGCTACATGGACTCCTTGAGATCCTGTCCTCAATAGCTTGGATGTATTTCCATGATTGGGCCGGTTGGATTGTATGGTTAATCCTACTTTGAGACTTTTTTTCAGGAAGCTCAATGCTATTTTCCACAGCAGCTGAACTGGTCTATGTTCTCACAAACAATATAATAACTCAGTATTTCTTTTTGTCTTTTTGATGATAGATATTCTACTGGATATGGAGTGATAGTTCACTGGGATGCTGACACAGTTGTTAGTAAGATTTACAATACTTAAGTCCATAACTAGGATGTTGATTTAATCTGCTTAGAAAAAGAAATGGTAGTTTGGGCTCACCATTTCAGGCCATTTATTTTAATATCCATTGTTCCCATTGATTTGGACCTGTATTAATAGATCATAGTGATAGTGAGTACTGTAGGTAAGCCACGAACTTCATGGACACTGAAAAAGACTGGAGTCCTACTATCTTGCTTAGGGAGATACTCTCAATATAGGAGTCCTGCTGAGCTCTTCTTTTTAAAGATTCTGGTCCCTTTCAACAGCAACAAGCTGGAAAGATCCATGTAGGGCAATGAGGGCATCATAGACTCCAGACTCCAGCTATAGGCGGTTTTGTAATTGTTATTTCTGATCACAGTTTCATTTTCATTTGTGTATCCTTTAGAGAAATGTTTTCGCAAGTCTATTTTCCCTTTAAAACAAAGTTTTTGTTATTGAGTGATAGGAATTATAAATTTAAGATATGTAAACTATATAATTTTTGGCTGAGCAGAGGCTCAGTTGGTGAGTACTTGTGCAGCATGTCGTGGGTCCAACTCCATTCTCTTGCATTTGACTGTTCATTTCTCTAGCATCCTTTAAGAGACTGACTTCCACCCCACATACTGTCTTAGTGCTTTTATAAAGATCATCTGATGATCTTTGCTGTGCCATCAGTCCCATCCCTTGGTCTGTACATATGCCTTTATGGCAGTCCCAAACTGTTTAATTACTGTAGCTTTGTAATACATTTCAAAATGAGGAAATGTGAGGCCTCCTACTTTGTTTTTATTTTGTTTTGTTTTGTTTTGTTTTGATTTGATGTGATTTTCTTCAAAGCTCTGTTAGTCATTTAGGATGCTTCAAGATGCCACCAAAATTTCAGATCTCTACAAAATACTTCTACAAAAGGAAAGCTAATGGGATTTCTACGGGGATTGCATTGAATTTACACATCACTTTAGGTGGTTAGTGGGTGGTTAACTCAAGTGTGAGACGGATGGTGACTTCAAAAATGGTCATTTCAATGGAGCTTCTCATCCTTCCTGGGTAAACAAGGCTGATGATTGACTGAGTGTACTTTGCTTGTGGACACGTAATTGATGGGAGTACAAGGACAGAGAAGGGAGGGTTATCTTTTATAAGGCAACCTCAAGCTAAGAGAGGTGACTGTGCATGGGGCAAAGAGGACCCAGACTGACCTTGTGTCATCCAATTAATGTTTATAGTAAAGGAAGCAAGATCTTGTGCATTTTTTTAAAATTGTGAGTTAAATAAGATGTAATTCCTTGGTTAAAGCAAAGTAGAAATCCTATTAATTTGCATACTAAGAAAAACGAGAAATAATAAATAATTAAACTGAGTAATACTTAAGCATTGTGTCTGAAATGTTAACTTGGAGAGGAAGAATTATTAAGGATACACATACAGAGTTACAATCTCTACCACGTCAGTTCTAAAAGCATGTTTTAGCTCAGCTTTTCTTAGTCTCTTTTGCTTCAAAATTTCATCTCACTTGTTAGATGAAATGGACTTATGCCATCTTTTAATCTGAGTGGGTCCAAATACACTGGTGTGCTTTAAGGGAACACACTGTAAAAACTACTGAAGATTCTTCAAGGAAAAAGGGTCATTCATTGCTCCACTTAGAAATAATTCTTTTTCTGGTGTTTCTCAGTATCTAAAGGGAAAACTGAGTATTAGAACATTCTGACTCTGGATACACACAGACACACACATACACACATATACACATGCACATGCACATGTTCATTCACACATACACACACATGTAATCCATTTATTCACTTCATTCATTTATGAAACCACAAACTTCCCTACTGAATCTTTTTCTAGGTATTATAAAACTCACAGCTACCAGGTGAAAGAAGCCAATATAAGCATGGCTCATGATCCAAGTATTTTATATTTCTTTATCTGGGAAGAAATGGATATCAAATGTTTGCTTTCTTTACCCTCTAAGGGGAGAAAAATGGTAGTTACTGTTTCTCCAATTCAGATTTTTTTTTAACAGTGATTTTCAGGTAGTTATATAAATCAATCAGCAAAAAAATCTAACATTTATTGACATTTTGATTAGTCATTTTGACAGACTTTTTTTTTTTTAAATTTTTGTCTGGTCTGTATTCATGTGTATGAATGTGTGCCTGTGAGCGTAGAAACGCATGCTTGCAGGTTCCTGCAGAGGCCAGAGAAAGGGTGCCATTTCCCTTGGAGATGAAGTTAGTAACTGGTGTCTGCTCTCTCATGTGGATGATGACAATGGCAGTCTGGTCCTCTGCAAGAGCAGCAAACATTCACAACCCACTAGACCATCTCTCCAGCTCCACACATACCTTTAAAAAATATGTACACACACATCACACCCATCACACACACACACACACACACACACACACACACACACACACACAC
>NC_034590.1:130235328-130237346 GCF_900095145.1 Mus pahari | reverse complement strand
CTGTCCTGGAACTCACTCTGTAGACCTGGCTGGCCTCGAACTCAGAAATCTGCCTGCCTTTGCCTCCTGAGTGCTGGGATTAAAGGTGTGGGCCACCACTCCCAGCTGGTCTCCTTTTTAATATTTCTTCACTGTATTTTTCCTAGAGACAAGAATACTCTCTTTCATAACTACAGCCCTCTTGTTTGGAGATGTTGACAGAAATGCGTGTTTGGGGTATAATTTCAGTCTAGTTTCGTGTTACTGTCACTCGTCCCCTGCCTTTTGTGACACATCTTTGTCTTAGTCCTTCCCAGGTCCTTTACAAGAAGCAGTACTTCCCTCCCACTGGCATGCTTTGTCTTCAATGACTCTGATGTACTTTTACAGTAGAAGACTTCCATGTTTGTTGCTTCTTGTGTTTCCATGTGATTAGGTCTGATGGTGTCTCTATGGGTAACAGACTGCTACACAAATTCCTGGTGATGGAGTAGTGAGTGGGGCTACCTGTTCGTCATTGGAAGAGCTGATTTCAGTTACCCAATCTCTTGGATTTCTTTTCATAGTAAAATTAATGTTTTACACCCTTGGAAACCATAAGCCATCTCCATGAAAACATTATTGACTATAAAAGTATGATTTTCATCAAATTCCAGTTTGAGTAAATTTAGCACCTCCTGAAGATTCTGGCCTGAATCTGTCCTAACTCCGTGTAGGAATGGAAGGTCTTTTAATGTGTGTTCTCTTCAGACTCATGAGCTGTCCTCCTACTGAAAGGAAGAACACTTCTTGTATAAAATATAAAAATACTTATTATCAGTATAGACTTATGTAGTCCTCTTTTATTAACTAGACTGTTATTATACAATTGTCCTAGATTGAAGCAATGGTTGCCTCTATGGGGGAGGTCTTATGGTTTTGCATTCCTGAAGTATCTTTTTTAAAAACTGGATTTAAAGTCATTTTATAGTAAAATAATAAAACCCAATACAGTATTTCTGTATGCCCTGCACTCTTTTACCATCCTATAAGACTCTGAATCACTTGTAGCCATCACTGAAAAGCCTCTATTGGCCATTGCTATTAACTACACTCCTTCTCTGAGTTCCACGAGAATTCCCCCTAATTTCCATCACTGAAAAGCCAATATTGGCCATTGCTATTAACTACACTCCTTCTCTGAGTTCCATGAGAATTCCCCCTAATTTCCATCACTGAAAAGCCAATATTGGCCATTGCTATTAACTACACTCCTTCTCTGAGTTCCACGAGAATTCCCCCTAATTTCCTTTCTGTGTTGCAGGACCCTGCTTAGGGTAGTACATTCCATTGAACTGTCTTGGCTCCTTAGACTATTGCAACAAGTTTCAGACATCCCTTGTTTTTGTCAAACTGCAATTCTGCAGAATATTGTCCTGTGTTCTTTTGATGTGGAGAGGTGTTCACTCACTGGCTTACTGAATGCTTTCTTGCTTTGTGGCACAAGATGACTCAGTATCCTTTGTGTTATGTTTCCTCTTTAATTCTGGAATTTTCCTTTGTACAAGAAGCTCATGTTCCCTGTAATAGAAAATGGTAGTTATGGGAAGAGGATATAGCTCAGTGGTGGAGCCCTTCCTGAGCTAACATGCACAAAACCCTGGGTTCCATCTTCAGTGCGACAAACAAAATAATGAACGGTATTCCATTTAGAGTGTTATATATGGAAAGTAAACAGTTTTGTCAACACTAAGTGACTTAGTGTCACTGAATATAGGCATAATAGATTAAGGAGGTATAGATTATATATTAACGAAGTGACAAATACTGATATGCACTCAAATGGATACCTACCGGTTTCACCCAATACCTGACCTACCTTTCTATCCACTTTCCAGTATCCTTTAGCCATGATGACCAGTGTTTCCAAAATTGTCAGCACTTCCAACCATATGATCCATTTTATAATACAAATAGATTAGTTTCAGAATTTCTAGACCAATCTCTCTCTCTCTCTCTCTCTCTCTCTCTCTCTCTCTCTCTCTCTCTCTCTCTCTCTC